>NW_017731390.1:619320-644952 GCF_001890085.2 Hipposideros armiger
GGGGTGGGGGAGCCAACAGGTGCAAGGAGGGGAGGAGTGAATGTCTGGTCTAGATAGGAAAGCAGGTGAGTCTGGCCTCGGACCTGAAGAAGGGCTCAGTCCCCACAGGTCCTAGAGCCCAGGTGGGGGCAAATCTCCCAGGCTGGGTAGGGTGGCCTCCCCAGGTTACCTGGCAACTGGGCCCTGGGAATTCAGTTCAGCCTTTACTGAACACCTACTAGATGCTGGCTCCTGTGTAAGGCCTCGGCAACAGGGGCCAGAAACTCAGGCTTGGTATCCAGGACAGAAAAATAAATGTCACGTAATAATAGTTATAATAAAGTAGTAATAAACTCTAAATCACTCATTCTCTAAGTGCCCATATTTTCTGAATGCCAAATCAGCCTATGTGGGGTGATTAGTCTGGGTGTACTCTGTGATCAACAGAATAAAATATTTGAAGCTGTGTGGTCACTGAACCTGTGAAACCCAAAGCCCAAGAGGAGAAGAGGAGGCTTTAGATCCTGGGGGCCCAGGGAGCTGCTGAGAGCAAGGAGGGAGCCCAGGGGCAGCCATCTGTGTCAGGCTCTGTTTCCTAGGATTTCCCGTTTGACAAAATTAAAAGGGTCGAGCTCCCCAAGTCTCTCTAAAGAGCCCTTACTACCTTCTGTTTTATAGGCAAGGAAACTGAGGCGCAGAGAGACTTCAGATAAGCGTCAGAGCCCAGATTCAGACCTCAAGGGGTCTGACTCCACAGGCTGGGCTTTGTCATTCTGCCAGGCTGGGGATGGAGTGTGACCGGGACCCCAGGTCTGGGGCTGTGGGTGGGCAGTGAGCTGATGAGAGGGAGCCCTAAGATTGGACTCCCCTGAACCTCACATCTCCACCAGGTAGGCACAAGGCTCAGGCCACATGGCTGTGCAAGTGTGGAGAAGAGGAGAGATGACAGAGGCTGGCATGTTGACATTTACCCCCTCAGTTGCTACGGTAATATGCTATTTATTGGAGCACCTTGGCCTAGAAGTAGGTACAACAGGGTGTCCCCAAGCCTCTGAGGGCAGGTGAGGAGCTGAGTCCTCCTCACCTCCCTGCTTCCCTGACCCCATCGGGGAGAGGCCTATAGCTGGTGCTCACACCTTCGTGGTGGCTGTTTTATGCTCAGTCTTTTCCCAGTGGTGACTTGGGAAGTTCCCACTCCTCTGGCTTCTGTTCTCTCTCAGGGAGCAGCTTGTCTTCTTGATCCTGCCCCTTCTTTATTGCAAGGGATTCTCTCTAAGGAGAGGCTGGGCTGGGCTGGGTGTGGGTTCCTCCTTGGGGCTGTGGCCCAGGAAGACCCAGGGAAGTGGACCGGGGACAGGTGTCTCTTGTGCTTAGCCGGCTCCCAACCTGAGGGACAGATAAGCTGTGGGGGTGCCATGGCTGCAGGCTCCTGAGCACACCTCCAGGGCAGGGGCGTAGCCAAAAGGTGCTTCTGTCCTCATCCTAGGAACCGGTCCATATGCTCTGAGCACACGTAGGGCTTTGGGACCAGACCTCACCCAGAGGTCCCCTCGGGAGTCACGGCTGGGCAGCCTGCCCCTCCCCACCCCACTCCTGTCTCCCCCATCTTTGCACCTCTAAACTTGACACTGTCAGTGGCACCCTGCCCCTGGCCCACCATGCTTTCGTGATGGGATGGGGGACTGACATACCAGTCAGAACCCCTGGGCCTACGTCCCACACCTTCCTGGCTCCTTGTCCTTGGGTAAGTCACCTCACCCCTCCGGCCTCGGCTTTCCTGTGCCTTTGTCACAGAACTACGGTGAGTGCCACAGTTAAGGAGCCTTGGAGCCACAATGTGGGCCAAATGCTAGCAGTGTCCCTCTATCCTTCATATAAGGTCCCATTGTCACCAAAGCAAATGACACCACCCACTCTCCTTCCCCTCTCCCACACACATGTTAGCTCAAACGAATCACACAAGATGGCGTGTTGATACTATAAACTTTTAATTGGTATCCTCCTCCCTACATTTGAGTGAAAAACAAGGATGCCCCAAAATGACCTTCTTCAGCTTTGGAGGGACATGGGCAGAAGGAAGGGCTGAGGAGGGACTGGCGGGGGCAGATGTAGAACTGACAATGGGTTTTCCAAATCCTTTATCTAGCGGTGGGGTGGCTGGACCTGCACAGGAAGTCCAGAAACAAAAATCACCAACAAGCTGCCACACCCCCAAACCTGCCACCCCGGGCCTCACCTAGACCCTCCCTCCAGGTCCCTGCAGCTCCTGAGGCCACCACCAGGTGGGAGCATTGAGCAGCACGCCTTCCCTGCCCAAGCCTGCCTCCAGTTTTCATTCCTCCACCAACCCCTTCTCTGCCTGCTTTCCCTCTCCCTTTCTTTCTCTTCCTACCAAAACAGATCCTGGGGCTTCTATCTGCTTTATGTCCAAGGAAGCCAGTGGCAGATGAAAGCACACTGTCAAAAGGGACCATCTGACAGCTGGGAGGGTCAGCCAAGGGTCCTCTTCCTGGGAACACCGGGATCTGGACATTTGTGTTCAGTCACTAGGAGCTGGGCAGTGACTAACAGCTCTCTGTGGTCCTAACACCTGGCACCCAGTACATGTTCAGAAAAATGTCCGTTGAGTTGGACTGAACAGAACTGAATAAAAAAAATCAACAATCAATAAACCAATAAAGCCAAAAAGATGAAACATAAGAAAAATGTTTTCTCTTGGTGCCGTGGTGGCTTCAGAGGCCGCTGGGCTAACTTGACCGAAGCTCAGGCTGACCACCACCCAAGGGTACCTGCCCAGCTGCCTCCACTCAGGGCACGTTGTGTGCTGGGCTGGACCATGCCTCCTGCTCCCCAATTCCCACCACCCTGAACACGGAGCTGTCTCTGCTCACAGTGGTCTAGGGGGCCATGGGGAATCTGTCTGATGAGTCCCTGGACCCTCCTTTCTCTCCCCACCTACGCCTTTTGCAAAGCAATTCATTCCATGATTCCTGTGACCACCTTGCAGCCACCACTGTCTAGAACACTGGCTGGGAGACTGGCTGGGGGTAGCTGGCTGGGAGAGCCAGGGGAGAGAGGTGGCCAGCAAAGAGAGGATAATAATGCCCCAGCAGACTGGTTGGTCATCAGGAATAACTTGCAGGTGTCTATGGACGTCTCCTTTTGTGCCCCTCAGCTAAAAAGATACGGACCCCTTATTGAACCCAAAGAGTAGAAGTTGGTCTAAGACTTTCTGGTGGCTTTTTCCTGATGCCCGGATTATGGGTCTCTGCCGGCCTAAGACTGTCGAATCTGAGCTTGCCCAGTTTGTTAACTGAGGGGTGTCAGGGTAGATAGGCAGGAGAGAGGGCCAGGGAAGGGGTGGGGTGGGAGGGGGGGGGCTTCAGTGTGAGCCCAGGAACTCCTTGAGGACGTCGCAGGTCTTCTTGTGCACCACCTCGCGCAGCTTCCTAACCCGCCGGGTACTGGACGCTCCCACGAAGCTATCGGGCCGCAGCATGGCCATGCCGCCATCCACCTCCCCCATGATGATGAGCGGCGTCTCTCCCACCGTCACGTTGGGGCAGGGGCAGGTCCAGTCCACATGGAGCAGAGTGATCTCTAGTGGCTCCCGGCCCAGGAACTTGAGGCCCATCTTCTCATCCTTCAGGACCTCGTCCACAGTCACCAGGGCACGACCCGAGTCGGGCTCCTCGGTCAGCTCGGAGACGCGGCCCAAGATGACAAAGTCGCTCCGACAGAAACTGGTCACGAGCTTCTGCCTTGGCTTGCAGGCCCGGCAGTGCTGGTTCCCCCGAGGGAAGGGACAGGACTCCTCGCAGGCCTCACGGCTCTCAAAGTTGTTGCCGTTGCCCTCACAACCGCCGTAGACAAAGGACTGGCACTGGCCCGTCTGGCTGTTGTAGGCCCAGCGTGGCGCGTAGGCCTTACAGGGCCCCTGCAGGGTGGGCAGGCTGCACACGGCCAGCGGCCCACTCATGCAGGCCAGCATGCAGGCCTCATAGGTCTCAAAGTGGTTGCGGTTGCGGTGACAGTGGCCAAAGGTGAAGGTGAGGCAGTTGTTGGCCTGGGTGTCGAAGTGCCAGCGTGTCTGCTCCTCACCGCAGTCCTCACTGTCGGGGGGCTTCAGGCACTCGGCCACGGGGAAAGCCGTGCCATTGGGGCTGCTCTCCGCGGTGGCTGCAGCCTGCCCTGCCCTGACCACCGACAGCGGGAAGTCAGCGCGTAGGACTCCAGCAGCATTCCGGGCCGTGCAGGTATAGATGCCGGCATCCTGGAGCTGGGCGTTGTAGATGACCAGCTGGGCAATGTTGGTGACCACCACGTTGCCACGCACATGGTTGGGCCTCATGACCACATTCTCCCGATCCTCCAGCTGCTTCTCCCAGGTGATCTCAGGCCGGGGCCTGCCCACCACGTCACAGAGGAAGCTCACCGTCTCGCCCACGGTAACCGACTGGTGCACAGGGTGGTTGAGCAAAGCTGGGGCCGCCATGTCCAGCCCAGGGGTCTCCAGAAAAGCCGTGGTGGGGTGCACAGTGGTCTCAGGGGGTGGGGGGCTCGTGTTGGGCCAGGTGAAGTGATAGCGACAGGTGACAACGGCCAGCGTGATGCCCTTGGAGCAGGCCTCGGCGTCCATGTAGCAGCGGTTATAGTAGGTGAGGCCGTCCGAGGCACAGGTAAAACTGGGCTCCTTCTCACAGCGATCTTTGCACTTACACACGGGTTGGCCGTCCCAGATGTCACACTCAGAGCCCTGCTGCAGACACATAAAGTGGTCACACGTGGCCTCCTTGGGCATGCCCACCGGGCCCTTCTTCCCTTTCACGTCCATGTAGCGGGCTGCCACACAGCTCTTGGTCCCGCACACGTTGGGGCAGCACTTCTCATAGGTCTCACACTCCTGGAGAGAGCCAAACAGAGAGGGCTGAATAAGGAAGTGGAGGGAGAGAGGGCAGGCTGCCCCCACCTTACCCCATGGTTGCTGCAGAAGGGAGCTAATATGTGCTCCCCTATCATAAGCAAAACATTTTGGTAATAATAATAGCTACGTATACAGAGCACCTACTACTTGCCAGGCCTTTTTCTAAGACCGTTTACATCTGTCAACTTATCTAGTGCTCATCACAAGCCTATGAGGTGGCTATACCATTATATCCACCTCAGAGATGACGATAACCGATGCACAGAGAAATTAGGTAACTTGCCCAAGGTCACACAGCCAGTAGTGTGGGAAGAGACAGGCCACATCCCTCTCAGAGGGGAAGTTTTCTTACTACAAGTTTATAGATGAGACTGCAGGGCGTCCGAGAGGTGACGCCAAGTACCCAGGGCTGGGACATGGTGGAAAAGGGCTTCAAGCTCCGGGGGGATGGAATTCTGAAATGAGGTTTTTTTCCTTCTACATCATATAGTGACCACCAATGAGGTCTAGGTAGGAACAAATGCATTTTTGTCTTTTTTTCTACTGCGGTGAGAATGCCTTGGCTGAATCGAAGAGGTCACCCCAAACGCTGAGAAGGAAAAGTGCGACACTGCTGGGACAGTTGTTCAAAGCTGTTCACATACACACAAGGAGTAGGGGCTCTGATGAGGGCCACACGCGTCCACAGCCGAGAGGAGGGGCAGGCGGGACAGGCCCAGGCCGCCAGGTCTCACCACCATGGGCTGTGCCAGACCTCGGTGCCCAATTCCAATGTGGGGGACATTTCATGGGGAAATCAACAAGGGAAACAGTTCCCTTGTGTGGCAAAGATCAGCAAGGCCGTCAGCGAGGACTTACCAGGCTGTAATTCCCTCCGATTCTCTGTGGAGCCACGTACGGCATTAGTTTAATTCCTCGAAATTAGCAGCATGCTCAGGGGCCGATACAAACAAGGATTTCACGTGGTGTTTTCGACAATAACACATCATACCCACTGGGCTGGCAGGCACCGCTCCTAATCCCCTGCCCTGGTAGTAGCTCTGTGAATTACTCCCCACGAAGGCCGGCCTCTTGTGGCTCCGACTTTCCTTTCAGCCTCTGACATTCCACATCAGCTAACCGGGGAAAGATCCCCCACCCGTGCTGTGCCGGCCGGCCTGCTCCACTTGTTTACTGTTTTCCCCTCTCGGCTCAGAATGGGGACTTTGTTTTGCAGCCCTTGCTTGGCATAGGCTTCCAGGCCACACCAGGGGAGTGTTTGGGACAGGGATGGGCAGATCTCAGCGCTGGGTGGGGTCTGAGGGAGAGAGAGGAGTCAGAGGAACTGGGAGCAGGCAGGAGAGCCTGCTTCTCAGCCTGAGGGTCATTTGATTCCCTAAGATACTCAGGCCCAAAGTTCCTCAGGACTCAGAGGTCCATGAGAGGCTGGGTCCTCAGCGACCAGGGGGAGGTATTTCTGGGCACAGGAAGCTTAGCAGGAATCCTTAGAACAGTCTTCCTTAAGGGCCCAGAGTGTACCCATATGTTTTCTGAATCCCCAGCCCCACGCAGGTGCCTTCTCCCCAAGACACAGTAAATCAGCGGGAGTCTCACTGTCCCCAAGATCCACCTGATTTATCAGACCAGCCTACGTCAGTGAACCAGCCTTCCCTGCAAATGTAGCCAATTCACCATAAGACCTCTGCCACCCACCCCTTCACATTCCTTAGCTCCCTTTCTCTCTGCACCACCACTGCTCACTGGCAGCGTCTGGCCTGAGAAGCCTGAGAATTGTCCCCTGGGCAATTCTGTGAGGCAGCGTCCACTCTCTCCAGGGCGATCCTGTGCTCTCCCGCAGGTTATGTGAATTTGGCAGAGAAAGCACCAGGGTTTCTCATGCTCCCTGGTGATGCCCAGCCCAGCCCTGAGCCCCAAGAGCTGGCCAGGCTGGCAGGAAGTGCCTCTGCTCAGGCAGGCTCCAGGTACCAGCCAGCTCTTCACCGCTGGGGGCAGTGGCAGGCACAGTCCTTGGACTGGGGAGCTGGGAGAGAACTGAGCGCACACCAGGCCTGCCCCGCTTGCTGCTGGAGGCTCTGATAAGAGCGGAAAGGGGAACCGAGAAACCTGGCAGCTTAAAATTTAATCCACTTCCCTCCCAGGGACGCGAGAGTCTATTGAGAGCTGTTCCTGCCAGCCCTCCTGGCCAGCCTGGTCTGCTCTCAGGGTCAGGGCCAAACCCCTGGGGAGGTGGCCTAGAGGCCAGGTGAAGCCATAGCTTTGTTGTCAGACAGCCCTGGGTTCCAAGCTACCCCTCCCATCCCTGGCTGTGGGTCTTTGTGCTGTTCACCGTTCACTGTACTGTCATGCGTGTCTGCTCTCACCTGTCAGGAGGCTACTGACACATGCACCTGGCATAGTCCTGGCTCAGAGCAGCCCTCAGCAAACATGAGACCAGGAATTCAAGGCTCCCCAGTCCCCGATGACCTTGGACATCACACCCACCTGTCTTGCTGGGCCTCAGAGTTAAACAGACATCACACCCTGTTTATCTCCATGTGGCCCTGCGGCCCGAATGCCTTCACCCTGGGCCCTGCCCAGCACCCGCCGTCCCCACTCCCCGCTCCCACTCTTCATCACCAGCACACTCACGTGGTCCTCTCAGGCTGCCGGTGTCCCACTCACCTGGTCCGTCTCACACTCCCGCCTGCAGGTGCTCTGGGCATCCACCCAGAGGTTGGGGTTCATGTCGTTGGGGCAGATGCCAGCATGGGAATAGCGGATGGGCGGCAGTGCCAGGCCTCTCGGCGGGAACCCGAGCAGCAGCAGCAGCGCTGCCACCTGCCCCCAGTGGGACCAGAACCGGTGGCACCCCAGGGCCCACATGGTGCGATCTGCAGCGGCCAGAGACCTCCCCTGCAACACCACCAGGGGCTGGGCCCACTAGGGCCTTCTTCTTCTCAGGGGCTGCAGACACCTGCCCTTGGCCCCCCAGCAGGCTCCCTGCTCCCTGCTGCTGGTAAGGCTGCGGCTGCCGTGACTGCCTCCACCAAGCCAGTGGAGCCGGCTGGGCTGTGCGGCTTCAGAGAAAAGAAAGGTCTTTGCAAGGAAACCCCCTCCCCTGAGTGTACGGGGAGAGGAGCCGCAGCAGGGGCCCCGAGCCTGGATTTATATCCTGGGCGCCACCCGAGTGGGAGCGAGCTAACCTGATGCCTGTCACAGGCAGGCTGCTGGCTCCTCTGTCCCGGGGCTGATCACAGACTTGTTGCAGAAGGGGAAAAAAAAAGCTGGAAGCAGTTTAGGCGGCGTATCTGGCACGGTGGGACACCTGCTTGTTTTTGACTCCAGGAGGCCTTTAACCCCTTCAAGGGCCAGAAATGGCATGTGCTTTGGGGGGAGCTGGCTCCAGGACACGCAAGCTCACTGTAAAGGAGCAGTTTGTTTCCCTTTCCCCCACCTCCTCGGGCCGGGCCCCCTCCTCCCCTTGGCCACCTCTGAAGAACACACAATCGCTTGTTACAAGGAGGGACCTGCAGGCGCTGGGTTAGCATCGCCAGGCCCGATAGTACATTTGAGAGCAAATGACGTGGAAAAACAACAAGTTCACGGCCATTCCAGGGCGGGCCTGAGCAGCGGCCGTGGCTGTGCTGTGTAAGCCGACTCCCACCCCAGCACCAGGTTCCTTTGTGGGGGGTGTGTGCACGGACAGCTCCCTATCTCTCTGTCCCGGGCAGCTTGTGTCTCAAGTTCCAACTTTGGTGAATTTTCCCCAAATCATTCCAGACACACATACCAGATATGCTCCGGCTCCCCGGCTGCTGGGACGTATCACATTCCTCACTCCTCCATTGACACACTCATGGCTCCAAGAAAACCTACGTGGTAACAGTGTCTCAGGGCGGCGCTGGGCAGCCGAGCTGCCCTCACTAATGACTTGGTGGCTGCATTCAGTGAGCTCTTTCGGGGTGCCAGGCACTTTTCAGTTGTCTCGTTTCCCCCCACTTTACAAAGGAGAAGGTTCACACCCAGAGAGAGTGCGATACTTGTCCAAGGTCATCCACAGGAAGCAGTGACAGCAATGCTAATTGGCTCTTCATAAGTGCCAGGCTCTCCATCCACATCTCATTTAATCCTCACAACAAACTACCTACATTTCAGATTTAAGGAAAGGACGCACAGAGAGGCTAAGCAACTCGCCCATGTCACACAGCTACATGACTCCACCATTAATATGGGAAACAGGGACACCAGCATGTGGTGTGCAGGTAGGGGCCTCTTGGAAACCACTCTGTCCACCCGCATCTGTCAGTCCTGCTGTCAAAGTGCATCCCAAACTCTGGTTTTTACAGGCTGGACCAGAAGTTTGTGAAACCTCAGGGTCTATATTTGTGGAGGGGGCTGGGGAAAGAGCCAGAAGCTGCTGGGGATGGGGCGATTCCTCTCCCGCTTGGCAGGAAATGGCTCCTATCTAAAATGCCACCGAAAATTGAACAGGCTGAGTGTTTTTGCTTTGATCACTTGATCTCCAGGGGGTTGATCCCTGGAAGAGAGAAGCACCTTTTCAAGGTTAAGCCATAAAGGATTTGGGGAACAGCATCTGAGCTACTGTGTCCCAAGGATGGTGCATGGGGTGGGCACAGCACATGTCAGAGCCAGTAGGTCATTGAAGGTCCCCAGCAGTGCTCTCATTTTGCAGATGGGGAAACTGAGTGCTGAACCCAGGCCCCTCATGTCCCAGGTCCACTCTCCCCTTCAGGGCTACAGTTCACCATCCAATGTGACTGGGAAAAGGCAGCATGACCCTTTCCTCCTCCCCCCTGCAGACTTTTCCTCTTCCTCACAGGGTGGCGTGTTGCCTTCTCCCTGCTTAAGCCAGTTCCTTCCCGTTGTGTGGGTCATTCTGCAGGATCTGTCTTTTCTGCTTATGTCAACGAGCTAATGAAGGGTGTCAGATCCTAATCCCCTAAATTATTGAAATAAACTTCCCTCCGAGGCCGATCCCCGTAATGAAGCCAGACAGCGGGCGACGCCGGCTGCTTTGAATTCCCTGTAATTTCATAAACCCATGTTCCAGCTGCTGGGAGCAGAGCCCTAGCACATGCTTGAGGAACACGGTTTGTGCAGCCTCCTTTGACATCACAAAGGGAAATGAGCAGTGACACATTTCTAAGTAGGACTTAGAAAAATTGTCACCGTCCCATTACGTGAGGACAAGTATCCAGGGAGAAGATGCTGATTTCTGGAAAGTTATTTGAGACCATTAGAGGGAGTAGAGGCTTGGGGGGGGGGCGTGTCGGAGAAGGAGAGGCACAGAGCAGAGGTGGGAGGGAGGGGTGGTCAGCAAAGTAGGGAACGCTGTCTTCCCTGCTCGCTGCTCACGCTGCTCACGGTGGACAGAGAAAGCCCTCGCCCAGCTCCGTCCTGTCAAGAGCCACGGCCCCTCCTTCCCCGGGCCCCACTCCTGGCCATTCTGCTCTGAGAACTCTCAAAGCAGCATCGGGGAACAAGGGGCCCTAGAACACTCAGGCTCTCCCTCTCAGTCCTTCCAAGACTCCCACCAAAACACAGCTCAGAATAATAAATAACATCTGATCAGGGCTCAGAGCCCACACAGCGTTTTTACCAACATCATCACCGCTGACCCTCGTGCCAGGCCCCAGGAGGGAGCCTGGGAGAGGTTGCTGTGAGCTCCGGTGGACAGGAGGAAACCGAGTCACGGTGGGGTTAGGCTGGGCCTGCCTGGGGTCCCATGGCTCATGGCCTCCTCTCCCAGACCCCAGTCCCATTCTCTTTACACAACCCCGTGCAAGCTTCCAGCCCCTCTAGAAAGGCCCCCGCTGGCCACCCTGCCAGCCCTGGCTGTTTATAAGCTGTTCTGGGAGTGCTTTGAAGTCTCCTCCTTCGGGGCCCCTCCCTCCCACAGTCCCTACCCCCCCACCCCCGCCTCCCTCACACTCTTCTCCAGTGAGTGGCATGGACCCCATCCTCACCAGCCCCCTGGGACCAGCTGCTCACTCCCACCATCCACCAGGATACATACCCCTTTCTCTCAGAGCAGGTGCCTGAGGAGTGGAGCCAGGCCTGGGTGGGGCTGACTTTGGGGGTGTCCCCTGCCTTTCGCTCTCCCCAAAGACATCAGGTACAGCTCAGTCAGAAAGAGGGCTGGGCTCTGACTTCATCTCAGAAGAGCCCCCGCAGCCCACACCACTGCTGAAGGGCAGAGGAACCATGAACCCTTCACACCCTCTAGGGTGGGTTCAAGGCCTAGTCTAGGTACAGCTGGCAGGAAGTCACCCTGGACAGTGAACTCTGGGTGACCCTTGACCTCAGGTTCACCCTTAGCATAACAATCCCTGAGCCTCTAGGGCAGCGGTTCTCAACCTGTGGGTCGCGACCCCTTTGGGGGCTGAACGACCCTTTCACAGGGGTCGCCTAAGACCATCGGAAAACAAAAAGATATTTACATTACGATTCATAACAGTAGCAAAATTACAGTTCTAGAGTAGCAAGGAAAATAATTTGATGGTTGGGGGTCACCACAACATGAGGAACTGTATTAAGGGGGTCGCAGCATTAGGAAGGTTGAGAACCACTGCCCTAGGGCCTTGACAGGATAACACAGCTGACACCATCTTCCACATTGGTCAGGCCGCCCCCTTCTGGAGCCCTTAGCTGCGCATGTGTCGGGGTCACCCAGGGACCCACAGAGATGCCATGCCAGCCATTTCAGATGACATGCCACTCAAGCACAGACCAAATCTCTTACCTCTTGCAGTATCTCCTCCATTTTTCCCTACTTGAAGGTTTTTAAAGCACCTACTATGTGCTAAGTTCTGGGTACATAGAAATAGTTGTAGTCCTTACTCACAGAAAGGGCACGGTCTCCTCCAGAAAATAAGCATGCAAGAGCACGATAGAAGAGTAAACACTGCCTTGGGTGTCTTACAAGTGTTGGGAGCAGGGAGGAGGGAGAGAGGCCTGGGGTTGCTGTTGCACAGCCGTGACCTGGGTGGGTCTCGAAGCCTTGAGCAGGAGTCTGCAAGACAGAGCAGAGAAGGCAGTTTCCTACACTTCTCCTTGGAAAGGCCTGGCCCACGGAACAGCCTCCTCAGCCAAGGCCCTCCCTCCGCGGGGCCCAGGCCTCCGGAAAGGGGAGATGAGAGGGAAGTCAATAGGTTTAGGAGACAGGGTGGGGGTGGGAACTGCACGGGGCAGCCCCAGCAGAGTCAAACCAGCAGCCCATTCTGGTCCGCCCTGCTTGGGCCCCCAGACCTGAGGCAGCCATGCTTTCTCCCACATGGATGGGGGAGGCCAACCCTCTGCAAGCCTCCCTACCCTGATCCTGTCATTTAAACATATTTGGGAGGAAGGAGGATTTGAGGAGCAGGGATTAGGGTGCTGGGGAGAAGGAGTCCTCCATGAGGGTGTTCAGATGGTTCTCAGAAGTCCTGGGCTGCCTCAGCTAAAGGCAGAGATGCAAGCCAGGGAATTCAATAAAGCTGGCGGCTCATTACCCAGCTGGGGACCCCCTGCCCGAGCGGCCGTGGGCCTGGGTTACATTACAGGGCTGTGTGAACTCTCCCCTCTGAGTGAGACGGCACCAGGCCTTGGAATAATTACGGGGCCTCAGCAGATGGTGGAGGCGGACGGACGGGGGAGGCCCTCAGCTGTGGGACATGTGACCTGCCAGCATCTGTGCAGAGCAGGACATGGGAGGGTCCACGCTGGGCCTCCGGGGAGGCAGCACTGAATCAAGATCTGAGAGTTATGGGGCTGGCCGTGGAGGGGCATGGCCCAATGCCCTGGGCCAGCCAGGCCTCCTTTACACTCCGCCTGGGCCAGGAGGGCCTGCCTGCTGGTGGGGCCCAGCCTGTGGAAGCAGGATGGTGTCTGAATGGGATCTGTGTGTTATAAAGCAAGAATAGGAAACACGACTTCTGGCATAGCATAATTCTGGACACCTTCAAGTCCTCATATTCCTTCCTAGAAAGGTGGGTGTTAAGGTACTCGGTGGATTTCAGCCCCAGGTCAGCTCCTCACCCACTTGGGATGCTCCGCGGTGCTGGGGTTGAGCACTGTGCAAAGAGTCAGGAGTCCTGGGTTCTCACCCTGGTCTGCCATTAACCCACTGTGCGACCCCCTCTACACACCCATCTGAGGCCCCTTTCAGCTCCCTCCTCTGTGATCCCATGTCCTGATTCCTCCAGCGTTGCCTTGATGGAATCGGTTTCAAACAGTCCCGAGCAGCTCTTAGCCAAAACAAACACGGGAGAGAAGAAGCTAGAATGCTGCAGGCATGCGGGGCTGGTGTCGGTTCCATTGCTCTGCTCTGCTGCAGGGTGGGGAGAGCAACGGCTCCTGTTTCCACTTTTCCCAGGCCTGGGGTTCAGTAGGAATGTTACAAATACAGGCATAGCCTCCCTCCCACTCGGACTTCACCTGTCCTAGAAACTTCCTTTGGCTACTCAGCTCTCCACACCCTTGCGCTCTCTGCCCTCTCTGCCTTACTGTTGTCTCCCTTCAGATGAGAGAGAAATGAAACGATCTCAGCCTCAGGTCTCTCTGCTTACCTACATGCTGCTGTGCAAAGGGGCACATGTTCCCTAAAACCAAACTCATCACTAATATCATTTCAACAATACAAATTGTACAATGAGTGGGGCGGGGTGGGGGGAGATGAGAAACAGGTCTTTTCCTGACTGACCATTATTTCAAGACTTCTGGATAAAAAATGGCTTCCCCACGCCATCAAGATGAAGGCTGAAGCATTTAACCTGGACCACCACAAACGTCTGCCTCAGTTCACTTCTCCAGTCTTATCATTTGTTCGTCCCTCTCTTGAGCTCTGGAAGCTGTCATATGGCTCTTTCCGCTCTTTAATAGCTCCACGTCCTCTTTCCCCTTCAGCCTTTCCCCTTCACCCCCTTCATCCTCTTCCACGGATACTCTTCCTTCCTCTGGCCAGTTTCATCTGCTTCCGGCCAACTGCTTCCCAACCCATCTTAGAAGCTGCATCTTTCAAGAGGCCTTCCTGACATCAGAGGCTGAGAAATACCCAAGCCACTTCCCACCAGGGGTTCTTGGTGTAGTTTGTTTGTTTGTTTAATTGGGGAACAGTGTGTTTTTCCTGGACCCATCAGCTCCAATTCAAGTAGCTGTTTCAATCTAGTTATGGAGGTTGCATCTCAGTGGCCCATGTGGGGATCGAACCGGCAACCTTGGTGTTATGAGCACTGAGCTCTAACCAACTGAGCTAACCGGCCGCCCCCCTTGGTGTAGTTATTAAAATGAAAAACCAAAACAAAACAAAAAGCCAAAAGTTGGGTTGCCACCCTGCAGCAAGGTTTAAACATTCAGCACCATGAGGACCTATCTCTGTGCCTGTGGGTATAAACTGGTTGGGGGATAATGTCAAAAATCTACATCTGAGGCCGTTTGTGGGTATAGCTTGGCCCAACGACCTTGATGGGACTACCTGTGGTATACCGGGCATAGTTTGTGTGGTGTTGAAGTTACTCATTTCTCATCTATCACTTGGACTGGCCTGTAAACTCCTGACAGGCAGGGGCTATGTTTGGTCCATGGTTACAGCACAGAGCATGAACTCAACTGATGTATGTTGAATGAATAGATGATCCCATCAAGGAGACCCTGTTCTTGCAGAGCTGGGGTGACTATTCCCGGTGTCAGTTATATCTGAGAGAGGCCAGATAGTCCTAGGACTGGAACTCTGAAGACCAGCTATAGCTTTAGGCAGGTAAGAGAGGGTACACCCATCCCTGGGCCTGTCAGCCACTCTGGGTGAGAAGGAGTCTGCAAGGCCTGGACTGTGGCAGTTGGAGAAGGCTTGGGCATCCCATGGACAGCCTTAGAGATGGAAGGAAAGCACCCGCACTGGGATCCACTGCACCCGCCATGCTCCTCTTCATGTATGCATCCCTTGGCTTCTCCCCAAGCCCCTGTGCTGTCTTATTTAACAGCTGAAGACCTCCTCTTCAACTGTGTTTTTCTCTGCTTCCGGAGTGATGGTTTCAGATTCTAAACTTTAACATGTTGCTTCCCTACTGTGGTGAGTTGAATGGTGGCCCCCAAAAGATATGTCCATATCCTAAGCCCCGGAACCTGTGATTGTGACCTCATTTGGGAAAAGAGTCTTTGTAGATGGAATTAAGTTAAAGACCTTGAAATGAGGTCATCCTCAATTATCCAAGAAGACCCAAAAATCTAGTGACAGGTATCCTTATAAGAGAAAGGCAGAAGTAGAGTTGAGACACAGAAGAGGAGGCATGTGAAGATGGAAGCAGAGAATAGAGTGGTGCTGCCACAAGCCCAGAAATGCATGAGCCACCAGAAGATGGAAGAGGCAACAAAGAGAGTCTCCCTTAGAGCCTTCGGAGGGAACACAGCCCATCTGACTCCTTGATTTTGGATTTCTGGCCCCCAGAAGTGTGAAAGAATAAATATCTGCTGTTTTAAGCCACCAAGTCTGTGGCAATTTATTACAGCAGCCCCAGGAAACTAATACACCTGCCTAAAACTCTTCAGAGGCCCTTTCTGGTCAGGGTTCAATGGCTCACAGAGCCCTCTGAGATCTGCCTCTGCCACCTCTCCAACCTCATTGCTTACCCTGCATGTTCCAGCTGTACAGAATTACTGCTGTTCTCCAAACATACAACTAGAGTGACCAGCTGTTCTGGTTTGCCTGGAGCTGGCCTGGTTTTAACACTGAAACTCCTGCATCCCAGGAAGCTCCTTAGTTCTGGGCAAACTAGAATAGTTGGGTCACCCAATACCTTTGCTCAGGCCGTTCTCTCTGCCCAAAATATTCAAGAAACTCTACTGCAGGACAAGACCAGAAAAAGTGCTAGCAGGGCAGTCCAGAGGCCGGGTCGAGCCATCTACACTTCAGGGGGCCCAAGTCCAGACCACACAGGGAAACATGAAGATAGTACTTATCTCGCCAGGGATCCAAAGTCAGCCAGTGACAGCGCCTCAGACATCAGAAGCAGCGAAGGGTGACAGAGGCCCAGGTGGGTTGGCAGTGGGAGTGTAGTTCTAGCTGTACGGGAAGTGTCACAGTTAGCATTGGTATAGGTGAGCTGAGACAATGGTCCAGAGGAGTGACTGGATGGGAGTCACTGCCATAGCTGCTAGATAAGGGGGAGCCATGGGCACAGGTGTTTTGGCAGGAGTCCAATAATCCTGAGGGTTAAAGAGAAGCAGTCCAAATAGCTCAATTAGGGGTGCATTTGGCAGCATGTAACAGAAACCGAGAGCAGCTGTGGCTTAAATAATTAGAAGTTTACGGGCCGGCCGAGTGGCGCGATGGTTAAGAACTGGCTTGGGACGCCAGAGGGCCCCGGTTCGGATCCCACATATGAGGGCCAGTGACACTGCCCTCCACAGCTAAGATGCTGAACAACAGCTCAACCTGGAGCTGGGCTGCCGTGAGTCGCTGGCAATGGCGTAGGCTGCAGCCCCTATGGCAGTGGGTTGCCATGGGCTACCGTGTGTAGCCAGCAGCCAGCGTGAGCAGCCAGCAGCCAGCGTGAGCGGCCAGCAGCCGCAGTGAGCGGCCGTCCAGAAGCCGGCGACTGATCTGCCTTGCCCGGGAAGAGCGCAATGATGGTGCCAACTTGGGCCACTGAAGCAACGCCTTCCACAACTAGACTGAAGAACAAAACAACAGCAACTTGTCTGTTCCCCTTCCCCCAATTTCCCAGCACTGGTCCCATCCCCCAATTCCCCAATAAAAAAATCTTAAAAAAAAAAAAAAGAAGTTTACTTTGCTCACAGAACAAGAAGTTTGAGGCAGCTTGGCTAATTCCTTAGGGGCCTGGCTCCTATCTTTTCTCTTTTGTCACTTTCAGCATGTGGCTTTTGTCCTTAATATCTGATGATGGCGTCTCCTGAAGATATTTCCACATTCCAGGGCCAGGTTAGGGGGAAGGGCCAAAGCCCCTGGAACCATGTCTGTTTATTCAGGGAGGGAAGACTTCCTGAGAGTCTCCCCACCACAGTGCATTGGCCAGGACTTTGTCACATGACTCTAGGTAAGGGAGTCTGGGATGGTGATGGTCCTAACTTTGTAACAAGGGAGAAAGAAGCTGTGATTGTCTTTTGAGTGGGTAATCCATAGCATCTGCCACAGCGACCTTTCCTAGGACTCATTGGCTGGGTGGTGTCTCATTTTGCAGCTCCTGGTCTTGTCTACACTGTGAATTAGTTTCTCCTTCTAGAATAGGAATCAGTTGATATGCAAGATAATGTGATGTTAAGTAAAGACAAATTCTCAGGGATCCCTGTGGTTCTGCGGGTTAGCAGTGAGCTATGATAAAGCTGTACTGAGCCAGCCCCACCAGCTTCTGGAAGAAGTTGGTTGGGTGCTCTGCACAATGGAGGATGTGAAGAGCTTCGCGAAGCACAGCTTGCTGGTAACTGCAATCCCCAGTGAGAAGCTGGCAAAGGCGGTATCTGGGAAGGGACCTATAACCCACCTACCTTGACAGTGAACATCTCACAAACCGAATCCCGCCTCAAGGAAGGAAGTGAGGCTCGAGTCAAGTAAGGCCAGGGCGTTAGGGATGAGTTCAGGTCTCCAGCCCCAAGTCTGGATTAAGACTGAGCCCAAGACACTGAGGCATGTGATAGGAAGACAGTTTAGGTGGAAAGGTGAATTATTGTACAAAAATAAAGTTTGAGACGATTTTAGGGGTTGCTGGGCCAGCCCCAGGGAATGGAACTGTCGTTCAATCATCATTTACTCAGTAAAAGTTGATTTTATACCCACTATGTGCTAGGCATCATATGAGGCATTGGGGACACAAGCCAGCTATCGTCTTTGCCCTCAGGACATACAGTCTAGGTGGAGAGAAGGTGGAGAGCAGCTCATTATATATGCAAAGATCCAATTACAATCGGTGCATGCTAGGAAGACACCCAGGAGGCCGCCGCACACGAGGAAGGAAGAATAGGCTAAGTAGAGGAGATGGTGTCTAACTGAGGTGAGGAGAACCTTAGTTGGGTCAATGGCAAAGCAGGTGTGGTGGGAGCCCAGAAAGAGAGAGAAGTAGCCAGTAGTTGAGGCAGCCAAGGTAGGCAGGGGCCAGACCCTGCTGGGCTTAGAGAGGAGTTTGGACTTAATTTTAAGGCTGGACTTTGCCTTAAAGAGCGAAGAAGTCCATATGGAGGCCACTGTGCCCTAGAGTGGAGCGCTCTCAGGGAGGCCCTGGGTTCCTATCACACATGAGACAGTGAAGCTGCCCCTCGGCTCATGGGCTGGAGCTGGACGAGAGCAATGAGAACTAAGGACAGGTAGACCACGCCTGTTTCCTGGAAGTGACTTCGGTCTGGCAGAGAAATGGCTGGAAGTTTTGATTGACAGGCTAGAGACTGCCCCTTGCTTTCTCTCAGCTAATGAAAGTTATATGCGAAGGGGAGGAAAGGGAAAGAAAGGGAAGGAAGAGGGTGAGGAGGAATAGATGGCTGCCCTATGGAAAGTGAAAAAGAAATTTTTCACATAGGGCAGCACTTGGCTATGGAGAATCAAAACCGACTGTTGGGTTTCATCACAACTTCTTCTAATCAGTTGAGGCTGAGAAAGGACAACGGGGTTTTTTCTGTTTCTTGTTTTTTTAGGACGATGGGTTTTGAGTGACTCAGAGGCCAGATCCTTGCCAGACCTCACTGAGGAGTTTCCTGCCCAGTGAACAATGGGACTTGTCAACTTTATACAAACCTGGAGATTTATTCTACTTAATCCAGAAGGCCAGAGGTCAATGCTTAATTAGCACAACCACCATGACCTGCCCCTTGAGTTCCTCCTAAAACTACTCAGTTAATTGCTTCTCTGGAGCGTGTTCTCTTTATTGTTTTACTCTTTAACAGAAACTGATGATCAAGATGGTCTCAAAGTAAAGACACCCAGCAGGGCTTGGGTGGCCGTGGTTGGGAATTGAACCCAACTGCTGGAAGCCTTGCTTGACTCCACAGGACAAGAGGGACGGTGGCATCAGACAAGCTTTTAGGAGGCTGGTATTGAGCAGAACCAAGCCCACCCTTAATCTGTGATCCTTGGGGAAGAAAACTCCTCCAGGGCAGGAGCTCTTAAATATTTTGATGGCAACCCATATTAAATACATTTTTCATTGTGATTCAGTACACCAATTCATATGCATAAGTGAAACAAAAGTTTTACAAAATAATAATTACCCTTCGTACGTACGTGTGATACCCTCTTCTGTATTCCAAAAAGCTGAAGATCACTTGTGAAGGTTGGGAACAAAAAAAGGCCAGGGATTTGAGGACTTCTGTTTTCTCCATCAGAAGGCTTAAGGTGGCAGGATACAAGGGTAATATACAAAGTCCATTGCTTTCCTTTATCCCATCAATGAACAATTGGAATTTGAAATTAAGCAGACACTAGCCACTTAGAGAGAAACACATGGAGGCTACATGGAGGAGCAGCATGGAACCAGATGTGTGGATGCCTTTTCATGTCCCTTCCAGCCCAGCCACCAGCTGAATGTGGTGGAGTGAATATCCCAGACAATGCCACAAAGAGCAAAAGGACAACCCAGCTGAGTACTGCCCAAACTCCTGAGTCACAGAATTATGAGCAAATAAAATGTTCAGTACCGCTAACTTTTCAGACAGTTTGTTACATAGCAATCTATAAATGGAAGAGGCATGCAGGGACAGTATGGGGGCAAATTTCAACTGCTCAGCTCATGACAATCAGGAATCAGGAACAAGGATGCTGCTAGCGTTCCCTTTAGAGTAGGAGATGGGCCGGGCCGGCCGAGTGGCTCAGTGGGTTAAGAGCTCGCTCAAGAGTTTGAGCTCTGAGCAACAGTGGTTCGATGCCCGGCCCAAGCTGAGCTGCCGCTGAGCTGCCAACAGGTGGCAGGATGGCTCAGCTAAAAAAAAAAAATAGAGTAGGAGATGGGACACTGGGGACTATTACAGTATGTGTCTGCAGTGATGTCTTAGAGGGGCCTGGAGTATGAGCTTGGAGGGAAGTACCATCAACAGGCTCAACACCCCAAATCCAAGGGTGATTGATGATTCATGGATTTATTCAGCAAGCATTTCTGAGGGGTTATTGAGTGTGTCCTATGCTATGCTTAGAACTGGAGACTGGTGGAAAACAAGATAGTTGTGGCCTCCATTTTCATGGATTTGAAACTTTGGTGTAGGTTACAGATATTAGACAAATACACAAATGAATATAAATGACAGATTATGGAGGGTACCTAGAGGAAACATACAGGGTGCTTGACAGGCCTCCCTCCTCTTCCTGTTCCATTTTCTCCACTTGTGAAGAGTAGGAAGCCAGCTGGAGTAGACTCTGAACACCTGGCTGGCTTAGATTCCAGGGAAGAGTGTTGGGGGTTAGAGCCCTGTTTCTAATTTAGAGCAGGGGTCAGGGAAGGACTTTCAGAGGAAGTAATGTTGACTTTGAAGGATGAATCATAGGTAGCCAGGCAAGGAGGGAACAGCACATGCAAAAGCTGTGAGGTGAGAAGTATCACGAGACATTTGAAGAACTGGGAAAGAGCTAGGATGGCTGGAGAGGAGCAAGTCCACCCAAGTCCAAGTGAGAGTTGATTTAGAAGGGAGAATCTCTGACCCATGCCTACACCACCACCAGGAAGGTGGCCTTGATTTTACCTTCTATTTAAAAACATGTTTCCTTTGCACATTGGACTCTGTTTTCAGTAAGTTTCAGGGTGAAGATTTGAGAAAACAAACAAAGCAGTGTGCAGCTAGTGAAAAGGGGACAGAGGAGGTCTCTTGGTTAGGCACTGCTCTGGCCAATTAAAAACATAAGAACCAATCACTGTGTCAGTATTTGGACCTCTCCATCTTTCCATCCTGTTATAACTGAGGAGGGTGCCACCCTCTGACTTATGGTCAATGCTGCCACCAGTATCTTGGATCCCTACTCTTGTCTCCCCTTCCACCTTCCTAGGAACTTGATACCATCAGTTATACCTTCCCTTTCCCAAACAACCACCACCTCCTCTCAACTGGATCATTCCATTAGCGTTTGGACACACTCAAGTCTCTCACATCCTACACAAATAACAAAATCATTCTCTCTACTGCACAGTCCCCCTCCACTGACAACCCTGCCTCTCTCCTCACCTTCGAAACCAGTCTGCCTTCTCTGTGTCAGTTTTCTCACCTCCCAAGTCCAACTCACATCTCACTCTTCTGCACACTCTGCTGCAGCTTCCCATGCCTCACTTGGCCAGCAACCCTGCTGCTAAAGCCAGCAGTGGCTGGCATGGCCCTAACTGACACATCCAGTCCTAGTTTTCTCAGTCTGTCTGCTGCATGTGACCTGTTGACCACTGCGCCTATGAAATGGTCTTTACTGGTTTCGAGCCACCTCCCGGGTAGCTCCTCCCCACTCTCCTTTCCCCAGACATTGTGCACAGGGCTAAGTCAAGGCTGCATCTGTGGCCCCCGCCTCTTTTTGCACCACACTGCCCCTCCCCCCACAGCCAGAGGTTTTCAGCACTGGCTGCACATTAGAATCACCTGGGGAGCTTTTAAAACATCGGCACCTGGGTGCTCCCCTAATTAAATCAGAGTCACTAGAGTAGGGCCAGATGTGGCATAGCTTTAAAAGCTCCCAGGTGATTCTGAAGGTGCAGCCTGGGTTTCAAGCCACTGCCCTCGGCGACCTCTTTCCTGACCTTCTGCTCACTGGTAGCCTTCAGAGTCGTATCTGCAGACTCGGAGACATCCAGAAACACCTTTATTTTCCCAAAGGCGTCTGGCCAGATGTCATCTCATACCAGAAGCTGATGCAGCGGTTTCTTCTCAGCTTTCGTAGAAGTCATTCCAGAATCCAACATGCTCTTCTGACACTAAAGCCATACAGTTCTTTTATCTATGTATCATTTGCATATACATTTCCATAATGGACTAATTAAGAAAGACATTTTTTTCTGGACTAAGGAAGACCTTCAAAGCATTTCCAGAGGGCTGGCCTAGTGGCTCAGTTGGTTAAGAGCTCACTCAAGAGTTTGAGCTCTGAGCAACAGCAGTTCAATGCCCAGCCCAAGCTGAGCTGCTGCTAAGCTGCCAACAGGTAGCAGGATGGCTCAGCTAAAAAAAAAACAAAAACAAAAAAAAACACTTTAAATAAAGCATTTCCAGAAACAAGTTTATTTTTATCTCTTGAATCGTCAATAAAAGAAAATCCCAAAAGCTAAAATGCCTGTGACCAAATTACAATGCTTTGGTTTAGTTCTCTGCTTCTCTCACTCTTGGAAGGAAGGAAGGAAGGAAGGAAGGAAGGAAGGAAGGAAGGAAGGAAGGAAGGATGGATCACTGCTTTTTGCCTCCTGATCCCCTGACCTGGGAAACTGTCCTGCTCATCCTGCCAGTCTCATTCATCGCACTGGAATCTGATTGATGTCTCCCAACCAGACATGAAGGCAGGAACCTGGCTCAGTCACCACTCTATCTCCCATGCCTGGCATGGTGCCTGGCATAAGGTAAAGTTTTGTGGAATGAATGAATCAATAAGTTTGTAAGTGTAGCTCACAGAATAAGCCACAACTCAGGTTGGTTCTCCTGAATGGATTCATAGAGAGGAGACACAAGCTCTCAGAAGCTATAACTGAAAGGCAGACCTATATTGTCTGCAGAAAGTACATGTTCCTCCTTTGGGCATGAACTTGAAGGAGGTTCTTGTAGAGAATCCCAAGCCTGGTACACATGAGAATCACCTGGAGGGCTTGAAAAACTTGTCTTGATTCCACTGAGACAGGGCATTTATTTTTTCACACACTCCCACTAGTTATAGACCAGAATTGGGGAAGAGTCTAGCACTCCCCAAGGGCAAAGCTTACATCACTCAAATATTTGGGAAGTCCATTGAGGAAAAAAACACTGAAGCAAGAAAATTCACAAGTAACCCAGTTAAGGGACAACTTCCTGGAACCTGACTTGTTCTAGCGCACCTTGCTGGAGTGGGGAAGCCCCAGGTGGGCACAGAAGTGATGTTGCAGACAGAGCATACAGGGGCTCACCAATCTGGCAGCCTCCTTTGCAGGACAAGGAAGCCTCCTGTTTCTCCTGTGAGGTTCGAAAATGCCATCTGAGTGATGGAGAATGTGGGGGCTCTAGGCACAGAAGACCCAGGCGTTGAATAATCTCACCCATAATGAACTGTGGCTGTCAGCCCCAGCTAAGTGCCCTGTAGCACCTCACATTCTCACCACGGGTTAGGGAAGCCACAAGGTAGGATTAACAGGTGTTTCCAGGGGGTTGAGGGGCCTCCTCCCCAAAGTCCGGCATCATTTGTGCTCCTGGCTGTATTTGCACAGCCCCCAGCATACATCTGCCCTGCCATGGAGATCCGTCCCCTTCCAGTTCCTTTAAGAACAGATATGGAAATGTGGTCTAGTCATGCAATGCAACATTATTGAGTCATAAAAGAGAATAAAGTACTTATGCATGCTATAGCATGGATGAATCTTGAAAACATTATGCTAAATAAAAGAAGCTAGACTCAAAAGGTCATGCACTGCATGATTCTGTTTACATGAAATATCCACAAGAGACAACTGCTTAGAGACAGAAAGCAGATTAATGACGGCCAGGAGCTGGAAGGAACTGGGAGTGACTGCCCTACTCCCAGTCTTCTGGAAAGCAGAGGAGCTGGAGGTTGGGTTATTCACCAATGGCCAGTGATTTACTCAATCATGTCTACATAATGAAATCTCCATAAAACCCCTAAACTACAGGGTTATACAATACGGGGGGCCAGGGAGACTCTTTATGAAAAATAATTTTAAGTTACAAATGAAAGTAGGTATGTGAAATTTAGATTGAGAAAAACAATCACAGCAAATTGTACATTATTTACAACTGAAAACAAAACTATCACCAAATCCAGAATTTGTTCATCCAAATTAGCATAACATTTTAATAATTAACTGTCTGACATACCTCTATAATTCTTTTCTTCCTGCAATTTTTTTTTTTTTTTAGCTGAGCCTTCCTGCCACCTGTTGGCAGCTCAGCGGCTGCTCAGCTCGGGCTGGACTCGAACCGCTGTTGCTCAGAGCTCAAACTCTTGAGCGAGCTCTTAACCAACTGAGCCACTCGGCCGGCTCTTCCTGCATTTTTTAGCTACCAACTCTTTGATTGCCTTTCACATGACAATGATTTTGCAATATCATTTTTTATAGCTACCAAAGAAAGTTTATTCAGTTTATTTTCTTTTTTTATTATGAGAATTTAGAAAAGTTTTCTTGCCTTTGCAACTCATATTAGTAATGAGGTGAAGATGTTTAAGATTGTTTAGGATAGTTGTCAGACTTGGGAGAACCTCTACCAAGGATCTTCCACAATGAGTTGTAAATAGCCAAAAGGTAGACACAACTCAAGTGTCCACCAACACAAATGGATGAACAAAATGTGGTACTTATGTACAGTGGAATATTATTCAGACGTAAAAAGGAAAGGAATTCTGACACACGCTACAACATGAATGAAGCTTAATAACATTATGCTAAGTGAAAGAAATCAGGCACAAAAGGACAAAGATTGATTCCATTTATAGGAAATAGCCAGAGTAGGCAAATTCAGAGACATAAAGTTGATTAGCAGTTGCCTAGAACTAAGGAGAGGAGGAATGGGGCGTTATTGCTTAAATAGTGAGAGTCTTTGGGTTGATGAAAAAATTTTGAAAATAGATAGTGATGATGGTTGCACAACCTTGTGAAATGTAACTAATGCCACTGAATTGTACACTTAAAACTGTTTAATTGGTTAATTTTATGTTTTTTATGTGTGTGTCACTACAATAAAAAAATAATTCAAACAAAAAAAACCAATGAGCTGTGGGATTTCAGGGCATTTAAAGAAATCTTAATACACCCACAAACTTAGGGGGCAGCCACCAAGGACAGACGGGTCTCTATGGTGAAATGACCTCAGTCCTGCCCCTTGGTGTCCAGATACTGGGGGAGCCAGCATGAGAAACTTAGGAATATTCCTGGAAGCCTTTCTGACAGTTGGCAGTTACTCAACTATACACAGAAGTGACCATGAACCACATATATACACCTTCCTAAATCTGAGTGTATTCTCAACTCAACTTCCTCTTAGCCTAATCCCATAAGTGCCCATAGCCACTTCAATGCCACCTGACATGAGGGAGAGAGCGATGGAGTGTGATCCACGGTGAGGAGACTTTGTTTTTTATTGTAGGAAAATCCATGAATACTCTTTTCTTCACCCCCTATCCAAGTGACCATCAAGTTGCCTCCAAGATATCTGTTGCCTGTCTACTTTTCTCCACCTTCTTTGTTACAAACCTGCTTTATGATATTATTGTGTTGTCCAGGAGTGGCTCCTCTATTCTCTTTGTCTTCTTTCTGGTCTCTCAGAGGTGCCTTGGCATCGGTCACCAGGAATCCTAACTTTCCTCTCTAGTTACCTACAAAGGAACTCCCGTAAGACTGTCAGCTGATTTCTCAATAGAAACTTTGCAGGCCAGAAGGGATTGGCATGAAATATTCAAAGTGATGAAAATCAAGGACCTACAACCAAGATGACTCTACCCCACAAAGCTATCATTTAGAATCGAAGAACAGATAAAGAGCTTCCCAGACAAGAAAAAGGTAAAGGAATTCATCAGCACCAAACCAGTATTACAAGGAAACTTAGAAGGACTTCTTGAAGAAGAAGAAGGAGGAGGAGGAGGAAGAGGAGGAGGAAGAGGA
>NW_017731390.1:644961-667662 GCF_001890085.2 Hipposideros armiger
AGGAGGAGGAGGAGGAGGAGGAGGAGGAGGAGGAGAAGGAGAAAAAGGAGAAAAGATTAAAAATATGAAGAATAAAATGGCAATAACTACATATCTATTAACAATTTCATTAAATGTAAATGGATTAAGTGCTCTAATCAAAAGATAAGGTGGCTGGCTGACCAAGTGGCTCAGTTGGTTAAGAGCTTGCTCTGAGCAACAGCGTCGCTGGTTCGATTCCCACATGGGCCAGTGAGCTATGTCCGAGCTGAGCTGCTGCTGAGCTGCCAACAGGTGGCAGGATGGCTCAGCTGGTGAGAGTGTGTTCTCCTAACAACAAGGTTGCCTGGTCGAGATGGTGGGCTATGCCCTGTCACAACTAAAGACTGAACTCGGCACCTTGAGCTGAGCTGCCACTTGGATGGCTCAGTGGATAGAGCGTGCACTCTTAACAACCAGGCTGCTGGTTCAACTCCTGCATGGGATGGTGGCTATGCCCACCCACAACTAATTGAACACAGCACCTTGAGCTGAGCAAATGGACTTGGAGCTGAGCTAGCTGCGCTCTCCACAATTAAGATTAAAGGACAACAACTTGGCTGTTCCCCTTCCCCAATTCTCCAAACTGTTCCCTTCCCCCAATTCCCCAATAAAATCTTAAAAAAAAAAAAGTAAAAGATAGGGTGGCTGAATAGATAAAAAAACAAAACACTTACATATGCTGCCTGCATGAGACGCACTTCAGACCAAAAGACACACAGAGATGGAAAGTAAAGACATGAGGAAAACATAGTTCAGGAAAATGGGAAAAAAAAAAGTGGGTAACAATACTTATTCCAGACAAAATAGACTTTAAAACAAAGGCTATAACAAGAGACAAAGAAGGACTCAGTAATCCCACTTCTGAGTATTTAAATTTATCTGGAGAAACCCAAAACACTACTTCGAAGGGACATGTGTATCCTTATGTTCATTGCAGCGTTATTTACAAAAGCAAGCTGTGGAGGCAGCTTGGGTGTCCATCAATGGATGAATAGATAAAGAAAAGGTGGTACATATATACAATGGAATGTTACTCAGCCATAAAAAAAGAATGAAATGTTCCATCTGCAGCAACATGGATGGACCTAGAGGGTATTGTGCTGAGTGGATTATGTCAGACAGAGAAAGACAACTTCATATGATTTCACTTATATGTGGACTTTAAAGAACAAAATAAACGAGCAAACAAAACAGAAACAGACTCATAGATACAGAGAACATTCTAATGACTGCCAGATGGGAGGGGGTTGGGTGAAACGGTGAAAAAGTGGAAGGGATTAAGAAGTACAAATTGGTTGTTACAAAATAGTCATGGGGATGTAAAGTAAAGCTTAAGGAATATAGTCAATAATGTAATAACTATGTATGGTGTCAGATGGACACTAGATTTATCGGGGTAATCACTTTGTAAGTTATATAAATATCTAATCACTATGTTGTACACCAAAGCTAATATAATATTATATGTCAACTGTAATCAAGAATTTAACAATTTAAAAAATAAATAAAGGGCTGGCCGAGTGGCGCGTTGGTTAAGAGCTGGCTTGGAACGCCAGCTCTGAGCAGCAGGGCCCCGTTTTGGATCCCACATGAGGGCCGGTGACACTGCGCCCTCTACAGCTAAGATGGTGAACAACAGCTCAACCTTGACCTGGGCTGCCGTGAGTTTCTGGCAACCACGTAGGCTGCAGCCCCTGCTGCAGTGGGCTGCCATAAGCCACTGTGAGTAGCTGGCAGCAGGCTTGAACTGCCATGAGCTGTGGTTAGCCACCGTGAGCGGCCGTCCAATGGCCGGCGAGCGATCTGCCTCAGCCGGGAAGAGCGCAATGATAATACCAACATGAGCCAGTGAGGCGACGTCCTCCACAACTAGACTGAAGAACAAAAGGACAGCAACTTGTCTGTTCCCTCCCCCAATTCCCCAATAAAATATTAAATAAATAAATAAATTAATTAAGTAACTTTCCTCTCAGCCATCCCTAGGGCCTCTTGGGCTCCTTCCACCCTCCAGGGATCACACCAGGATGATGGATTTGACTGGATGTCACCTCCCTCTCACCATGTTACCTTGTCTCCTCGCGGTCACAAAGTCGCTGCAGCAGTTCCAGCCACCCACAGACACCAACACACCCAGCAAGAGTGGGGACATTTTCCCCCAGAAGTTCTTTCTAGAAGAGAAGAAAGCCCTTCCACAGGTCTCCCCACAGGCCCTGTTCCTAAATCAATCACTGCCCAGAGGAGAGAGACACCACGATTCCCCCACTGGGCTGGGAGGAGCCCACAAAGCCCAGGGCTGCTGACACCAGAACAAATCCAAGTTTTATCAGTAAGCCCGGGGGTGGGGGTGGGGGGGCTATTGTCAGGAAACAGCAGGTCTCATTAGTCTTCTTAGGAACTGCATTTTGCTCACAAATCTACTGTTTCTCTCCAGAACAAATCCGTCCTAAAAAATATCCTTGTTGGATACCACAAACACGTACGCCCCATCCCGGGGCTGCTGTCTGGCTACATCTCTTACAGGAGATCTGTGCAGACCCCGGCCTGGTCCTCCAGCCCCCGGCCACACTGGAACACCTATTCTGAACGTCACAGTGGCTCTGTGCCCGGATCACACATTCCTCTTCCAGAGAGTAATTCCAGGCACCCATGATTCCCGCTCTGTTGATTTTCTTTTCAACATCATTCTGCCAACAGTTCAGCAAAGATGGAACCGTTTCTTGGCTTCAGTTCTACTGAACGCTGGGATTCAAGTTCAGTTCAACATTGTCACATCCTATTCCCATCAAAGCCCTAAATCTAACTGTGTCCTTAATGGTGGAAGGGAGGGACGGAACCTTCCGTTATTAAATAAACAACTTTGGCCTTGGCTGGAGAGGGATACTCAGGGAGCCCAGAAGGATGTACAAAATAGGTCTTTATATCAGGTTATATATTTCCACCTCTACAGACAGCGGTGTGCTGGTAAATGGCTAACAACCAGTTCTCATCTATCTATTTATCTACCATCTATCATCATCTACCTGTAATGAATTTTACTCACCTCAAGGTAATAAATGCTCGAGTCTTATCACTTCTTGATTATTCTACGACATGGCTGGGAATGGGGTAGGAGTAAATTCCCTAAAGGAAAATCAGAGTACTGTTGGCAGAAGGGATGCCTATGGGAACAAATGTTAGCATAATTCAAAGGCTGTTGACCTAGTTCCTGCCTACTTCTCAAGCCTCATTTCACATCCTTTACCTGCTCCAACACTGGTTCCAAACCATACTGGGCATCTCTTAGTTCCTGGAGCCTGCCTCATTGTCACTTACCCCAGGGGGATTACACATCTTACAGCCCTGCCTGGCTCACTCCTACCCATCTGTCAGGTCTTGGTTTAGATGCCATTTTCTCCAGGAAGTCTTCCGTGATCCTCAAACTGGTTACGTAGACCTCTTACGAGCTCCCATATCCATTTATATTGTATTCAACAAATATTTATTGATCACCTCTGTGCCAAGCTCTACTGCACCACTTCATTATTCTTGTCTGTTTGTCCCACTAGATCTTATGCTCTGTGGGAGGTCGGCATCTTGTGTATCTTCCTTGTCAGCCTGTCCTCATGATATTTAACAATACATGGAACACTGTCAACATGCCACAAACTTTTGTTGAAGCAAAGAATAATTTTTTGAATTGAAGTGAAATTCACATAACAGAGCCTGTCTTGTGAGCAAGAGGAGCCAGGCAAAGGGGACAAAGGAGGCAAACAACCAATGTCCTGTGTCCTCGGGCGGTTGTCACAAGGCTGCTGAACTCACCAGCCTTGGACCTGCCCTCCCTCCAGGCTTCCAGTCATCGTCCCCTCTCCAGCTGGGTTTCTAATATTTGGATGGCAAGCCCCTCCCTGATTCACCATTCTGCGGGTGGATTCTGCTCTCTTTTGCTCTGTCATTCCTCGCCCGTGGCCTTTGGGTCCCTATTGGCTCTGTGCATCCTTGCAGTAGCTGCTGTTCCTTGTTGCAGGTTAAAGACCTCACTCCACGCTGGCATCACAGTCCCTCCTCTGTCATTGCACTCCAAGAGTGGGGAAGCCCCAGTGAATTCTCATAGAACAGTTGCCAGGTGTACATACTGGGTATGAAACACTTAAGGTGGGGCTGCTGTAGGGTAGGGGCAGGGGAGGAGGTTTAACTTCGAGTTGATGGGCTCCTGTACAGTGGGGAGACCTTTTTAGTTGTCACATGGCTGGAAAGCTGTTCTCCTCCTGCCATAAGTCAGAGTGGTCCACACAGGCCCTCCTGTGGCTAGGAGTCATGCAGAGACAAAGCAGAGAGAAACCCTCAGGGCGCTGGCTGCCACAGCAGGGCCTGGGGGAGAGGGAACATCCCCACATGCACCCAAATGGGTCAGGAAGAGCAACCCCAGGGCTCTGCGGCTCCTCAGAGGAGGAAGTCTGGACTGTAAGAAAGGGATGCACACACTGCACTTAGTTTGACAAGCCAGGAATGCAGTGGGGGGTGTAACCTGGGACCAGGATAACCTCAGACAAAGAGGGCTCCAGAGGCTAGGGCTGGAGGCGCACTTTGGCTCCTTTGCTGGGCTGCGATAGAAAGCAATCTGTGGAGGGTTCGAAGTTAAGACCAGAACTGCCCTCCTCGTTACCTGGAATTGTGTAACTACAATAGTATGCACATTTGCTCATCTGTGTAGTATCGTGTACAGTGAGGGTCAGTCATTTTCCTGGAGCCTCACAGTCACCAAGTCCCCAGGCAAGACTCATCAGTTACCCTGACCACCCTTGTCCCTCTCTCCACTGTCCAGCCAGTCACCAACTCCCCTCAAGTCCACCTAGGAAAACATGCACACAAATATGTGCACACGCATACACACTTAAACACAAACACATGTACACACATTAACACAGATACACACGTGCACATGTACACAAGTATACACATACAGACTTGGTTACAGATACACACAAATAACATACACACAGATACATGTACACATATGTGTTTAAACACACACATACACATGTACGTACATACACAGAGGGTGCCAAAAAGATGTACACACATTTTAAGAAAGGAAAAAACTGTATTAAAATGGTAATACTCGATATATACCGAGAACAAAAGGTGAATACAAGTCATGCTTGACTTCTGCGATTACAAGACGTGCTCAAAGTGGTTACCATCAGCCTCCAGACACTTCTGATTACAGCGAACAACTGCTTGAGCAACATTGACCAAAGTGTCCACTTGTATACATTTTTTTGGCACTCCTGGTATACACAACACACACACACCCCTTTAGGCATAGACACTAGGACCACTTGGAGTGCAGGTTAGAAACAAAGATTCCTCCATCTTAACCCACCAGGCCTGGAGGGTTGGGAAGTGGAGGAGAACCTTTCCTTCTAAAGTCCTAAAGCTCGGATGAGACAATACAAAATGGTAACTACAAGACAGTCTGGGGAATATAATCAATAATGTTGTAAATATTTTTTAGGGGGCCAGATGGACTCATGTCTTGTTAGGGAGACCATTTCATTGTTGGTGTAGAGGCCTGACCACCGCACTGTATATCTGAAGCTGATGTTGAATAATAGTGTATGTCAACTATAATTATATATACATATAGTCACGGGATGCGGAGTAGAGAGTGGGAATGGAGTCAATGGAATTGTAATAGATAAGCATGATATCGGGGGTGGGAGGGCAGTACATGGGGGAGGGGGTTGTTACTTTGTGAGGGGTGAAAAAGATAACTATTGCATTATTCTGTACACCTGAAACTAACTATAAAATAAAGACAAAAAAATAAAATAAAATTCTAAAGCTGCTTGTGCACCACACAGCAAGCATGACTTATAAACAGGCCCCTGGACAGCCTGGCATTTTCAGTCTCCATTCTGAACCACCAGCCTTGACTCACCGTTCTGGCTTCTCAATTCCTATTCATCCTACTGGAACCTGACGCTCAGCCTCATTTCCCCGGAAGCTCTGGCGTTTTCTCTGCCCCCACAATTCCGACTGTAGCTCCAGTTCCAGACGCATTTAGCTACTGGAGAGGCACAAGCCTGCAAGTGTGTGGGGCCTGACTGGTACTCACCTCACTCCCACAGGCAGCATTTTGACCCCTTGGGGAACCTACCAAGTTCACTTGACTGAGAAAAGGGGATCCAGTGAACGGAAAGAATGCGCTGAATCTCACCACCCTAGCCCGAGAGAGCAGTGGGTGGGTGCTCCCCAGCCAGGACCTCTCCTGTCCCGTTCCATGAGCTGTTATTGTTTACCCGACAGCCTCTCCGGGCGTGAGAATCCTTTGGAGTTCACAAAGTTTAGGCACCTCTCTACCAACTCCCAAGGCAGAGAGGTTCTCACTCTTGAGTGTGTAAGAGGTTCTTCCAGTAGCTTTCCAGATCCCTGGCCCCACCCAGGTGACTGATAGAACCCCTGGAGCTAGAGCGTGAAGGATGGAGGGGAGCAAGAGGCAGCAGGCAAGAGGGCCGGTGACTTGTGTGGCAGGAACAGCCTGGCCAGGCCCTGTGGGACGGTCCCTTTCAGTGCACGACACCCAGCAACGGCCTTCAGTGCACCAGTGTCAAAAGGATCTCCCAGTAGCGGGGAGCACATGGTATTGACCAACCAGGGCCTCTCATAGGCCAAGGCCACGTCCTCGCCTGAAGCTCCCTGTCTGTTTTTTTTAAAGATCAAAACACCAAAACAGGGTTTCTAAAAATTGAAGTAGTTTTGAGTGATGCAAGATGTCAGAACTTTTGCAGCAAAATTACATTAATTTTGCATTTTCAGTAAGACAGTATAGTATGCTAATTATGGTTTCATGATAATGCTGTGTATTAGCTTCCTGTGACTGCTTAACAAGCATGGTGAAATTAAAACCACAGAAATTTATTGTCTCATGTCCTGGAGGCCAGAGGTCTGAAATCAGTCTTTACTGGGCAAGGCTCTAGGGGAGAATCTGTTTCTTGCCTCTTCTAGCTTTCATGGGCTCTGGGCTCCTAGTTCCCTGGCCTTGTCACTTCAGTCTCTGTCTTGGTGGCCACATGGCCTTGTCCTCTGTGAGAACATCTCTCGCTGCCTCCCTCCTATAGGCTGTTTGCATGTGTATGTGTGTGTGTGTGGGGGGGGGGGCGTGGGAGGGGTTGGGAATGCCAAAGTCCAGAGGGTGTTGAGTGGGAGCTTGTTAGGGAAAGGTGAATTAGCGCACAGTGTTTATGGGTTGAACTGTGTCCTCCAGAAAGATATGCTGAAGTCCTGACTCCCAGTCCCTCAGAATGTGACCTTATTTGGAAATAGGGTTGTTGCAGATGTAATTAGTTAAATGAGGTCATACAGTCTAGGGTGGGTCCTTCATCTAATATGACTGGTGTCCCTGTAAGAGGAGAGGTACAGACACATGAGGGGAGAATGCCACATGAAAGCAGAGGCAGAGATTGAGGTATGTGCCACCAGCCAAGGAACACCCATGACTGCTGGCAACCTCCAGAAGTGAGGAAGGGGGAAGGAAGGATGCTCCCCTCCAGGTGTTAGAGGGAGCTCAGCCCCGCCGACACCTTGATCTTGGACTCCAGCCTCCAGAACTGTGAGGACTGTGGCCTCAATGTCAGTTGTTCTAAGCCACCCACTTTGTGGTGCTTTGTTACGGCAGCCCTGGAAACAAACACACAGAGCAAAGAATGAGGCCTCAAATTTGGGGAAAATGCCTCTGATTTCTTACAGTGATTTTTTGGAACCTCTGTCATGTCCGGTTCATGTCCCAAATCATTCTTCCTGTGAGACTGACAGAAGCAAAGACTGAGTGATGAAACTGCTGGGCAGAGTAGAGTCCAGCAGAGCCCAGGCCACCCCTCACTCAGGAAGGAGAAAGCCAGCAGTGGCCAGCCCAGGTGCAGCATTTCCTCACATCTGGGTCCTGCCACCCCTGGGTCCTGTTGCTGGCTCCACTCTCGCCACTCACACCGGTGATCTGCTGTCCCCTCAGCACTGCCACCCCATGTGGGGATCGGATTCAGACAGGCCTGAGCTCAACAATCTCTCTGCCACTCCCTGAGCAAGGCCCTGCCCATTTCCAAGCCTTGGGTTTCTCTCCTGTGTTCACTCCAGCGCCAGAGGCTCCCCAAATCTGTTCCACCTGCTAAGCCCAGACATCCCCTCTTCCCTGAATCCTCCCAGAGGCTCTCCCTAGGCATCTTTGGGGTGGTGATGCCTCTAGAGAGCTGAAGAGGCCCCACAGTGTTGTGCAAAGAACAGGAAGAGAATCAAACATGCCTGCCTTCAAACCTAGGTGCTACCACTTCCAGCTGTGTGACTCCAACACAGTTCCACCACCATGCACCTCTGTCTTCTCCCAGGTAAAGGAGAGATCCCTGCAGGCTGTGGGAGGGAATGAGTCAAGGTTATCAGAGGTCCCTGCCCTGGGCTCAGGGGCCTGCGTCAGGAGGTCTGTGAAAGTGCTGAGCCTGGGGGTAAAATAGTGTATGCCTACTGCATGCACTGCCCTAGGGTGAGGGTACTTAGCTTTTGTCTGGGTCTCAGATGGGTCCATGACCCCAGAAATCAAGACCCCTGTATCAATTGCCATACTTGGATTCTCCAGCTGCAAACTTGGCTAAGCATCTTTCCCGGGCTCCCCCTGCCCTGCCTTACATCTTGCTCTGAGCTGCATTTAAAATGCGGCATTGTGGTGGTCTGTCTCCCATACCCTTGGAGGAGAGGGACTCACACAGGTGCATCCTTGTCCCCTGCGCCTGACCCAGGGGTCACTTGCAAAATACAGTCTTAACAGTGTTCCTTCTCTACCCACCACTCTACCCTCACTCTCCTGGTACCTCCTCAGCCTCCTTTGCTACCATTTCCCCTTCACCCACCCTTTAAATATCAGTCTCCCCCAAGGTCCTGCCTGGCTCTCTTCCTGCCTCACACCACCCCTCTCCCTGCACTGGCTCCTCTGTTCTCCTGGCTTCCACTAGACTAAGGTGATACCAGCTGCTGTGACACACAAACCCAAGGTTTCAGTGGTTTAGCACAATAGAAGTGTCTTTCTTTATCTACAATCCAACTTGCACCATGTTCCACAGTGATCAAGGGATCAGCTCCTGCCATCTTTAACATGTGACTGTCATGGTGGCTTTGGGCATCATCTATATCCAGCCAGCAGCATAGAGAGGACATGGAGAATGGTGTGGAAGGTTTTGTTGGCTGTTGTGATAGGCACATACGTCACTTCCACACACCTTCCATTGGCCAGAACTCTTAGTCCATTCAGGCTGCTATAACAGAATACCATAACCTGGGTGGCTTATGAACAACAAGCATTTGTTTCTCAGTTCTCGAGGTTGGCAAGCCCAAGATCAAGGTGTCGGCAGATTGGGGTCTGGCGAAAGCACACTTTCTGGCTCACAGACAGCTCTTCTCATGGTGTCCTCATGTGGTGAAGGGGAGAGAGAGCTCGCTGGGCCTCTTTTGTAAGGGCATGAATCCTGTTACCAGGAGCTCCACCCTTATGACCTAACCACCTCCCAAAGGCCCCACCTCCTGATAACATCATATTGGAGGTTAGGATCTCCACTTATGAATTTGGGGTGGGGGGAACACAAACATTTAGTCCATCACACTGTCCATGGCCACATCTAACTGCAAGGAAGATGAGAGGTGTGGTCTGGTGGTACTGCGGCAGAGGGAGTAGGTTGGGTGGGCAGCTAACTACTCCCTGCCACAGGCTGCCCATCTGGTCACTGGAGAGCCATTTCACACTTTCTCTCACATGGAACACACTCAGTGCTCCCCAAAGAGACAGAGGAGTCCCATGCCCTCACTGTCTCTTGGGACCTCCACCTCAGGCTGAGGCCTCTGTCACAGGCTAGGACACTCAAGAGATGCACGGACATCTCTCCAGGTCCGATGTAGTTTCGTGTGATCTGGAAAACAACTAAAAGAACAAGTTATCTGTCTTTCCCTTCTTACACCCCCAACACACACACACACACAGCACATCACACACACACACACACACACCACACACAGCACATCACACACACAGCACATCACACACACAGCACATCACACACACACACACACACCACACTATACACACACAGCACATCACACACACAGCACATCACACACACAGCACATCACACACACAGCACATCACACACACACACACACACCACACTATACACACACAGCACATCACACACACAGCACATCACACACACACACACACACACACACACACACACACACACTATTCATGTGCAAGGCTCGGACAGGATAACCACAATACAACATCCCGCTCAGGAGGAGGAGAATGGAAGGCGCAAAGCAGGCTCTGATCACAGCAATTGTGAAGTCCTGCTGAGCAGGCGCTGGAAAAGCCGCTACTTCAGGGCTCTTCTCTTTGGGGCAACTGAACCATCCTCCCCTCTGCGGCTCCCGGCTCCACCCTCCCAGGTTCTTCTTGCCATTTTGCTCCAAGGCCACACTTGAAGTGGGTGTTGGGGATGTGCCCTCCTTGGTTGCTGCTCATCGTTTTCAGTGTATAGATCTTGCTTTTAAAAGTTTTGATGTTTGAAGGTGGTTTTAACCAAAGGGTTAAAGACCGTTATTATTATTATTATTATTATTATTATTATTATTATTATTAGTTCAGGCTTCTGACTTATTTGACAAAACTTGAAAAGGCTCCTCATCTCTCTGCTTCCAAATCAATTTCAAGTGCCAGTCACCACATGCAAAATTCATTTGAGACGTCGTCCCCCAAGCTGACTTTTTGCTTACTGCACTCTGGCCATTCTCTCTCAGTGTAGTAATGGCTATCCTGAGGCTCTCCAGCCTGGCACAAGGCTGAGGCTTAATGGGCCTTCGCTGCTCAAAGGGTTGTTAAATATAATTTCCTTCTGTTTGGCATTGAAAAGCAGTCAACTTCCCAACCAAGGCCACAGGTTTCTGGGATCTTTCTATTTCATTTTAATTTTGCTTGCAAATCAGCTCATTCTTGCTTGGGCTCATCTTATTCTAATACCTTGCTAAACGCTACCTGTAACAACTGAGCTCACTATGACAGTCTTTTACAACCTCTTCCCCGAGCACGGCAGGCTCAGAGGACAGCTGGCTGGCTTATCTCAGACAACTGTTCTACCAAAGGTTTTGCCATTGCATAGCATGGGCTTCCATCTCTCCAGACCCTGACAATGAATGGTTTTCTTACCACCTGCCCCCCGACTGCAAATCAGTACCGTACATTTTAGATTTTCGCTATGCTAATATCCCACTCCTAGTACCAATTTCTGTCTTCGTTAAAGTAGCACTGATGCATAAAAGAGATAACCCCCCAAATGTCATTTGCCAAACACACTATAAATTTCTCTCTTTCTTTTTTTTCCGTATAAAAGGCAGGATAGGGGATTAAGGACCTCTGTTTCTTATAGTCCTTCAGTGACTCAGACAGACTGAGACTGTGCCATTTTTTCAATACATGGCTTCTAAGGGGAACCTGAATATCAGAATACAGGCAGACGGTAAAAGAGAGGAGAGCAGGGCTTGACCTGATTTTGTAGACAAAGCTCTCTTGGAACACAGTCAGGCTCATTCATTAACATATTGCTATGGCTGTGTTCCTGTTACAAGAGAAGACTTGATTGGTTACAAAGGCCAGTTGCTATCTGGCCCCTTACAGAAAACATCTGCCAACTCCTGCGGTGGGGGTAGATGGGCCAGGCCTGCAAGTGGCATCAACACTTGACTCAGGTTCCATTGGCAGAACTCAGCCATGTGGCCCCTTAACTGTAAGGGAGGCTGGAGAGTGTGTTCCCAACGTGTCCCCAGAAGACAAGAGAAACAGGCAGAGTTATCACCCAGCAAGTCTCCGCCACACGCACACTCTAGGCCCTGGTAACTTCTGAGTCAGCATTTATGGATCCAACTTCTTTCTTAAACGTCAGATCCGTATTTCTAACAATGAGCCAGACTTCTCACATTTCATGTCCTCAAACAGAACTTGTTCCTTTTCTCTCCAAATCTGTTGCTCTTTCTGTGGTTCCTAATTCAGTTAATTGTTCATCATTCACTCAAGGGCCCAAACTAGAAACCCCAGGATTGCCCATGACCTTCCCAACCCCTCAGCTCCTTAGCCAACGGTCTCCAAGTGTTTTGGAATTTATGTCTCTCGAATCTTTCCCTTTTCTTCCCTGAACCCTGCCACAGCTCTTGCATTATTAGTCTAACTTGTCACAAAGACTGCCACCCCCCTTAAGCTTGCATACGATTGTCTGAGTCAGCTTCTTCCAAATCTAGTCAGCCTGAACGCTCTCCTGTACGAACTTCTCTCTGTCCCTCAAGGACACAGACGCATCACCTGCAGCAGAACGGGGATGGGAACTCTGGTTGTGAGCCTTCAAATTCCCCCATTCTTTGCAGGATAAAAGCACCAGGAAGCACAAATAAAAGGCTTGCCCCAGCAGAAACGGTAAAGCCAGTACAGAAGGAAAAGCCCTTTTCCACATCCTCAGAGACTTTTGCTGTGGGCTGAGCAGTTTTACTCCTTCCCCCTGCCTCTCCATGTCTACCAGTTCCGCTGTCAGAGACACCTAATTCCCGGAGCTTGATAACCAGGACACCTCCACGGAGGCTGCCTGCCTCAAGAGACCCCTCCTCTGTGAAAAAGCCCTTCCCAAAGACCCCTGAGGGTTGCTGTGGATCCACTCCTTCTCCCATCCTTCCTAATGACACAACAGCCACTTTAGGGGACAAAAAACCCAAACTGGGCCAGGGTCCTTCTGGGGAGCCTGGGTTTGGTCCTTGGAGCTGCCTGGGTGGCCATTCTGCCCATTCGTGACTTTCCTCCCACTCTTGCACAGTGTACCCTTGCACACTCACCTTTCTCTGAAATAGTCTTCTCTCCTACACGTGTTTGCTTATTCATCGCCTGTCTGCCACACTAGAAACCAGGTACCAAATCAGAGTGCGGCATTGTCTGACTTCTCTGCTATTTACCTAGCACCCAGAAAAGTGTCTGGCTTATCCTTGGCGCTCAGTAAGTTTTTGCTGAGTAAATGAATGAAGTGGTTAGTGACACTCAGATGGCCTCTTGCTTCCTTCACATGGTGGAATGTAGAGCTACTCAAGCACCTCCCTTAGACACCAGTAGCTCTGTTCCATTTACAAAGACCCTCTCCTCCCAGAGGACTTTTCATGTCTAAAATTGAGCCCCTGCCAGGCACTCCCATCTAAGCAAATAGCAACTCCATTTGCCCTTGTTCAGACCAAAGTGCCAGCCGTCCTTGACTCCCTTTACTCCAGGGCATTGGCAAATCCTGTTGGGTCCACCTTCAAGGTATATCCTGACTAACCACTTCCCATGGCTCCCACCACTACCACCAACTCTCCCCTTGACAATTGCAACAATCTCCTAACGGGGTTCCCCACTTCCCTTGTGGGGCGGCTTTTTGAAAATATAATCTGGATGGCCTCACCTCTCTGCTTGCCACCCTCTGACCTCTCCCTTCACACCTGGAGTGGAATCCAAAGTCGTCACCAGTCCCACAAAGCCCCACACGGCTAACCCCGATTACCACCGTAATCTTCCTTCCTTCTACTCTTTGCTTCACTCACTCTGTTCCAGCCGCCCAGGCTTCTCGCTGTTTCTAAGCATGTCCAGCACATCCTGCCGCAGAGTTGCCCACATGCCCACGTGGCTCACTCTCTGGCTTCATTAGGCCTCTCTCAGCTCAAACAGTTCATTAGCCAGGACTTCCTGACTACTCCATCTAAGACAGAGCTCTTCCCGGCTTCTCGTTTCTTCCTGGCACTGCCCGGACTTCCGGGAGCCCTTTACAGCGCTGTGTTTCTGTTTATTGTGTGTCATCGGTCTCTAAATTGTGAGCTCCCAAAGGGCAAGGACTCTGTCATTTTAGATGCTGCTGTGTCCTCAGTGTCTAGAGCAGGGCCTGCCACATTGAAGATGCTCAATAAATATTTGTTGGATGGAAACAGAATGGTGACTGAAGTAGTGATACTTGAAGGAGATAGGTCCCTGTGCCAGAGACAGGGGTGGGATTTGGAGCTCAGGTCAAGGGGTCTTGGTCAAGTGCACACGGTCCCCAGTCCTTCCCCTGTCCCTGCCTCCTCAGCATGTGTCACCTACAGTCCCAGTGCCTTCTCTCTCTCCCTCGGAATCTGGGCTCAGCCTTGTAACTCACTTTGGACGTTAGCAGACAAGACACAGCAAAGGACTGTGCATTCCATCCACTCTTGCCCTCTGTTTTACTATGAGAACATGCCTGGGCAAGCCTGGATGAGGGGAGATTTATGGATATGTGGGGGAGAACACTGTGAGCCCAGGGAACAGCCAGTGCAAAGGCCCAAAGGCAGGAACTCACCCGGTGTGCTTCAGAGACAACAAAAGGTCAGCCTGGCTGCAGCTCAGTGAGGGAGAGGACAGTTATAGGGCAGTCCCAGGGGTCAGACCATGGAGGGCTTTGCAGAGCACTGGAGGACTTGGGTTTTTCTTCTGAGTGAAATGAGAAGCAGAGGTGAGCATGATTGACTTAGGTATTAAAAGGACCCTTTTAGTGTTAGTGGAGAATACATACAGAGCTGCAGCAGAAGCAGGAAGACCAGGGGGCCAGGGGATGTTGCAATAATGAGAGCAGGGTGGCCACCAGCCAACCAGCCTTGAGGCCCCCAGCTCCCTCCCTTCCAGCTGCATTGGCCCTCTATTTTATTCCTCAAACCCATTCAACCTTCTTACCTCCGGTCCTTGGCACTCGCTGCTGCCTCTTTTCTCTTGCCCTTTGCCTGGCTAAATCCTCGTAGTGGGGTGACAGGTTAAAAGCACTTCACAGAGAGCTTCCTGGAACCCCCACCCCCCCTTGCCCTTATAGATTGTCTTCTCTGCTATTCTTTCTCCTTCTAGTTCATCCTTTCTCTTTCTAGTGCTTATTGTAATAATGTACCCAGTCCTGTGTTTATTGGTTAAATGCCTGTCTCTACTGGATTACCAGAGAGTAGGATCCCTTTCTAACCAAGCTCTGGAGACAGGCTACCTGGTTCTCAAGTCCCTGTTCATTTAGACCCATTTCCTTTTGGGAAAGCTACTAAACTGTCAGGCCTCAGTATCTTCCTTGGAAAAAATGGCAGTAACTTCAAGGGCAAGACCCAATGAGATCGACATAAAGCACTGAGCTCAGTGCCTGGCACACTGTTCAATAAATGTTAGCTATTATGCTAGCCATAAAAAAGAAGACTGGTATAAGAATTATCTAGAAGCACTTAACTGTATTTGACAAGCTCTCCTAATGGCATAAGCAAGCAGCCTAGATGAGGCAGGTTTGAAACTGCCTCTTGGCAAATACATGTTCTGGAAATTAAGAGAGATGTATGGCATTTGTTATTTTTGGTTGCTTAGCATCCAAACACCCATGGGAGGGGGTGAATCCCTAGATGGCGGGAGGTAGGTTCCGCTACGGAAGCCCAGTGGAGCCAGACTCCCTCTCCCAGAGCCCTGCAGAGAGAGCTGGGCAGTCAACCTGGGCCCAATCTGCCTAGGACTCTGACACTGACTGAGGGTCACAGAGAAGCTGGGGCCATTGAGATGTCACTCCTCTGGTGTCAGGGGCCCAGCACCCCGCACCAAGGGGCTGCGGTGGCCGTGATGTCAGCAAGCCCATCCTCACCAGTCCCCGCCTGTGGTCCTGCCTCCCAGCCTTCTGGGTTTCTGCCCAACCTGATGAGCCTGGTTCTTCTCCAGCCTACCTTGTGATTCTATGGGCCACCCATTATCCTTCCAGAAAATTCCTTCTGGGCTGTGGTTAACTAGAGTTGTTTTCTGTCGTTTGCAACCAGGAACTCTGACTCGTCTCCCCTCCCCAAAGGGACTGAGTACTAACCCTCAGAAAATCTCCACCGCTGGCTCCACCCTGCCCACCACCAGGAGCACAAAACTTCCCTGGATTGCTACTGGTCATGAATCAGCCTGTACTCAGAGTACCCAGAAAACAGGGTAATAGGTGTGGAAGGAAACGTCACCAGTCTTCTTTCCTAGTACGTCATACACCCCCGTGCCCCAACGCAGACGGCAGCCAGGGCGTCCCCAGGAACAGGCAGGGCTGTTTCTGAAGAAATGGAGAGAAGCAAGAAAAGCTAGGCCTGGAAGACTGAGCTCGTAGTTCAGGTCCTTGCCTCACTAAAAATACTAAGCCTGTGAGAGCGTGCTCTTCCCACCACTATATCTCATTTTCTGGGCCCAAAGAGGAGGCACCACAGAGCGCAGGGAGAAGGGCCTGCTTCCTGGGTGAGGGCGTGGAGGTGCCACCCTCTCAGAATGCCTTACATGTGTTGGCATGTAAAGTAGATATGGTAGCGTGGCTTGTCTGAGCAGAGAGGGCCTGAGAGAGCCCCCTCCCCCAAGTTTCCCACAGAAGTGGCCGAGAGAGGGTTCTGGGGCCAGAAGAGGCTGAGGGCAGGGATGACACAATGACAACAGAGGCTTGAGGGACCATGGGCCCTCTTGGTGAATGCTAGCAGGTATGGGCACCAGCGGGGTAGACACTGGCACGGGCAGACACCAGCAAATGATGCACACTGGGGCCAGAGACCATTTTTGCAGATGCCAGCGGAGAACAGGAGAATGACCAAGATCAGAAGCCCTCTCCCTACTGACAGCACGAGCTGGAGCCCCAGGGAGCAAGGGAGGCAAAACCAGACGTGACCGAGGAAACCCTGAGTTCCATAAGAAAATGTTCCCACACCGTGCAACATGGAAACATGTTCACACATCTTGCTTTGTGGTCTGTAAAGTTTGTACCTGCTGCAAAAGGTATCCCACCCCAAGAAACCTCAATACCGTCATTGCCTAAGAGAACCAAGTGCAGATGGGTCTTCCTGTGGCCTGGAGAGCTTGCAGGGGAGTGTGACATTAGCAGGACTCTGAAGTCTTGGTAAAGCCTTGCTTTCATTAGGCACTTAGTGTGTACCAGGCACCATACTAAACAACACACACACACACACACACACACACACACACACACTCTGAGGGTGCCAAAAAAATGTATACACATGACTTGTATTCATCTTTGGTTATCGGTATATGTTGAATACTACAATTTTAATACAGGCTTTTCTTTTCTTAAAATGTGTATACATTTTTTTGGCACCCTCTGTATATATCATTTCTGAACTAGGTGGGAAATTATTCCCAATCTGCAGATGAGGAAACTGAGACACCAAGGTATTAAATAGGGGCGCCAGGATGCACTGGGCTGATTCCTCAAATCGTGGTCCTGCAAAGACAGGCTCCTTGGTTAGCCTGGAATACTGCTCTGGGGCTTTAAGCCCGAAGGTGTTGTTGGGAGAGATGGGAGGTTGCTAGGAGGGAGGAGATTAATTAAACTCAGGTTCTAGGAGGGAACTCAGGCAGGAGTGGGGCGGCCCCTGGTGGACATTAGGAGAATGTCCACGCGAGGGTTCTGCCAGCCCTGCCGAGGGCCCTGAATGGGTGTAGGAGGAAGGAAAAGGGCAGTGGAGACTCAGAGGTGGTGGTGAGAGGGGCCACGTGTGGTGTAGGGTCTGGACTCAGGAGCTCAGCCCTTTGGCAGCAGTGTCTACTCCAGGGGGGCTCAGTCTGGGGAGAGGCATTCTGTCAGGAAAGAGAGCAGGAAGGAAGTGAACCTTCACTAGTGCTGACCACGTAGAAGAGACACACTGAAAACAACGGTATACACTTTAAACATGGGTAAAGATGCACAGGCACACACACACCACAAAAAGCCTGGGTCATGACCTGAAAATTGAAACTGAATTCAACTCAGAAAGAATGATATCAGACAAAACAGACCTCTGTATCATGCTGAGAGAAAACAAGACCTCAGGAGACAAGATGTGCACTAAATCACATAACATAAAAACATGTACATAAAGAAAATAAAAAGACAATCCACAGAGTGGGACAAAATAATGGTAAATCATGAACCTGATCGGGGACTTGTATCAGAATATGTCAAAAATCTGTTACCACTCTACAATAAAAAGACAAATAACCCAATAAAAAATGAGCGAAGGATTTGATTAGATATTTATTTCTCCAAAGAAGATACAGAAATGGCCAATAAGCACATGAAAAGATAATCATTAGGGAAATCCAAATCACAGTGAGATACCACTTTTTACATCCACGGGGATGATTAAAATAAAAAAGACAGGTACTGGGCCAGCCGAGTGGCTCAGCTGGTTAGGAGTGCGAGCTCTGAGCAACAGGATCGTCAGTTTGATTCCCACATGGGCCAGTGAGTTGTGCCCGAGCTGAGCTGTGGCTGAGCTGCCAACAGGTGGCAGGATGGCTCAGCTGGTGAGAGCACACACTCCTAACACAAGGCTGCCGGTTCGAGTCCCGCATGGGATGGTGGGCTATGCCCACCCGCAACTAAGATTGAACACAGCACCTTGAGCTGAGCGGCCTCGAGCTGCTGATGGGCGGCTGGATGGCGGCAGGAGTTGGAGCTGAGCTAGCTGCGCCCTCCACAACTAAGATTGAAGGACAACAATTTGGCTGTTTCCCTTCCCCAATTCCCCAGTAAAATCTTAAGAAAATCTTTAAAAAAAAAAAAAAAGACAGGTACTAACAAACATGGGTGAGGATGTGGATAAATCAGAACACTTTTGCACTGTTAGTAGGATTGTAAAATGGTGCAGCCACTTTGGTGAACAGTTTGGCAAGTCTTCAAATTGTTAAACGTATAGTTATCTTATGACCTAGCAACACTACATATATATAGAGAGAGAAATAAAAAACACATATCCACACAAAAACTTGCACAGGAATGCTCATAGCAGCATAATTCATGACAGTCGAAAACTGACAACTCAAATGTCTATCAACTGATGAATGGATAAATAAAATGTGGCATATCGATACAATGGAACATTATTCAGTAATAAAAGGGAACGAAGTGTGATACATGCTACAACACAGATAAACCTTGAAAACATTATGCCAAGTAAAAGAAGCCAGTCACACAAAGAGCCACACATTACATGATTCCATTTATAAGAAATGTTCAGAATAAGCAAATCCATAGAGACAGAAAGTAGATTAGTGGTTGCCTGCCAACGACTGAACAAGGGGGAATGAGGAGTGTGACTGCTAATGGGTACAGGGTGTCTTTTCATAGTGACAAAAATGTCCTGAAGTAAGATAAGTGATGATGGTTGCACAATCTTGTGAATACACACACACACACACACACACACACACACACAAACACACTTAATTGTACACTTTAAAACTGGTAAATTTTACGGCATGTCGATTATATTTTAATAAAGCTATTATTAAAAAACACATTAAGCAAAAGCTTTAGAAAATGCATGGAAAAACAGACAAGGGGAAACACCTCTTAGCCCTTAACAGGTCAGCTATTTGAAAAACAAACAAAAAAAATAATCATGTTTCTCAGAAGGTATATGTTGCACACAATGAATATACGTCACAGGGGCCACTCATCCACTCCTTATTCAGTAAATTTATATCGAGCACCTACTATGTGCCAGGTATTGTTTAAAGCCCTGCGGACACAGCTGGGAGTGAGGGTGGGAAGTCTCCGCTGTGGCATAGCTCACATTCTACTATAGCAATAACGTGATATTTATAAATATTTACAAAAATTGACTTAGGCTGCAAAAAAAATCTCAATAAATTCCAAAATAAATAGTACAAGTCCCATTTTTTTTACCTCAATTGAAAAAATTAGAAATAATGAAAGTAGCATGAAACCCTCCGACCACTTAGAAACTTTAAAGTTCTCTCATGAATAACCTTATGTTCGAAAAGAACAAGACCCCCATTGCAAAATGAGTAAATATCTATATAATGTACACTCATGTACATATGGGAAAAACTTTTTCCAAGTGCACTGCCAAAGTCAGGGCCAAGAAGGGAACCCTCGTGATCACGACTAGAAGGAATGGTCAACACAATTCTGCAAGAGAACGCAATAAGAAATTATATGGCTACAATAGCATCACCACCACCATCCCACCCCAAGAAGAAAACAAAACAAGCCAGGTCGGGCAAGCAGGCGAAGGGTCTTCTGTAAACCACCTATCCCTGAAGAAGTGGAGGCCCCATCCTTTCCTGCCCCCTAGTGGTCACCCAAGGTCCTCATCTGAATTGGCTTCTCTAATGCCACCATGATTCTATCAAGCAATGTCAACAGACAGCACAGCAACTGATACACAGAGCTTTAATTCACAGAGCATTTTTTTTTTGCATATTCTATCCTTGAATCATTCTTACAAGTAGAATAGGTGGTATCATTATCTCCCATTGTATAGAGGAAGAAACTGAGGCTCAGAGAGAAGCTAAGCAAATTGCCTGTGACACCCCACACTCACAAGTATCAGAGTAGGACTCCTCCTCCTATCCACTCCTCAGCCCTCCCACCCCAGAGCTGTCATCTTTTTTATAGAGCCAAAATGGATTTTCAGCTGAGTCTCCAATCCTAGAAGCCAGTATGGATTTTTCTTCATTGACTCAACACATACTTATGAGGGTCTGCTAAGGGCCAAGTACTTTTTAGTGGGTTCACAGTCCTACCTCCCGGGAGCAAGTAAGTCCTGGAGCAAGCAGCCATGTTATTTTTGCCTGGTCCCTGTATTATTAACCACAGAAACAGGGAAGTGTGTCGGGTTCAGTCTCACTCTCCATTACGACCTCAGGTCTGTTTAGGTCCAGGGGAGGCACAACACTCCTGGGCCTTCTAGGGATGCCAGGAGCTCACAGCATGCGTGTAAGAGGCTCTGTGAGGCTGCCTCCTGGAGCACTCACCTTCTTTAGCCATTAAAAAAATTTTTTTTTCTATTTTTCAAAGTAATATGTACAAATGGTTGTAAAAAGGAATAATAATAAAACAGCTTATGGAGGAGGAACCTCAAGCTTCAGGAGCCAGAACCTTGTATAATGAGCAGTAGGCCTGCCTGACCTTTGCCCCAGAGAGAGACAATATTTTTATGATATGGAACAGTAAAGAAACCTGCCCTTTGCTCTGGAAAGAGACACTCTTTCTAACTTCCAAGGTTGTTCGCTATACAAACATCCCTGAAAAAAATAGTCCAAAGACAGCCAGTGTCTCTGTTCCACTAACTGTATGCAAGAGACCTGTAAAGAATTGTCTCCCTTGGGGTGACCGGTTAGCTCAGCTGGTTAGAGTGTCGTGCTGATAGCACCAAGGTTGCAGGTTCGATCCCGCATGGGTCACTGTAAGCTGTGCCCTCCCTAAAAGAGTCAACTATGGCATTGTGGCATGAAAGCAATGTGTAACCAATGACCATGGCTGTTCCCCAATAAAATGTAAAAAAAAAAAAAATGAGAATTATCTTCCAATAATTAAAAAGGCCTATGAAATGATAAAGCTAAAATGATAAAAAGAATTCAAACATAGAAGGATATAAAGATATTACACTCCGGGCCACTATCCTCCTGCCCTAGTCAATCCCAGGGCTAAAGACCAGACAACTAGGGGCAGCCCCTACACCCCAGAGCCCAGTGGAATTATTCAAACTAGCCTTTCCTAAACCTGCTTAGCCTCATTGCCCTGTCTCATCTATTCTTCCCATGAAATAAAGGCTCTTGTCTACATTTCTCCCTCACTCCCTCGGCCTCCTGACCGACCCTGGTGCTTCTCTGCATGGCCCCCAGGATGTGGCATGCCATGTCCCCTTGCCCTTGGGAACTGTAATAAACTATCTTTTCAATGTCAGTTGTCTCCAGACCTGTTGGCCTCACCATACCTCAATAATAATAAAACCTACATTTTTTTTTTACAGTGGTGAAAGAGCAGTTTATTAGAAGTGAAAGTACACTCCAGAGAGATAGGAGCAGGACCAAGCACAAAGGAGTGGCTCAACAGGCCTCAAACCTACATTTTAACACGCCATCTCTTACTATCTGATTGGCAAAAATTAAAAGCTTGACAACATACTCTGTTGGTGAGGCTGTGGGGAAGCAAGTGTTATCATACATAGCTGGTAGGAATGCAAAATGGTTAAACATTTATGGAGGGAAATTTGGTACTATCTAACAAAACTATCAGGGTCTGACAATTAAGTTCGCAAACTTGTTGCAACTATGTTGCTAACCTTTTTTGATATCAGAGGGATTATTCATTATGAATTTCTACCAACTGGACAAACAGTTAACCAAGTTTACTACTTGAAAGTGCTGAAAAGGCTGTGTGAAAAAGTCAGACGAGTGTTGGCGAGGCTGTGAGAAAAGGGAACCCTGGTGCACTGTTGATGGAACTGCAGATTGGTGCAGCCGTTATGGAAATCAGTATGGAGGTATCTCAAAAAACTGGAAATGGAACTGCCATATGACCCAGCAATTTCACTCTTGGGTATCTATCCAGAGAAACCCAAGATGCTAATTCAAAAAAATATATGCACCTCTATGTTTATTGCAGCGCTATTCACAATAGCCAAGACTTGGAAACAACCGAAATGCCCCTCGGTAGATGACTGGATTAAGAAACTGTGGTACATTTATACAATGGAGTATTACTCCGCTATAAAGAAGAATGAAATCGTACCATTTGGGACGATATGGATGGACCTAGAGACTATTATGTTAAGTGAAATAAGTCAGTCGGAGAAAGACAAATACCATATGATTTCACT
>NW_017731390.1:667842-715212 GCF_001890085.2 Hipposideros armiger
AATTAATAATGTTGTAAATATTTTGAAGGGTGTCAGATGGTCACATGTCTTGTTAGGGAGACCACTTCATGGATGGGGTAGAGGCTTGATCACTGCACTATACACATGAAGCTGATGTTTGTATAATATTGTATGTCAACTATAATTGAATATATATATATATATATATATATAGTCACAGGATGTGGAGTATAGTGTGGGAGTGTAGTCAATGGAATTGTAATAGCTATGTATGATGTTGGGGGGAGAGTGGGGAGGTGGACTGGGGGAGGGGGGTTGTCACTTTGAGGGACAAAAAGTATAACTGTTGAACTGTGTTGTACATCTGAAACGAATTTTTAAAATATTTTTTAATTAATTAATTTTTTAAAAAGTTAGATGATCTGAATTTTTTGCCAACAATTCATGGCTCTTGCATCATGACAAGAGGAAGTTTTTAGCTAGTAAGCAAGCAAACAACTGTATTTGAACACCCTCCTTACTCACCTGATCTGGCCCCCAATGACTTCTTTCTTTACCCGAAGATAAAGGAAATATTGAAAAGAAGACATTCGGATGACATTCAGGACATCAAGGGTAATACGACAACAGCTCTGATGGCCAATCCAGAAAAAGTTCCAAAATTGCTTTGAAGGGTGGACTAGGCGCTGGCGTCGGTGCATAGCTTTCCAAGGGGAGTACTTCGAAGGTGACTGTAGTGATGTTCATCAGTGAGGTATGTAGCACTTTCTCTAGGATGAGTTCGTGAACTTAATTATCAGTACTCATATAGTTTAGTACTATCCGCGGTTTCAGGCATCCACTGAGGGTCTTGAGACATAACCCCTGCAGATAAGGGGGGACTTTTGTACTTTCTGTATATTGCAGGATTGAGCAAATGAATAACTATATTAAAGAGGTTAGGAGCCAGATTTCCCAGTGTTGGGGAAGAGAGTTATAATATGGAATTGAAGAAAGTTAGTGAGAGCCCTGTAATTTTGGAGTGGAATTGGAAGTATCAGTATGAACTTGTGGTCTGAAGTATATGTACACAGACATAGATATCGATACATGTGTATACCGGGGGTGCCAAAAAAAATGTATACAACAGGACACTTTGGTCAACGTTGCTCAGGCAGTATTTTACCGTAATCAGAAATGTCTGGATGCTAATAGTAACCTCTTGTAATTGCAGAAGTCAAACGTGACTTGCATTCATCTTTTGTTATTGGTATATATCAAGTATTACAATTTCAGTACAGTTTTCCTTTCTTAGAACGTGTATACATTTTTTGGCACCCTCTGTATGTGCGTCTGTACTTGTGTGTGCATGTGCATGTGCGTGTGTTTGTGTGTGTGTGTGTGTGTATGTGTGTTCCTAGTTCTGTCCACTGAGAGGTCATTCTTCTTGACATCCCCAAAGGAATGAGTGTACCTAATTCACCACTGGAAGAAAACAGCCTCCTGGGAGAAATTACTGATGCCAGGGCTGGGGCAGGGAAAACACAAGTTGAGCCCAGAACATCTTGATGTGCCAGAAAGTAAGGAAGTGTCCTAAAATTATGGAGATGTGTCACAGGATATGGGAAACAGCTGAAAGCAGATACTGTATAATGTTGGGATAATTTGAGCTTCAAAATAAGTAATGACAGTAATGGATGATAACCCATTGAGTAAAATAAAAATCCATGAGTCCATTGATAATTAAAAATCCATGAGTTTATTGATAATAAATTAATGAATGAGAAGGAAAGCTCTTTCTTACAGTAGAATACCAAATAATTAATGTAGAAAGAATAATGGAATTAGAGAATCAACATTTTGCAATTGTCACAGTAACAATTGATTCAAGTCAAAATCTTCAATGATTCTAAAAACTAAAGGGTAAAGATTTGAAGATGAATAGGGTATCTGTATGGTTTCATAATATCGCCCCATAAATTACATATTAATTACAAAGGGAGAAAGACAAACTTACAATGGAAAACCCTGGCAGACACCTCCTTTCACAGTGACTGAAGTTACCATCCCCTACAATGGGACAAAACCAATAGGTGCCTCCCTATGTGATGCGCTAAGAAAGACATAACAGCACTTCTGTGGTCTTCCTGACAAAGCACATAATCTGAATTGAATCATGAGGAAACATCAGACAAAGGCAACTGAGGGAGGGGGCCGGCCAAGTGGCTTGTTGGTTAAGAGTTGGCTTGGGACGCCAGCTCTGAGCAGCAGGGCCCCAGTTCACATCCCACATGAGGGCCAGAGATGCTACACCATCTACAGCTAAGATGGTGAACAACAGCTCAACCTGGAGCTGGGCTGCCGTGAGTTGCCGGCAATGGTGTAGGCTGCAGCCCCTGCTGCAGTGGGTTGCCATAAGCCACTGTGAGTGGCCGGCAGGCAGCAAGAGCTGCTGTGAGCAGCTGTGAGTGGCTGTGAGTGGCTGTCCAAGGGCTGGTGACTGATCTGCCTCACCCAGGAAGAGCGCAATGATAATACCAACATGGGCCAGTGAAGCAACGTCCTCCACAACTAGACTGAAGAACAAAAGGACAGCAACTTGTCTGTTCCCCTTCCCCGATTCCCCCAACACTGTTCCCTCCCCCGATTCCTCAATAAAATCTTTAAAAAAAAACAAAAAACAACTGAGGTGGGGAAGGGGGTTGTCACCTCAAGGGGTAAAAAGTATAACTATTGCACTGTGTTGTACAGCTGAAACTAATGCTGAAAAATGTGTATTTCACAATAAAAAATAATTTAAAAACAGAATTTGGAAAAAAAAAAGCAACTGAGGGACAAGCTACAAAAATTACTGGCTTAGACTCTTCAAAAATGTCAATGTTGTAAAAAACCAAGAAAGGCTGAAGAACTCTTCTGGATTAAAGAAATTTATGAGACATGACAAGGAAACGCAACGCGTGATCCTGAATTGGATCCTAAGCCGGGGAAGTGTGGGGGGGAGGAGCTAAAAAGGATATTTGTTGGGTTAATTGATAAAATTTGAGTACGGACTGTGGTTTAGCTAATGGCATCATATCGTTGTTAGATTTCCTGATTTTGACCCTGTATCTTGAATATGTAAGAGAATATCCTTAATATTAGGAAATACAGCCTGAAGTCTTTAGGGACAAAGGAGCATGATGTCTACAACATACTCTCAAATGGTTCAGGGGGAAAAGTGTGTGTGTGTGTGTGTATTGTGTGTGTGTGTATATACACACACACACACACACACACAATACACACACACACATATACACACACACATAAGCAAAAGCGCCCACTAAGTGCCCAATGGAATGAATGAAGCAAGACCCACACCCCTGCCTAGGAGGCTGCCGCCCCAACAACCCTTTTGCTTCCTTCTTGCTGATGGGTCCTGATTTTTAGCACCACTGGACTTTTGAAATTAGAGCATGTAATACTTTGATTTAAAAAATAAGAGAAATTTTAAAAGAATAAAGAGGATCCCCCAAACAAGAAAAAATGGGTATTGTTGTGTGAGTGCGTGAATGAATCAGTGAATGGGGAGTGAATGAATAAATGCACACAGTAGGTAAGAGAAGGACCTTTTCATACGCAGTCCTCAGCACCTGGAGGCACCATCCACCACTCAGGTGAGACGGTACAGAATGGCTCTGTTTATGACTGACCACACCCTGGCAGCTGGGTGGCCAAAGGGCACTTTCTTCTCCATTCTCAGGAGGTCAAGCCAAGCAGATCCCTGCTGCTTCCTCTGCAGGGTCCCCCGTCCTCCATTCTGGGCAGAAAGGCACCCTGGAACGCTGGGGAAGCAGCGTCAGGCTGGCAACCAGATGGCCCAGGTCTAGCCCCATGCCCCTGGCTGCCCATGTGACATTCGGTGAGCATTTCCCTTCCTGGGCCCATTTCCTCATTTGCACCTTAAGTGGTTTGGCCCCATCAGTGGGTCTCAACTTTGGCCACACATTAAACTCAGCTGAGGACCTTTTAAAACTTCCAGGGCCCTTACTGCACCTGAGACCAATGAAGTCAGACTTTTCCGGGGGTGGGACCCAGCACCGTTTTTAAAGCTTCCCAGGTGAATCTAATGGACAGCTAAATTTCAGAACCTGTGAGCTATCCTCTCCATGGTTCCCTCCAGCTTTATGATTCTGAGGCTCTCCGTAATGCCCTGTCTTCTGTCATTGGAGGGTTAAATGAAATGTCACCCCGAACATGTGAATTCCTACCCTCAGCTGCCTTTGAGGCAGCAGCCCTGCCCCGGACTTTGTCCAGCCCTACCCACCCTCCGTTGAACCTCTGCTCCAGCCCCTGCCTCCTCCATTTTGATGTTCCGAATGAAGGAATCCAGGATCCTTGTCAAGGCAATCTCCCCAGGTATGGGCCAGAGTCTTCTTGCTTTCTCGTGCTACACAGCTGCTGAGAAGGGGCTGGGAGAAAAGGGAGACAGTTTTGGAGAGGTCGGGGAGCCTGTTCAATCTAAATACTAAGCATTTGACTTTTCTCATCCCTGAGGTGGTAGCTGCTAAGCTTTTCCAAGAAGGGCTGCTTTCCCACCTGAGGTGTGGCTGGGTGCCGGGGGCAGTGCCTCCCAGGCCACCTCGGCCTCCCCTCCCAGGGGCACCATCCATTGGATGAGCTCTATTAGCCTGCACTGTCTCCCAGGGGACACAGCCCGAGGAAGAAGGAAGGAGGCTTGAATTTCAGTCCCTTCCTTCACGAGCAGAATCCTGTACAGGTCATATAACACACCTGAGCTTATAGTTTGACTATAAAATAGGCCGTCTGTTCTGTCTCACCAGGTCAATGACAAGGACACATTGTTTCACTGAAGACAGATTCACTGAGACTTTAGGAAGTGTTTTTTGATTGGAAGCTCGTGCATATGTGCAAGAGGGCTGCTGACCTGTCAGACTGCAGAGCTCACCCATGGCTGAACCCCAACAGGACATGAGGGAGAAGTCAGCAGGTGAGTTTGCAAGTCCTGTTTCCAACAGGGACCTCAAGGAGGATTGGGGAGGGACCTGAGGAAGGAAGGTACATGGGTGATCCTGCAGTTGTAGGGCCTGTGGCCCTCCCCACCCCCAGGGGTGTAGTCAAGAGACCAAGGGTCCTTTCTGGGGAAGCAAGAATCAAGAGCTGTAATAAATGACAGTGGCAGCAATTACTGCAGTTCACAATGTGCCAGGGGAGGTTGTGCTTTCTGTGCACGTTCTCATTTTCTTCTTACAACCTTGTGGAGAGATTACAAATCCCATTTACAGATTGGAAAACCGAGGCTCAGATAGGTTAAATAACTTGTCCAAGGCGGTCCTGGTACGAAGTGGCACGGAAAAAATTCAGACCCAAATCTGCCTGACTTCAGAGGGCGTACTTTCCAATCTCTATGAGACCCTGTCCATCCACAGGGTAGCCTAATCAGCTTAATCAGAGAATAAAATGCACTTAAATGTGGTGGGCCAGATTGGGGGTGGTTCTCATGGTCTGTGTCCCATGAATAGGGAAGGGGTGGAGAAGGCGGTTCAGGTCAGGTCAGGTCAGGTCTCAGTGGGGCTGAGGCCCAGCTGCTACAGGGGCTGCCTGAGAGCAGCCCCAGCGCTAAGCTCCCTCCACAGCCCAGAATGTAAGGGCAGATGAGGCTGCAGATCCTGCTGTCCTGGAAGGGGGCTGAGCTGTGGGGGGAGCATCTCGTTTCTGGGGAGGCAATTGGCAGTGTGGAAAAAGCATCGCTTGATCCCTAAGCAGGACCAGCTTCGTGGGCCTTTGAACAGAGCAGTGGTGCAGGGCCCTGGAGTCAGGAAGACCCCACAATCAGCACTGGATCCTCTGTGGTCTTGAAGATTGTAATAATCTTATCTTTGTTTTGTAAGCGAAGTCATGCATGTGGTCCCAGCCTATTGTCCCCTCCCCATCCCAAGATTGCTGTAGCCGTCCCCCAGAGTCCCTCATTCCCTGTCCCTTCCAGCTCCTGGTAGGGACTCAAGCAAGAGAGGGGAGTCGAGGCAGAAAGACTAGGCGTGGCCTGAGGGTGACTGGGCAGGGACGAGGCGCGGACCCCTCACACACACACACACACACACCCCAATCCCAGTATCACCACATTTAGGTGGAGAGATTGCAGTTCCTTGGGGGTCACCCATCTGCCTGGGTTTAGGGCGGTGCTTGTGCCAAGTCGTTTTGCATTTTCCTTTTGTACTGGGCTCCACTCATTATGTAGCTACCCTGGTCACCTTCGCTTCCTGCCATTTACTAATGGAGCAAACTTAAGCAAGTTACTTCACCTCTCAGCCTCAATTTTGTCTGAAAATGGGAATAACAATAATGCATACATCCCACAGGTTTTGGGTTTTTGTTTTTGAGTGAGGTTTCTGTTAGAAAACACAAACCAGAAAAAAGTTCTCAAATGCACGTCTGATGATGACAGCCCCCTTGCTGAAAACTAATGGCTGGGGGTTGTTCTCAAATATAGACCAAAAACCTTTCCCCTCGACCAGGGGTGTCCGATAAAAATATCATATAAACCACAAAAGTTATGAAAATTTTTCTAGTAGCCACATTAATAGGTGAAATTAATTTTATTTTCTACACCCAATATATCAAAACGCAGTGTGTATTTTACACCTAGAGCCTATCTCATTTCACGTGGCCAGTGGCTACCAATGGGACAGCACAGGTCCGTCTACCCAGCTGGAATCTGGCTGATGCTTGTCCCGTCAGTCCCTACAGCCATGTTGGATGGCCTTTTTTTTTTTTTAAGATTTTATTGGGGAATTGGGGGAGGAGAACAGCGTTGGGGAATTGGGAAGGGGAACAGACAAGTTGCTGTCCTTTTGTTCTTCAGCCTAGTTGTGGAGGATGTTGCTTCACTGGCCCATGTTGGTATTATCATTGCGCTCTTCCCAGGTGAGGCAAATCAGTCGCCGGCTTCTGGACACCGCTCACGGCTGCTCTTGGCAGCTCACACTGGCTGCCAGCCACACACGGTAGCCCATGGCAGCCCACTGCAGCAGGGGCTGCAGCCTACGCTGCCGCCAGTGACTCATGGCAGCCCAGCTCCAGGTTGAGCTGTTGTTCACCATCTTAGCTGTAGAGGGCAGCGTCACTGGCCCTCATGTGGGATCCGAACCAGGGCCCTGCTACTCAGAGCTGGCATCCCAAGCCAGCTCTTAACCAACGCGCCACTCAGCCAACCCTGGATGGCCTTTCTTTCATCAAATTGTCTCTCCCTCCCCACACAGGGCCTTGTGCTCTCTGGTCCCTGGAAAGCTCTCATCTCTTCCCGCTGGATCTAGTTAAGCTGACTTGATGTCCTTCAGGTGTCCATGCCAATGGCCAGCCCTCAGGGATGGCTTTCTGGGCGCCCCCCCATGCTTTCATGTTGTGTATCCCGCCCTCACCATGCCCAGCACAATCGTAATTTCACTTTTACTTGAGGTCACTGGATAAATATCGGTCTCTCCCATGAGCGTGTAAACTCCAGGACAGAGACCACTCCGGGCTGTGGTTTTAATCATTTCCCCAGGGTTGAGCAGTGCCTGATGCAGAGGCTGTCAACTTACTGTAAAGTGGAGACGGCGAGTACTCTGTAATGTACACGCCTTTCCCTTCCCTCTGGAAACTTTTAATTTTTTTTTTTATTGTTTGGAAACTTCTTATGAAAGCAATCTTCTGACTGTGTAACTGCTGGAGAACTGGAGACACAAAGCACTTGGTGCCAAAAATATTTGAGAAACTTAAGCACACAGATTATAAATAGTTCTTTCCCAGATCACGCTTACCACTTAAAAATACTGTCTCTTTTTCATGATTTGGGCAGTGATTACGGAAAACTACTCTTCAAGTTGGTAAGTAATTACTGCCCTTTTGTGACTTTTCCCTTAAGAAGCTGCAGAGTAGGGAGCTGGAGATAGGGCCGCACAGTCCGTTTAACTGGCAGGTCTGGCAGACAGCCAGATGCTGAGGTGCTGTTTCTCCACTCCTTCCTGTTCTTCTTCAGGTGATTATGAACACAAAAGCTCAAACCCACGGTTGCCAACTGACCCAGGTGACCCAACTGACTCATCTAGGTGAGGACTCAGACACACAACCGTGTTGCAAATCCAAACTCACTATTTGGTTTCCTCTACCTTCAGTCAATACTGCTCCTTCTTAGGACTGTACGTTTGAAGGCTTCCTCTACACCACAACTGTGAAAGATGGTAGAATTAGCCCATGTCTGAGGACTCTCGCCTTGCAGGCCCCAGTGGAGTGTGGTAGGAAGCATGTGCAGTGATGTGTATCCCTGCACGGTGGCTCCCCAAGGACAGACAGGGCCTCAGGGCTGCAACCTTCCATGAAGCTTTCCAAATAACCAACAAAGTGCAAACCACTCCCAGGAGTTGCCCAAGGGCGATGCCTTAAGATACCCATTGCGTATTTTAAATCCTAGCCTGGCTCCAAACTGCGAGCTTTTTGTTTGCGGTGGGTATTAGCGGGCAGCATACGCCCCAACCCCAGGGTCTGCCCAAAACTCCAAGGAAAGCCTGGGAAAATGAAGTTTGCTCTATGTCTGCTTGTTCAGTTCTTGGGGTTAACAATGCTGTAATCATTGATCGTATTGTAAGGCTTTTAAAAAGGGTCTTTTGTTTCTTTTACAAACGAATTTGTGGGTTTTCAAGAGCTGGTGCTTAAAGTCAGAATTCAGAGCCCCAAAGAAAGTGACTTCATTGAAGTTGAGCTGAACAGACAAGAGCTCAGTTATCAAAATCTACTGAAAGTGAGTTGCTGTGAACTGGGCATTAACCCAGAGGAAGTGGAGAAGATCAGGAAGCTACCAAACACGCTGCTCAGAAAGGTAGGGTTTCCGAGTGTCTACCTGCAGACTGGGCTCTAAGTGGGTGTTATGTACTGTGAAGCCAATCATTTTGCATTCACATTTCTAATATGAAAACAAAATTCAAGACACTGCACTGGAAATTCTGGCTGCAGGCGGATCAAACATGGCCCCGAGGTCCTTTTCAATCTGGGGCTTTTGAAGATTTGCACTTCATTCTTAAAACCTTTAGAATTCTATTAATTACAATTATTGCCCCAAATTAAGACTCTAGTTCAACACATAGGGCCCTGCCAACCCCTGCAAAACTAGTTAACGGGAGCATGGTCCCCAAGACAGAATATACAAACCCATCCCTTGTCTGCTTAGCAACAGACTTTACAATGTCAGGAAACATTCGTTTTTACATTTTTAAGTATTTTCAAAACTCAAAATACAGATCTCAATTTTTAAAGTCAGAAGAAAAATCTCATTTCTTTGTGCATTCTTTTTTTAAAAGGCTTTCAACATGTGTTTAGCAGTTCTTACCGGTGTCTTTGGCTAAGAGTATATTCTTTGTAAATTAACAGTAAGTGGCAGGATGATCATACTTTCTAGTTATAATAGCTTAAAAAAAATGTCCTGGCCTAAGTTTGCTCTTGAGCAGTATTAAATTGGGACTATCTTCCTCTTTGGTCTCTGCAACAAAAGGAGGGGAAAACAAAACAAAAAATTCTCAACTGCTCAGTTTGCCATGGACAGAGAAAACAATACAGAAATATCTTTTTAGGCCAAGAATCCAAGATGCTAACCAATATTAAGCTTTTTATCTTAATAACTTCACATGGTATTTATAAACCATTATATAATTTCTTTTCATATTAAGGACAAAGACATTCTAAGGCTACAAGACTTTGAGGAAGTAGAAGTCATTTTGATGAAACATGGAAGCTCTGAAAAGACAGACTACACGTCATCTCTGACCAAGAGGCCCTGCTACAACTGTCATGCTGCAAAAATGACATATTAAAAAATCCCAGAAGTGAAAAACTGGAATCAATAGTTTGTAAACAATGAAGCCTGGGCGCATGTACCTACCAGTCTGCTAACTTCATGTGCATACTTCAGAAAATTTTGTTCCCAACTTCCTTCGGCTGGGAGACAAGTTTAAAGCACTCTAACAGAACTGTAACAAAATTGTAATGTATGATATCAAAGCAAGTTTAGTTTGTAGAGCTGTACCCCAATCCTGACCAGGCATAGGTATGTACTGCTGCCTTTGTAGGGACAAGTGGCCAGGATCTGTTCCTGTCAACTCCCTAATGGCAGGTGAGCTAATGGAGCTGGCAAAGTCAGGATGCACATGACACACAGGTTCAGCTAGTGCTCCGGTTTTAAAAGCATCATTTCCTCTTCACATGTTTAAACTTACCTATACAATGGCATGACATACAACTTGCAGAATCACCAAGGCTCAGCTCACAGCACTGAACTCTTACAGACAAGTGCAAAACACAACTCGGTGCCCTCACCAACGACTAGCTCAGAGGTGTGGTCATCACGTTAGGATGCTGCCTACCACTCTCCACAATCCTCTGGGTCAACTCAAACTTCTTTAACTGCTTGTACTTTGGAAGCCTGACATCACTTACCCTATATAGTTACCTCTAATTCTTATGGAATTCTGAGCAGGCGCAATGTGTCTCCCCTGCCACATGAAATAGGCCACTGGTCCCTCATCTCCAAATTCTCCATAGCTTGGCTTTGATGCAAGTTGGGGGACGCAGAGGCATTACATGGGCACTCATCTCACCCCACTGTCCGAACAGCAGAAAATGTTTTCAATAGTGGAGTGCAGAAGTGTTGTGTGCCATTCCACTCATGGAGTGTGAGTAAATCTGAGACCCGAACCTGTAATTTGCTCAGTATCCATGGGCTTTTTAAAAAGTCACTTAAGTTTTTAAATTAAAATGTCACCCTGCTAATTGATTTGGGAACTAAATCCAAAGAAAAGTTCTGCACCCTGCCATGAGCTCGGGCCCTGGACACACAGGAGGCAGCTTTGCGAGCCCCCAGCCTCTGCAAGCCTTGTGGTAGGACCTCTGCACCGAGTGAGCTCAGCATCTAAGTCACTTGTTTTAAAGACAGCATGGCCCCTAAAGCAAGCCAATACCACAGTGCACCCAGAATTCCAGTGCCAGAGGATTGTGACAGGGGATGACGGGTCAATTCCCAAGTGTCACCACAGGAAGGCATTTTCAATTTTGTTTTGAAATAGTAAGGACAATCTAGGCAGGGGCTCAGGCTTCGTTAGGTGAATTCCCTGAAATCATTTGTGAAAAAGTGAAACTTTAGATAGTGTTTTTTTAAGTTAACGTGGTAGGATAAATTTGAAAGAAAGCTCCTGTTTGTTGGGAGGCAAGCTCACACTACCCTAACAGCAGAACACACAGCTGTTGCCTGGTGGTTAATTACAATAAGATCAATAAGGGCAGCAATTTATCACAAGGTTGATGAGCAAATTCAATATCCATTCTAAGTTGTTAAACATAGCCTGCATCAAATCCACTATAAAAATTTATTTTCTATAATAAACATGAATAGACTCAAGGCTGCACATTAGAAAAAAAAATCTGAGGAGCTTCAAGAATATTTTTTATTTTCACTTCATGCAGACTGTGAAAACTAATTTAAGGTGCAATTCCACTGACAGTTTGTCATTTTGAGATTTTTAGCGCATTGAAATGAAATCAAGTACCAGAATGCTATCATAAACAGTTTCAGAACATACTGAGGTTAAAAGATGGAATGATCTAGAATACCTGGTCTTTCACAACCTGTAATTTACAGTAAGGTGACCGATAACTCCTAACACCACCTCTTCCCACCTCTCAGAGCTGAAGTCCTACAGGGAAGAACACCTAGATTCCTAGCAGCACTCAGGGATGTTTTTTCATATTTTATTAAATTTATTGGGGTGACATTGTTTTGAATGAACTCGCAGCTAAGTCCTGAGCTCACACAAAAGGGATCCAAGAGTCACCCGCGGAGCCCCTCTGGAGGTAAGAGGGCCACTGCTAACTGATCAACATTTAACACTTCATGGTACTCCTGCTAGGAGTAGGAAAAAGTCAAAAAGGAGTTTCTCTCAGGTGACGATCTAAGTTGAACAAAAGGAAGAACCATGATGACTATGGGCCAGGAGTACAGCTCTTCTCAGCCCAGCAGGTCGCCTGCCTGGAATGACATAAGTCTGAGAGAAAAAGCTTCCTTGGAAGCTGCTCAGACAGCAGGCCAAAAGCATCAGCTCCCTTGGCCGATGCCCTGGCTTTTAAGATAAAACTAAGACATCACAAAGAAAAACACACTTAGGTCCTGTTTCTAGCTTTTCAAGAACTACAATTAGGAGCCTAAATTTGGCATTCAAGAAACTACCTTTTAAATCTGCCACCCTTTGAAGGAGGGTTCATTTTATGAAATACACTGTTTATACATCTATTTTATTGTAGGCACTACCTAAAATCGAAACCTTTCCCTTTTTTTAACTTGGAATTTTATTAGGAGATATCATACATACAAAAACACAGAAACATACAGTTCGGAAAGAAACCGCCCACCCAACTTGAGCAAGACCACCACCAGTCCCTCGGAAGGCTTCTCCGTCTCATCGCCCTCCAGCCCTCCATGGCGAAGGATAACCACGCATTTCGTGTTCATCATTTCCTTGCTTTTCTTTCATTGACCATATATTTAATCAACAACCTGGTTTGGACCTTCACAGAAATGGAACCAGAGTGGATGTGTTCTTCTGCAACTTGCTTTTTTGACCACTGAGATTCATCCATGCTCACATCTGTAGCTGTAGTTCAGTTTGACTTCTGTGGAATTCCATTGTAGGAATATAGCACAGTATTTATGCAGTGGACTGTTGATGGGCATTTGGGGATCTTTCCAGTTTTTCCCTTTTCTCCCTATTTCAAATGATACTGTTAGGACATTTCTACATCCGTCTCCTGGCACACGTGTAAGTCAGTTTCTCTAGGGTATGTATCTAGGGGTGGAAGAGCCACAGAGAAGTTATGGCACAGCCAGTTACGCCAAACTGTTTTCCGTTGTTCCTAAACATTCTTAAGTCTGTTGACAACTGATCTATAATACTTGGAATGGCTGAGGGGAAGAAATAGATCAACTATGAAACTCTCAAATGGCATTTTTGAAATATGAATTAAAAAATCTGATACAACAATGAAAAACACATTTACTTCTCAGCTTTGGTTTACTTGAAATGTACTTTTAAAAACTACATGTTAAAATATAAGAGTACTGTCTCTCCTATGCTTCAAATGTTTCTAAATATACTGAGTGAAACAGCAAGATTCAGAACATACGGTGGTATGCTATCATATATATATATATATATATAAAAGATCTATACATATATGCTTACATCGCCCACCTCCCACAAAAATCCACTTGGAAGAACAACTGCTAATAGTAGTAGCTCCTGGAAAGGAAGAACAGAGCGACAGGAAAAGGAAGACATAGATCACTAAATACTTCTGTTGTTTTCTGAACCATGTACAAGCATTATCATTGTAAAACAATTATTTCAAAAAGCAGTCACCTGGGGTTCTTTCATAAACAACTAAAAATCAGTCTGAACCCAAACTTGAAAATCTGAATGAAGTCCCATCCCACAGAAAATATACACAATAAATTCTCTAGTGTATTTTCTGTTCATGCACTTCAGAAAAAATGTTTTAAAACATTCACACAGCTCATCTACAATGCGTTTTTAAAAGCATAGAAGGAATGCAAGCTCAAAAAAACTACCCTAAATTGTTCAGTTTTAACATCTTTAGAAACTTAATCGGAAAGGTGGCTGAACTCAACCTATATGTGGTCCAAGTGTTCTCAAACCTTGGACACAGGGTCAGTTATCCTATTACACTGCCTATACTGAAGAAACCAGACAGGTCGCCTGCAGGTGCGTGATGATGCTATAAGGAGAGGTGGTAAATAGCTAAGCTGGGCAATATGACTCGTTTATTGTAAGCTCAACAGACAAGAAATATATTTTAATCCAAATTGAAAAATAAAGGTATTATTAAAGAATAAAAAAGTCTTAGAAGAGGAGAGGATGCCAGAGCAGCAGACTCAATTACCAGGTCCCTTTGAGCAGCACAATGGGAAGGAAGCTATCAGAACAGGACTACAGTTGGTGGCTGGCTAATTAAGGTTCACCTAATTTATTTTAATGAATGAACTGTTGTTTAAATCCTTGTCTTTTGGAGATACATGCTGAAATATTTACAGATTATTAAATATTATGTCTGCAACTTGCTTGAAAATAGGGGGTAGTGGATACACACACACACACACATGAAATAAGACTGGCCACTGAGTCTTTCTGGTGATGAGTTTTAACACAGGTTTAATTATACTATTCTACTTTTGTGTCTTAAATTTTGCAAGAAAAAAACCCTGCTCTGATTCCAATCGTATTAAGTAGTCTTCTGATCAATGAAAATGGGCTCCCCTTAAAGGCTTTTCAAAGAGGAAATATGCACTAATCAAATGACAACTTTCAGATCTGCAAGACAGGCAGAAATGTGTATTTCTTAGAGTAAATTAGAACACAGCTTCCATATTGGATTCTTGTGAATTGGGTTAGTAAGCATCATTTCCTCTTGAGCCTGATAAATGTGGGGTGTTGGAAGTGACCCAACTTCTAGATCTCCACAACTAAGGCCAGACCTTAGTCATTGACACCTTAAGGGACCAGGCCTCCCCCTCAAATCCTACATAACTTCAACATGATATAGAGATGAAGATGAAGCCTTTTCATGAACTCATTCACTGTACTTCATTAAAATAAGTTAGCTATTAATTCTAGGACAAAATAAATCTGGCATTTTAATACCTTAATAATTTAGTACCTTAGTACTTTAGTAAATTTGTTTTCTGTTTTTCTTAACACTTGGTACTAGAATACGGTACTATCACTTTAAATTCTTTATTCCTACACCCACAATCTTGTCAAACTACACAAAGCAGTGTGCTTAGGAGGTGGCTGACTGTTAGGCTTCCCCATGTCCTCTTAATCCTCACAAATCATCTCTGATAAATTCAAAGGTAACTTATTTGCTGCATCTCCAGGATCAACTAGGTAAGCCAGGAGTGCCCAGATGACCTTGGGTTAGTCATTTAACCCACTTACTCAGTTTTTCTACTTCTAAACTGGTGGTCATATTTGACAATTATAAATCACAAAGAATTACTATGATATATGCAGCTGGAAATAATACTTTTATACAGTCAACAAAGCTGTCTATAGATAGAAACTTGCGGCCTAATTTGCCAAATGTGAGCAAAGGGAAGAAAATCACCTGCTTAACTACCAGTCTTTTAAAGAATCGCTGTTATACGTACTACACACCCCATACAAAGAAATACACTTGTAATCTGACAAGACCAGGTTAAAAGAAATCTTGATACAGGATTTAAAACAATGACCAAAAACTAGTTAAAAGTTCTTGAATGCTCTTCTACATCATTATATCACAGGGAGAGGATGATAGTGTTTGGCAGAAGGGTATTTTGAATTTTCTACTACTAGAGATATCTCTCAGGGATGTAAAAATATATTCTAGTTCGCTGTACATCTTTGCTATTAAAAAGCAAAATTCAAATTTATTCATAATCACCCCAGATTGAAGCACCATTATTTAAAACATTTAAACTGTGGAAATTCTATAAAAATTAGTCTTAAACAGAACAATCAGAGCAACTGTACACTGACACCTTTAGAAACAGTGCACCTCTTATATTTAAAACAAGGGACTAATTCAGAGTCAACAGCTTTATTAGAAAAAGATTAATACTAAAACTTTTCAATGACAGAGACAATCAAATTTGTAACAGAAAGTCAGAGATACTTTATTTTCACTTCTAAATCCAAAGGCTAGGTATAGCAGAGTTGTAAAAATGGAATCCCACTTAGTCTGATTCACACAAATACTAACGTTTAATCCGTTTTCAAAGTCCAAGAATGAAAACTTGCAATTAAACACTGAGCAAGCCACATGTTTAAGTAATATTTCTTAAAAAGTCTTAAAGAAAAAAAATATGATACAAGACCTAAGTTTTCAGTGGCATACATATGCTATTAACACGTTCTGAAATCTGGTAGGTCACATCAGTCCTGAATTAATTTTTAATAATAATAATAAAAAAAAAGCTAACTGAGCTTTATACTTTTTCTATGCCACTATAGTTTTCTTTCACCTCATTTTAATGTCGGTCTTCACTTTATGCCGTTTTCAGTTTTCTTCCAAAAATCTTCGAACAGTAGTCCTATAATGCAAAATTTGGGGAAAAATGATAATCAGACAACATGTAAAAGGCAAACTTTTATGACTAAGTGTTGGCCCAGTCACTAACTGCTAATTAATATATGTATATGGAATGTTTGTATTCTTTTTCATTATCCAGGCATCAGTGTGGGCTTGCCTATGTGGGAATGGCTCACACAGACATAATACTATATTGCTGTCCTAGAAAAGGAATGCCATCGACAAATAACTAATTGGTACTTCCTTTCATTAGGAATCTTCTATCCCACGCCACTAGCCCAAAGAATGAACAGTTTATAGGTTTTAAGAACTCTTACAAAACCTGACTTTTAATAGTTCTTTAAAAACCCAAATTCATTCTATGTAGTTCATCAGTACTTTGTATTTCAAATTGAAGGTGTCTATCCTCACTATTCACTGCTGCTTTAAATGTATCAGCCAGTGAGTGACTATTCCTATATTCCTATGGCTGACTGCAAATTCTCCTACACGGTAGGAAATATTAAACACATACCTCTTAAAGACTTGAGAATTGCACTGAATGTAACAAGGCGAATAATATGAAGTGTTTATTGTATTTAAAATTCTTTAAAGATATCTAATTCTGGGCACCACTGCATCCCTACATACAGTTGAAAAAAAATTCCATTCTGTTAACATTTGATTTATAAGTTTCCACGCAATACACAAAAAACCCCTCTGTGCTTCTTGTAAAGAACAAAAAAGATACACAACAGTTAAGCGTAAAGATCACAGGCAATAGCATTCAAACATGGATGTGGGTAGAGAAAGGAGTACCTGGCATGAGTACCTGCTTAGTTTGACTGAATCCTTGATTTTTAATTTGGCTTTTCATGGGCCGCTCACAACACCAACGCTGTGTGAGGTATGGTAGTCAGCTGCAATAATTCATAAACCCTACACTTCCATCAATCCAATGCTACTGGCTCTCGAGTTACAGAACAAACTGCATTAGAATGCAAGGCAATAAAGCAAAAAACTAGAAACATCCTTGACAAAGAAATTAACTAGCAGTTTAATTAAAACAAAGTAGTCCAACATGTGCCTCAGAAATAGTTAAGTTTTTAAAGCATATGTCTCTGCCAATGTACCAACACAAGATGGACTTAATAGCAAAAAGAAAAAAAAACAGTTCAACCTTTTTATTTTAAAAAAAGAAATGACAGCAAAATCCCTAAAAAAAGGATAATTAACTTTTCAATGGCGACTATATTACAAATGTGGGCAATAATTTCCAAAGAGGCACACTAATGGGGGCACGAGTCTGCTACAAAATAGCTGAGACAAAACAATGTACCTCAAAATGTTTTGCAGGACTACACTGTCTTTTCCTTCAGAAGATGTATGTCTTCTTACTCGGCTTAGTTCCATCTTCATCTGTGCATACTTACGCTGCACTGTCAAACAGTAACAAAAAGCCCTAATCAAAGTGAGAAACAATACACTTACCTCTGTCTGATCTGAGGTCTTATCAGATCAGTTTTAATTGGACTGAGTGTCACCTTCAGATTTAATGTCTTCACTGGTCCCATTGACCTCATTCTTAGTATCACTTTCCTTTGATTCAGTGTTTGTGTCTTCACTCTGTTTTTCTCGACTACTGGACTTCACACTACTTTTTTTATCATCAGATCCCCTCTTTTCTGCCATAAAAGAAGACATTAATCATGGATTTTCAAGTAAATAAAATACATACATGTTACTTTGAAAAGTGAAACAATCAAAAGATGAAAAGACAATTGCTTCCCACAGACTGCAAGTAACACAGTTTGGTAAATTTATCAAAGGGCTAAAACCTGTAATTTATGGAGGAGGGGGGAATCAGAGAAAGCAAAAGGTCGAATAGTGGGCAAATTTTTCTCAAACTAGTGAGAAGCTATTAAGTACAGGCAACTCAAAATCACTGCAGAATTCACAATTTAAGTAAATTTCATTTAGGGTAAAAACTCATCAAAAACAATGGGAAAGATATGAAAGACAGTACACAGAAACTGTGTCCACATGAAGTAAATTTATTACGTTTTAAAGGTAAAAATACCATAGTAACCGCAAAAGGTGAAAAAAGTTCAACAGTTATTAGGCATGTTTCTCCAACTATCTTTAAATGCAAAAAAGATGACTTATATACATATATCTATATATTTGAATGCCCCAAAGGGACAAGCCCAATGAAAGCAAGTAGATCTTAAATCACATTTCAAGTACTGAACTTCTGTGCTTTCCTAAGGAATATATAGGCCATCTCAGAGTTGTTTTTCCAAAAGGAGAAATTAAAGTTCAACTCATCTGCAAATAAAGAATGAAAAAAGTAAATCTCGATGTTTTTCTTCTACTGTTTTCTTTGGAATGGTGAAACATCAGATTAGAAGTGAAAAGTAGGATACAGAAAAAGTATATTCTAGCCTTTTCAGTTCCAAGTATTGCCTAACAAAAGACTTCTACAGAAAATGTTAAAGCAAACTACAAACTTTCTAGAAAAATTATTTTTCCCCTTATCACTAAGAATAGCTGGTCTAGCAGAGCAGTTCATAAGACAGACGTTTTAAGAGAAGCAGAACCCTCTACAGATTCTGGACAAAGTTGTTAAGACACAACATTAATAACCAGAAGAGGAATGGTAATGAAAACAAAATATGGTATGGGGGGGCACTCATTCAAAGAATGTAAGAATTGAAGATCTTGTGTGAAGGAGCATATTCAGTTCATTACACCTGCAAAATGCACAAAGCAATGTCCAAGTAGCTGACTGCAGGACTTGCTTCCCGTCTGTCTGTCCACCTATGAAAACTGTGCCAGTGCAGTGTGCTCTAACTGACCTTGTGGGAAAGTCCTCCCTTTGTGCCTTATGGGCTTCTCCGGTGCACAGGTAGCTTCACTGTGGAAGAGTCGTCTTGTTGCCCCGTAGAGGACTAGTAGTCAGTCCAATAATCTTATCTTCTGCCCTATGTAAATATGGTAGATCTTAATAGTCCTAAGGACATCCACAAACTGTGGTGGATTTTAGGGCTATGGATTAAAGAAGGAAACTCTCTTGACAAAGAGAGCACGCTAAATTGGTTGGTGGTAAGGAAGACAGGTTTGTGTTGAGAAACCACTTTTCATTTGTGGAGTTAAAGTGTTTCCATCACAACACCTGGAGTAGTGAACTCCCTCTTAGTCGGTTTGCCATTATCAAATGCTCACCACTGCTCATATCCAGTCTCAAGGTTCAGGCCTTCAGTCATTTATAAACCTAGGAGTGCCTGAATGGCTACATGGCATTTTCAAAAGCCAATAAATCCTATCACTTCTAAGAGATCCCAAAGTTTAAGGTAAATCTATTAATGGCATATCCAATCTTTCAAGATAGACCTGATGCAGTTTTCTCTGAATCAAGGCCTCTCTCCCTCCATACATATCTCACCAGGAAAAACCCCTATTTGTCCATAATCTAAACTCAGTGCAGCTTATTAAAAGTTTTATTATATTCCACGATGTCATGATTACAATTAGAATTATAGCCAAGCAATTCAAGACATCTTTTACCCAGAAATTATACAAACACGTCTGTTTTCAGTTAGGCCAGTGCCATTTCTTGCTTAACTGTGATCCCAGATAGTTATAAAGGCCAGCTAGCTTTTGTCCTGAGAACCAATCCAACTATTTTAAGTGACATGGATGATAGAAATTTAGTTCTCAAAGATGAGTAATTTGATCTCTGACATCAATATCTGGCTCTTGAGAATTGACCCCTCACCCCAAAAATACATTATAAAGAAAGTCTTGCAAGTGTTAGGTGAAACTTTCTTAAAACTAATGTAAAATCAGTTAACCCTTTGTGGCAACTGCCTTTTGAATCACAGAATTTCTAAACTTAAATGGCAAATACAAAAGCTCATGAGACTAAGTTTTTTAAATTACCCTTGTTTCCTACTTTTTAACATTTGCTCCATGTTGTAAAAAGGCCAGTGTATGTAAAATATTTTTCAAAAAGAAGCTGCACTTATTTAAGAAAAAAATAAAAGAAAGCAAAAAAAAAAAAATCTGTTGTTTGTGCTGCTAGTTCTCTAGCTCAATCTAGCAAAAACCTGAGTCTGGCCCAAAAAAAAAAAAAAAAAAAATCATAGGTTCCATAAAAGAAAATAATGAGTATCACATAAAAGTCCAATATAATAAACTCAAACAGCAGCACACATATGATCAAACATGGACACAGATAGGCAGAAAAGGACAGAACAAGCAGAGCCAAGAAAATTAGGCCCTTTCATTCCCAAAATCCATGCAAGCAGATCAGCCCAGTCAATACAAAATGAAAGATGCTCAAGGAATCTGAAGAAAATGCAGTAAGATCTTGATGATTAAAAATTATCTTTCAATAAAGACTAAGTTAAAAGATGAGAATATCGTTGTGAAAACATGCCAAAGACAAAATGAGAAAGTCCATTCATAATGCACAGTAAACCAGCTACTAGAATGCCACAGAAAACCAAAGAAAAAAGTAGAGGGGAAACAGCACGTTTCAATAGAACACATGGTTAAGACATATAAGGAGTTCAACTTCTGCGAACTTAGAAGTTCATTACTGAGTTAAATGAAGCTGTACACATGAGGACCAATGAAACAATGTACATTTACTCTGCAAGACAAATCATGGAACACTACAGCAGATAAAAAAAAATACTGCCAATAACCAAGTTAATATATTCTACAGCCTAAAAACCCTGAAAGGTAATACAATACTTGGAAGAATGTAGATGATAAACCTCCAGGTTATCAATTGAAGGATGTGGTTTTAACGTGTTCTAAGAAAATACCATGTCAACTGTCATTCTCACAAATCAAATGCAGGAGAGGGGAAAATAATGCCCATCTCCCATTAAATTTTAAGTGAAAAGGAGTATAGCTTGAAATGGAACTCTGCCTGCATCCGAAGAAAAGTGAGGGAGACAAGAGTGTGAAAAGAGTCTCTTATTGAATTAAATTGTCACATAAACTAACCTTTCTCCTTAGATTTTCTATCTTGTTCTCTGTCCCGACTTTTGCTCCTGTGCTTGTATGACTTTCGATCCCGGCTTTTTGATCTTCTTCGATCCCGACTACGAGATCTATGCTTTCTTTCTGATCTATCATGGCTTCTGCTTCTTCGTCGATCTCTACTTCTTAATAATTTAAAACAAATGGAAAGCAACTTTAGCTGATATCACGAGAAAAAACCCTGAAGAATTATAGACCACTGAATAAATATCAAGATTAAGCAAAACTTACCCTTAAGAGGCAAATGAATGTTAATCTACTACTAAGACATATTTACATTAGAAAATTACTGAAAATCTTTCTAACTTGTAACCTCACCCAAAATAACTTATAATTTAAATATTTTCTTAGGATCAATGAGAAGAGAAGCACTTAAGAGACCATATAATACACTAACTTACTAATAAGATTGCACCAAGCCTCCTTAGACTGGGAGGAAATAGCAAAGAAGTTGCCTTGAAGATGCACGAGCTCACTGATGCAACTCTTATAATCCATCTTAGTGCTCAGCGAAACTTAAGAGCTTCTTAAGTACCAAGGAATAACACCAGTAATTACTACTGTTCGCTGCACACTCACTCACTGCATTCCAGGCCCTGTTTCAGGTGTTCCACATACCTGCTTCTCCTTCTCTCTCTACTTCGTGATCTTTTGTGGTCCCGAGACCTGCTGCATCTTCGGTCAGAAGTTCGGCTGGAGTGCCGACTCCGTGAACGACTTCTCTTTCTTCTCTCCCTGTCGCGAGCCCTTTCTTTTTCTCTTTCTTCCTCTTCTCGTCGTCTTTTCCTTTCTCGTTCTTCCCTTTCTCTCTCCCGTTCTTTTTCTCTTTCTTCTCGTTCTTGCTTCTCCTTTTTTAAGCGTTCATCACGATCAGGTTCTTCAGTTCTTTTTCTTAACTTTTCCTAAGGAAATCAAGTTCAATATTTATAGAACAATAACCTTTAAAAACACTTTCAAACAATGGTCACCTAATGTGAAGCATTTGTAGACCAACTTAGGAAATTTGATGCCTTAAAAGGGAAATTTCCATATCATATATGTAACATAAGATGTCATTACTTAACTAAATCCTCAGGAATAGTCTTTCTCCAAATTCCTACCACTAAACAGTGAAGAAAATAGAGTACTCTGCTAATCTAATGACTAACAAAATTTTATAGGGGTTATCACTGCTTCAAATAACACCACTGTCAACAAGAGGTTTATATCTATGTAATCAATTTTTAGCCATACTAAAATATAGTACTAGCTATAGCTAAAATGCATGTTTAGAAAAAACTTACTTTTAATTCTTCTACAGTAGCTTTAATTTTGGCATAGCCCATGTGCTGTTTTCCCATCAAATGATCATCTACCCGGGACTGGGCATCTCCTACTATCAAAAAAGCTCCACACACTTCACAAACTTCCATTTGTTTTTCTTGGGCAGCAAAACTTTCAATTGTCTAAAATGATAAATCAGTTATTATTAGGATATTTTAGGAAGAGAGAAACAAATCCCAAAAAAGTACTTATCATTTAGAATAGAGTTCTAATTTTGGGAGTTGCTACATTCCATTCTGTCCTCCCACCCCCACCCCAGTCATTAATACCAAGCAGCAATTGGTCAACTTTTAGAAAGGGAGAGCATGGCAACAGCAACCAGCTTTCCATATCATCCAGGAAGTGTGACTCCCATCACTCAACTGGAACCATCGATTACCCCACCACCTTGGAAAAGTTAAACTACCTTTCAGAAAGTTACCTACGTATTTCAGTCTGAATTCATTTCTTGCTTAGGTTCAACAGGCTAAAGGTGTCACCTCCATATTAAAAATGTTTTTCAAAATCATTAAGGAATTGAACTCCCTGAGCATAATCTGAACATCTTATTCAATATTTGGGAACCAATGACCAATTATATTCTACCATCGATATCCAAAACATATTTTCTAATTAAAAGTTTTAAAAAGGCGACAATATTTTAAGAGTATACCAATTTTGAACTAAGGTAAACATGTACTAACAAAAGAAAATAAAGCCCAAGCCCAAATGAATACTTATGATCTAAGGCACCAGTTGGCAAGTCAGCAGTTAGAAGCCTGTAAGTTTTATTGGCTATATAGCCACACCCATTTGTTTATGTATCGTCTAAGGCAGTTTTCATAAGATAAAGACAGAGCTTAGTAGCTGCAACAGTGTAGCCTACAAATGTAACATATTTACTACGTTGCCCTTTATGATAAAGTTTGATGGCTCTTAATTCAGGACATTAGAAAATTGCTTACAAAGGTTCTCAAATAGGGATAGGTCCTAGTAATTCATAACGAACAGCCTGAGTGAATCAAAATGAGGTTGCTACTCACCGACGTTGTGGACCTAAGCAATTCTCTCTCTTCTTTTAACTGTTCAACTAATTTCATCATTCCCTGGGCTTCTTCGACTTTTCCTTCAGATCCTAATTCTTCAATCTAAGGGAGATAAAAAACAAACAAAACATTGAAGACTCCTTTCTAACCAAACTATCCAAATATTTTTCTTTTCTTCCCCAAGCTTCATTCACATTTAGTGGTTATTTTGGATCTTTCTACTTGGTTGTTTACTGAAGCCTCTTCAGGTTTAATTTACCCTTTTGATTTTTTACACATTAATGAAGTGTACTTGACATGCAATAAGCTGCATAACTTAGTAAGTTTTGACACCAATGAAATCAATACCATCATCTAAATAATGAAAACATTCATCACCCCAAAGTTCCCTTGTGCTTCTACAGTACCTCCTCCCCAAGCAACCACTGGTCTTTCTTTCACTATAGATTTCTGGCATTTTCTAGATATTTATGTAAATGGACTCATGCACTTTTCGGGGGGCAGGGAGGTTGGCTTCTCTCACGCCGCCTAAGCATCTTAAGATTCATCCATACTGTAACATGTACTTAATTCCTCTTTATTACTGAGTAGTTATTGTGCGAATGCATCATAATTTTTTATCCATTCACTTGCTGATAAGACATGAGTTGTTTCTCTTGTTTTTAGGGTTTTTGCCTCTTATGAATAAGGCTGCTATATACAGCAGTGTACAACTCTGTGTAAACATGTTTTTATTCCTCTTGGGTAAATATCTAGGAGTAGAATGGCTCGTGGTGTATCTTTTAACTTTTTAAGAAACTCATCAACTCTTGTCCAAAGTTGTTGCACCATTTTACATCCCATGAGCAGTGTATGACAGTTTTAGTTTGCCCACATCTTCATTAACATTTGGTATGGTCAGTCTTTTTTAATTTTAGCCATTCTGATAGGTGTACAATAAAAATCCCACTGTGGTTTTAATTTGTGTTTCCCTAATGACTAATAACACTGAGCACCTTTACATATATTTATTTGCCACCTTTATATCTTCTTTGGTTAAGTGTTTATTCCAAGTATTTTCTGACATTAATTCACACAGTTTTACCTGTTGCAGGAGTACATCAATTTTATCTGTTAGAACCTGAATTTTTTCTTCATTTTTCCCTGTTGGGCCAGCTGCCTATTGAAGACAATAAAATGTATTATCAAAAAGTAAAAAACAAAGATAAATATTCAAACCCTCACATACCACACATATTTGTGTTTAATAATAAAAATATTGAGTCACGGGCCGGCTGAGTGGCTCAGTTGGTTAAGAGCTCGCTCAAGGGTTTGATCTCTGAGCAACAGTGGCTCGATTCCTGGCCCGAGCTGAGCAGCCGCTGAGCTGCCAACAGGTGACACGATGGCTCAGCTTAAAAAAAAAAAAAAAAAAATTGAGTCACAAGGATAGTAACTTAATTATCTTCAATTTCTGTTAGCCAATTACATATTGTCAGTTACTGATATTCAAGAGAAAAATCATATGATAGTAAAATCAGTAGTACATTTACTACTAAAGATTGAAAAAATAAATGCCTTCTAAGTTTCATGTCATTCTAAAAGAACACAAAGAAATGAAAGAACTTGAACACAAGTTTCAATACCAGGGAGGTCTCTGGGTCACCAGAGAACAAGGACAGTTTACAAAGGCTGCAAATGAATTTCACACTCACCCCAGAGGACTGCTGGTTTTGAGATAATGCCAAACGAGCATGGCCTCGCCTAATTCTACGTTCTACTTCTGCAAGTAAGCTCTGCAGATATCGCAAAAAATCTCTCTCATAGCCAACTTTCATAAAACGAGAACTTTTCTCATACCTGATAAAAATGAAAACAAACAAGCATTACATTGTTTTCTAAGTTTTATCCATTACAACTCACATATTCTCTTATCTAGTCTCATGGACTGTTAAGATTCACATATTCTGTTTTCCCCCCACATATTTTACCTTAACTAGTCTCGTGGACTATTGCATTTAGGCTGAAGAGTAAACCAGGTGTTTAAGAAGTGAATTTCTGGCTTTCCCTCATCCTGGTAAAGGGAAGGCAGTATTTAGCTGCCATTATGCTTGGTAAGAGCATGGATTTTACAATCAGGCAAATCTAGGTGCTTCAATACCAACGACACAACTACACTGGATTTGTGACCCTGGACAAGTCTCATTTATAAAACCAAGCCTATTAAAAAGCAACTGTGGTGTTTAAAAAAAAGCTTAGGCTTTATGCTTGGCATTTAGTTATGTACTCATGTGGTGGCTAATAATATAGTATCATTATTGAAGCTACATGACTTTCTACTCTCCCCCCTCCCCCTGCCAGCTAATGAATAGGACCTCAATCAGACATTCACTTTACACTAATTCCAATTATTTCTTTGATCTTTGTCCCCCTAAAACTAAATGATAGGGATGGGGGAAAATGACCCCCAAAAAAGGGTAACTTACTGTTTTCGTAGATTTTCATCATGAATTTTTTCACATGGACCTGAAGAAAAAAAATATGAATGCATGAAGTATTGGTGACGTTAACAACTTTTCTCTAGTGAAAACAAAAGGAAGTTTTCTTTAAAAAAAATAAAAATGGGGAGGGGAAGATCCACTTTATCATTCAGTCTGTAGATGCCTAAATTGAGCCTACTGAATCATGAAGCAACATGCCCAAGTGAGCACAAAAACTGTTCTTAGTCTTCAGGATCAGTTTAATGGGGAGCAACTATAAGGTAAGAGAAGAGGGAACAGGATGAGAGAGAAAACTGTTCCTTACTGCCACCCAAGAAAAACAGTGAGGAGGGCAGACCATGGGTCTGAATCACGACTGACATCTCACTAATTTTGACTATCTGCACATCAAGTCAAATAGTACAAGACTAGCACCCTAGTCCCACCCTTTCCCACCACCATAGGCAACCAATTTTAACCCTTTTAGCTATTTCTTCTGGGATTTACCTCTGTATTCTATGCTTATTTTACTTTCTTTTGGTTTACCTTAGACATCAAAATTTTAGGTTAGGTAAACATTCAGTGTTTATATTTTGACTATGCAAGTACTATTAACTACTGAGCCAAACAAAAGGCGCATTATGATGACACTTCTAATACACTCTATACTTAGTTAGAATTTTGTCAGAATTGTTTCATTTTAGTTTTCTATTTCCAAATTCTTCTGAAACACTTTTAACTCAGCTACAGAAACTATCTCAATACTAATTTCCCTCAAGATTCAAAAGGTATCAGAGAATCAGCTTCATTTTCTTCCGTGGCATTCCTGACCTGCTTCAATCTGGACTGCTTATTTTCTAAGCTCACTAACAAGAGTTGTCATCCTGAAAAATTCCTTTTCTGGTCTGTAGTGGATGCAGTTGACTGGATCTCTTGTTTTCCTCCTTCTTGGTTTATGCCCACGTTTGTAGTTTCCAGAGAAAAGGTTCATGGGAGATAATTTGAGAACTTGCATATCTGAAAAAAAACCTCTTTTCACCCTTTCATTTTGGCTATAGAGCTAACCTGGATAAAAATATTTTTCATTCAGAATCCTCAGGGAGTTTCTCCAATGTCTTCAAGCTTCCAGTTTGTTACTGACAAACCTGAGGCCATTCTGATTCACAATCCTGTGTGCCCCAACCCCACCCCCACTCCTGGTGTTCTGAAATTTCACAACCCTGTGTGTTGGTAGGATCTTTTCTCACTCACTGCTGAACACTCAAATACATTCAATCTAGAGACTAACTGTCCTTCATTCAATACTGCAAATTTTTAAATTTCCTCCCTTCTGTTTTCTCTATCTAGACTTATTCAGCTATTAGAATGCTAGGCTGATATTTTAATCTTTTCCATCCTATTACCCAACATTCTCAAACCTTTCCACTGATTTTCTTTCAGATTTCTCCAGTTCTAATTTCCAAGGGCACTTTTGGTTTTTCAAAAGTTCCCTTTTATATAGCATCCTATTCTTCCTAATATCTTCTTGTATTTCTCTGAGGATACTAAATTTAGTTAAGACTTTTCATTTTTTTCTCTTGCTTTCCCCATTATCTCTAACTCCACTAAATTCTTTTTTCCTGTTGGCTTTGGTTAATCTTTCGTGTTGAAGGTTTTCTTCAAATGTCTGACTGGTGTTCCTTGACTGGCAAAACACTTCCAAAATCTGACTGTAAGTTGGTATGCACAGGCAGGTTTTGTCAACTAATATGGGCTTTACCATTGGAAAATCAGGCAGCAAAGGCTTTCTTTTAGGAGACTCCCCAAAGGTCAGTACCTGTAGATCACTTCTCTGGAACTGTTCACTTTCTCTAAAGAATCCTCTTCTCTTCTGCCTGGGGAAAAACATCTGGCTGTATCCTTCTAGGAACAGGGCAGAGGAGGGAATGGGAAAACCCCACTATTAAGAATATAGACTTGTTTAATCTCTTACAATCTTTTACTCTCTACTGCCCTGTGCTGTGTCTGGAATCCCAATATCTAGACTCATCCTAATGTGTTCTTAATGCTCTAGGACAAGCATTGTGCTTAACTTCTCTTATAATAGTCTCTCAATTATATATTTGTTTACATTTTATAGTTCAGTTGAACTAGAGTCTCTTTAGTCCAATTTCTCCAGAAAATAACCCCATTGTCTCTTGGGGTATAGGGATGGGAGAGGCAGAATCACCAGATGCATAGGTTTTAAGAGTCTGACACCTAGACTAGTGTTTCTCAACATGTGGCAATTACGCCCCCCAGGGACATTTGGCAATGCCTGGAGACATTTTTATTGTCATAATGGGGGGGGGGGTGCTGACATCTAGTGGGTAGAGGGCAGGGATGCTACTAAACATCCTACAACGCACAGGACAGCCCCCATAAAATAACAGACTCTACCAGTTCAAAATGTGAAATGTCAAGGTTGAGAAACCCTAAACTAGACGAACAAGTCAATTTCGGCCCCTTAACTCAACTCTACCTTCTATGGTACCCGGGTGCCTCCAAATCCTGAGCCTGCCCGGGGTTCTGCTGATCAAACACTTGCTTCTGTTCAATATCCCCTTTTGCAGGCTTTCAGGGTACAGGTTTCTCTACTCTGTTGAGTTCGCTGCTACTCTTCCATCCACTTCTTATCTTCCAAAATTTTGTTGACATTTCTAATGTTATCTCTTCTTCCGTTTACACTTTCGTTTTAAAATTTTCATTTTAGTGGAGGGGTTTTGGGAAGGCGTGGAAATATACATGTATTATTTAACTAGACTGACACTTATTAATACATTAAAAAAAATCTAAGCCAGGAAAGAAATTATCTTATCAACAAACTTTTAGGAGAAAACGTTTCAGAATTATAAAGTACCAGTTTGTTTGATTTTTGCCACAAATTTGATAAGTTACACAGAAAATTCACTTACCAAGATCAGAACGAGTGTTGGTGAACAATTCCGCAGGACAAAAACCACAGAGGTAATATTTACAAACCTATTGAATAAAAACAAAGGTACTTAATTTTTTTAAATTGTCAGTTTTTTGGAAAAGGGTGCCAAATAACGATTTTCTCACTTCTTGATCTCCATCTTTCAACCAAGTAAGTTTAACAATTTCATTTGTTATACCATTTTAGTTAGATAGTGACTTCCAGACTCCTGGATTTCAGTAAAGGATGTACAAGACTGACAAGAAGTTACCAGTTTTTAAAATCACTGCCTACCCCATCAATCGCAATAACAAATTTGGGAAGATGTCCAGAAAAAAAGGAATATTTATTTTTTTTTATAAACAAAAACAAAAACAAGAAAATAGGTTCTTGCCATCTGTGGCAGCAAGGATGGACCTGGAGGGTATTGTGCTGAGTGGAGTATGTCAGACAAAGAAAGACAGATGCAATGCTTATATGTGGAATTTAAAGAACAAAATGAACAAACAAAACAGAAACAAACTCATAGGTACACAGAACATTTTGATGGTTGCCAGATGGGATGGGAGGGATGAAAAAGGGGAAGGGATGAAGAAATATAAATTGGTTGTTACACAGTAGTCAAGGGGATGTACGGTATAGCATAAGGAATAGTCAATAATGTTGTTAATAACTATGAATGGAGTCACTTGGGTACTGGATTTATTTGGGTGATAGATTAAGGTTAGTTGGGAGGCAGAGTGACCAAGATGAAGGGGTTAAGAAGCACAAATTGGCAGTTTCAAAATAGTCATGGGGATGTAAAGCAAAGCATAGGGAATATAGTCAGTAATATGGTAGTGACTACATACAGTGCCAGGTGGGTACTACACTAGTCAGGGAGATTACTTCTTAAATTATATGAATATCTAACCACTATGCTGTACACCTGAAATTAATATAAAATATTGAATGTCAACTGTAATTGAAAAATTAAAAAAAGGGGGGGGGAAGGGTGAAGTGGAATAAGTTCAAATTTCCGGGTATAAAACAAGTCACGGGGATGTAACGTACAGCACAGGGAATATACTCAATAATATTGTGATGTTGTGTCAGGCAGTTGCTGGACTTATGGTGATCACTTCTTTAGGTATATAAATGTTGAATAACTATGGTGTACACCTGAAACTAAAATAATATTGTATGTTAGCTACGTTTTAATAAAAATCTTTAAAAAAACACACATAAAAACCAGAAACAAAACAAACAAAAACAACCTACACTGTTCCTATCATTCTAACATTGTTAAAGACCAGAACCAATTTACAGATTAGGATTTAAAAACTACTAAATTACATGGGCCGGCCGAGTGGCGCGATGGTTAAGAAATGGCTTGGGACGCCAGAGGGCCCCGGTTCGGATCCCACATATGAGGGCCACTGACACTGCCCTCCACAGCAAAGATGCTGAACAACAGCTCAACCTGGAGCTGGGCTGCCATGAGTCGCCAGCGACGGCGTAGGCTGCAGCCCCTGCTGCAGTGGGTTGCCAGGGGCTACTGTGTGTAGCCAGCAGCCAGCGTGAGTGGCCAGCAGCCGCAGTGAACGACCGTCCAGAAGCCGGCGACTGATCTGCCTTGCCCAGGAAGAGCACAATGATGGTGCCAACTTGGGCCAGTGAAGCAACGTCCTCCACAACTAGACTGAAGAACAAAACGACAGCAACTTGTCTGTTCCCATCCCAATTCCCCAATAAAAATCTTAAAAAAAAAAAAGTGATCTGTTACACTCTACACCCACTTTAAGTATATCACAATAAAATACCAATTCCAATACTCAGTTTTAAAAAATATTTAAGAATCTTTTATTTGGGGTAGAGAAGACAGACTATGCTACTTATCTTTCAGACTATTAACCCTGTTTCCAAGGGCCCAAAAATTATTTAACTAATTTCCTACAACTGTAATAGTTACATGTAATAGTTTAGAAATAGTTATCACCAGCATTCGTAGTTATTTATAGCTACAAATCGTATGGTTATATAGTAATTTGAAAGCTAAATTTAATGCTCAAGCTCTCATAGGTATGAAACTTTACTGATACTGTGCATTTTACTTTGATGTATAAATTTATTTTAATTTCTACTTCCTATGTTTATAGAAGTATATTCTAGCATTTCAGAGCAGATTCTATCTAAAAATTAACTTTTACTTTTTTCAACAGGACTTCTATTGTCATCATACATAACTAATAAATGTAAGACTACTTGGTTCCTTATGTTTAAACAGGGCCAATCTCTATGATCCTCAAAAAGGCTCATCGTTAAAACAAAAGGAATAGATATCTCTATGGTCGTCCCTCCTGATTCTAAAATACAAACAAATACAAACTTCAAGTATTTCTAGGAAGGCATCATGTAATTTTTTTTGGTAATGAAAAACCAATATAGCTAGAATTAATTGAATCTAATTTTTAATAATTTATCACCGAAATCAAACCGAATTTGGGCTTTATCATATATTGTGTGACTTAACTTTTCTGTAAAACTGATTACTACTAGCTCCAAGGTTTGTCATAAAATGTCTAATAAATGTTATTTTTTAAAAACTAAAATACCTGTTTTTTCTGAGCTATTTTTTTATTCTGAAACCTAAGCCTTATTTATATGAATAAGGCTTTCTAAAAAATAGATTCTAAGTGGTCAAAACGCCAAGTCTAAATGTACTAAGTTCATTTTTTCAATAAAATATATGAGCACTTGAATCTAATAAGTACTCCATGGGATTTTAATTTAAAATGTTTAATTTTAAAATAGCATTTAAGTTTTAAAAAGTGGAAAATGGCACTTCAACAATCATTTAACATTATGTGCTACAACTGATGCTGGAAATACAAGAACAAGACCCACTCCTCAAGCTCACCCACCGCCTTGTAGGAGACAGACATGAAAACAAACAAAAAAAAACAGTATACTAGAATGTACACGCAATACTAGAAACAGACAAGGGAATTAATTTAGTCAGGAATATCAGGTCATTACAGGTGGTGAAGCTTGACTGGTTCTTAAGTTCAGAAGAAGAAAGGTTGCAAGACATGCTAGGTATACGGAAACAAGAGAAAGAAAGACAGCATAATATAGGCAAGTGTAAACAGGTACTCTTGGACAGGTAACATAAACGTAATACAAAATTTGACTCTTGGTCACCACTTACCCACTATGGAACTACAGACTATAATTTTTGCCTTGGTTTCCTCATTTTAAAAAAGGAGACAACAAATATTCACAGAGGTATTTTGAGATTTAAACTATGTTTATTAAATTGGAAGAAACAGGCAAATTAGTCAGATTTTTAAACTACCCACTACTTTAAAAAAACCTTTTTAGGCACTATGTAGACTTGTCTGTGGGCTAACCAGGTACCACCTATAATTTAGTCCAATCACCCCATTTGAGACAAGAAAACAGACCAACCACGTGACCTGTCCTGAAGGAATCTAGCTACTTCAGAATCTATTGGGTTGTCGGAAAAGTCATGACGTATTTTTTGGTTTTTCTTGCAAAAATGCATTATGACTTTTCCAACAGCCCAAAAAAAATTAGAACCCATTTTCTTAATCCAGTTCTGTGTGCTATTTCCACTTTTCAGCTCTCCTTACCTCTCTCTACCACAATGCAATGGTACATCAAAATACTTGTTACTCTATCCAATAAACTACCTATTTAGACTGCTTCTTGTAACCCTCCCCAGGGATTGGCAGTGTTTAACACTTACATCTTTTATTCAGCGAGTCTTTAATAAATGTCCATCATGGATCTAACAATCTGATAACCAAAGGTAGAAGGAGGGGGGAGCAGAATTCTCATAACTAATTATGATTTATCCTCTTGATAAATTTACTTTAGTAAATTCACTACCAGTTAAGAAAATGCAGAAATACAAATATCTTGGAAATTACTTAGAAAATTCTAATTGCAGGGCCGGCCGAGTGGCGCATTGGTTAAGAGCTGGCTTGGGACACCAGCTCTGAGCAGCAGGGTCCCAGTTCGGATCCCACATGAGGGCCAGTGACACTGCCTTCTACAGCTAAGATAGTGAACAACAGCTCGACCTGGAGCTGGGCTGCCGTGAGTCGCCGGCGACAGCGTAGGCTGCAGTGGGCTGCCATAAGCTACCGTGTGTGAGCTGCCAAGAGCCACTGTGAGCAACCGTCCAGAGGCCGGCGACTGATCTGCCTCATCCGGGAAAAGCGCAATGATGGTGTCAACTTGGGCCAGTGAAGCAACGTCCTCCCACAACTAGACTGAAGAACAAAAGGACAGCAACTTGTCTGCTCCCCTTCCCCGATTCTGAGAGCACTGTTCCCCTCTCCCAATTCCCCAATAAAATCTTTAAAAAAAAGAAAAAGAAAAAGAAAATTCTAACTGCAAATTTCATTCATATTAAACAAAGCCAAACAGGGAAAATAACATTCCAAACAATACTAGAGGGTGGTGGGACAACTTGGCAGCATCCATCAAAATGTAAAATGTGCATTTAACTTTGTCATCATCTTTCTAAGAGCCTATCCTACAAGTGACTCAGCTGTATGTATTAGAATGTTCACTGCAGCTGGGTTGGTAATGGCAAAAGAACTGGACATACTATACATATCCACCAGGAAACAAATAGTTAAATTCAGGTAGATTTATATGTACCAACCAAGAGATTCCACAGTATAAATTGAAATTTTTAAGTATTTCTATATTAATAATATATGACAATTTCACTTATAGGTATATATGTGTATGTGTCTGTAAATTATTAGAAAAGATTTGGAAACATACATACTAATCTTTAACTTCCTCCAGGGATTTAGAGATGGGGAAGGGAGCCAAGGACTTTTCACTGTTTACTTCTATGTTAAATTTTAATCTTTTATAGCAAGCATGTTTACTTCTGTAAAAAAAATAATTGTAATGGTTCTAAACTCTGAAGGAAAACAAAATGGTAAAATCAATTTCCAATATATTAATGGAATCAATCTTTAATAAGAGAACATTATTTAGGGCCGGCCGAGTGGCTCAGTTGGTTAAGAGCTCACTCAAGAGTTTGAGCTCTGAGTAACAGCGGTTCAAGTCCTGCCCCGAGCTGAGCAGCCTCTGAGCTGCCAACAGGTGGCAGGATGGCTCAGCTTAAAAAAAAAAAAAAAAGAGAGCGAGAGAGAGAACATAATTTAATGTAAAGATGACACACATTTTGGGAGAGGGTTTAAGTATAAAATGCTGGCTAAGATTTACACCTTAACAAAAACAGTCCTATTTTTTTAGCCTTGACTTCTTCAAGGCACTAATCAGTTCTGGTCATCAATTTGGACCATTTCCGATCACAAAAATACCCTAAGAATATCTTACTGATTTGTCTTTATATACTTGAATCCAACAGTAAGCAATATCATTCTGCCTTGAGCTAATCAAATATTTTCAATGCTGCTGCATTATTTTGTTAAACTGCTTTCCCAAAATCAGTTGAATGCCTAGTTGTTTCACACCCCCATGGGCAGGTCAGCTACATATTATTTACAAATAGTAAAGCCTTCAAATCATTGAATCACATATAAATATCTTTACAAACACCTACAAATGTAGGTTCCTAGCTAAAATCTTACGGATGCTGTGAAGAACTTCTTTTGGTATTCTAAGTTACTGTAATAATAACCTTGATAAGCAACTGATGCCAATAGATATCAAGTTCCACTTTATAAACAGTCATAAAGATAACTTATTCAACTTCTATTTCTGATAATGTACTCTTATTTTACACCTTTCACTCTGGAGTCTTTGTCACTTACACCTTTTATTTTAACTGACTACAACAGGCTAGAAGTAAATGTTTCTTTTTAGCTAAGTGGAAGTCACTGGGTTTTTTAAAAGATAAAACCACAAAAGAAAATAATTTATGAATTTGTAACAAAAAAATCAGTCCCTGATAACATAGTTTCATGTTTCAGCTATATCATGATCACACTTTCTCTACTGTCATTCATTTTCATAACTTTTACTACATATACCTTTGCAGTCGTGGGTCACTGTTTTTATTGACTACACAAACTTTTGGTAAAAATGTAATCAATTTTCCACAGCAGCCAGATAGTAAACATCTCTCCTGCTCAGAAGCCCTCAATTGTTTCCCAATGTAATTTAGTCCCAACTTTTAATAAGGCTTAAAAAACCATTCAAACCCATGTTTTTGCCCATCTATCCACATGCCCCTTCTCTCAACAAAAACAAGGGTCCCAGCTATAATACTAATGTACAATTTCTCAGGTCTAGAATTTTCTCCAGCCCCTAGGAACATTTGTTTGCCTTCCCTCCCATTCCCTCAGGCTAATTCCTACTAATCCTTTAGGCCCCAGTATTTAAGGGTCACTTTAAGATGCCTTTCCAGAGTACACCAGTCTGGGTTAGGTGCCCCTCACCTGTGTGCTTTTCTAGACCCTATACCCTTCCCCACTGTGACACTTATCACACTGTATTATAAAAGCGCATTTACTCCTTCATATCTGCCACCAGACTGGTGGTTCTCTCAGGCCAAGTACTGTATCTATACTATACTGTACGATAGCTTAAGTGATACATTTTTGTTGAATAAACGAATTCCCCCAACTTACAAGAAATGATGAGAAAGCTAAACATTTCATAAAATAACGAAGCATTGTACTGTATTACTAATTTAAGCTACTTTTCCCCCTTGTGAAGAAATCAAGTCTAATGATATAGCATGCATGGACAGATGGGGACATGGATGGACATGGACGGATGGACACACGGATTCTCTCTCTCTCTCCGTAAAGCAATAAAATATTAAGGGGTTACCTTAATATTTTCAGTGTGATAATAGTACTGTGGTTTTTTTTAAGTCTTTACACTTTAGAAATATATAATGATGTCTTTATGTTTGAAATGATAGAAATGCTTCAAAATAATGGAAGGGGGAGGAAATAATATTGGCCATGTGTTGACAATTGTAACATCATATTGGGTATGGGTACATGGAGAGTTCATTATACTGTTCACCCTACTTCTTGTTTATGTTTTGGGGAGAAAAAGCAAACAGCAGTTAAATACACATATGACACAGACTACTGGCAATTCAAGAAGCCCAAGACTTGCCAGGTACTACAGATAAAATAAGGCAGGAAATGCCTACATTTCTGACAGAAAGAATATTTCAGTGACTTTGAATTAAAACTATTAAAATACTTAGATGTCAGGCACTATAATTACTAAATTTTCCTTCCAATCTTCCTTCCCAAATTCTGAATCCCATTTTTAGATGTTAAAAAAAAAAGTTCACAAGTAAAAATGTGGACAGAGCCTTAGCTGCTTTTTTCTTTTCTAAATAACTTTCAGTGTCAATGACATTTGCTAACATTCTGAAGATTTTACAAAAGAACATTTAGTTCAATTCCCTTCATAAATCATTAAACCTTCAATGAGTAGAAGGCATACTTGAATTTGATAAATGAAGAAAGAAATCTCATTTTTGATATTATTAGAATCAGAGTTAAGCCAACAGTTACATAACTTCACATTTGGGTTGTTGAGATCTACAATGTAAAAACCTCAATTTAAACTACAAAATTTCTGTTATCTACTCAGATAATTACAAGGCTACTAATGCCTTCTCTGGCAAACACTAAAATCTTCCCATGTAAACACACTAACTGAAAGATGCTCACACTAGTCAGTTAAAATCATATGCTTCTGTCATCACTGTTGTTGGTGAGGATTAATAAAGCAGAACTGCTTAATGCAAAATACTAATAATCTCAAGAAAATGTAAAATATCAACAAACAAGGTAAGAAGGGAAGCCAAGGAATCCTTGGGACAGTATTAAAGCTGATTTGACTTTAGCTCAGATCCAGAGCAATCTGCAAAGAAGTTGGAAATGCCTGTTAAATAATAATCCCAATCCCAGTAAAGCACTTTCCAAGATCCAACTTTGATTGTGGTTATTATACACACATCATTACAAAATAAATGAAAGGTCAATAATTTGCATTACAGATGCATCCTTCACTTAAAAACAAGCTTTCCCAAGTGCTACTCAGTTAAAAACCCAGGACTAGTACAGGTTAGGAAGCAGTAGGACTAGGAAGCAGTAGGATGTATGAGGCCATTTTCTAAAATGCAGATTTCCGGGGCCTTCCCCCAGACCTACAGAATTAGAATCAGGAGCAGGGGTGAGATACATACAGATATCTGCAGTTAAAATCCTACAGGTCAGGGCCGGCTGAGTGGCTCAGTTAGCTAACAGCTTGTCCAAGAGCAACTGAGCAACAGGGTTGCGGGTTCAATTCCAACATGGGCCAGTGATGCTGAGCTGCCAACAGGTGGCAGGATGGCTCAGCTGGTGAGAGCTAGTGCTGCTAACAAGACTGCTGGTTTGAATAGTGGGCTATGCCCACCCACAACTAAAGACTTGAGCTGAGCTGCAGCCCAGGTGGCTCAGGGGATAGAGCGCGTGCTCTTAACAAGGCTGCTGGTTCGACTCCCGCATGGGATGGTGGCTACGCCCACCCCCAACTAACTGAACACAGCACCTTGAGCTGAGGGGCGCAACTGGACTTGGAGCTGAGCTAGCTGTGCCCTCCAACTAAGATTGAAGAACAATGTGGCTGTTCCCCTTCCCCAATTCTCCAACAAAAATTAAAAAAAATAAATAAATCCTACTGGTCAGATACAGATGTTTAGGAACTACTTTTAACACTAAGGTAAAGTTTCCATTTAAATTGTTAAACAAAAGAACTCCACCCAGCAGAAATCGCTTTTCCCATCTAATACAAGTCTTGCAAAAAACATTTTCAGATATAATAGCAATGCAAAAATATTTTGAAATATCAGGTTACAGTGATGGTGAAACCCTTACAGTATATGCAGGGATTGTCCATTATTCCAAGATTTTAACACTAACAGCCAACAGCATGATATGCAAATGGCCCGGAAGTGATGCCAGAAACTTCCCCAGGTTTATTATACCCTACAGTAATTCCGACTTATTTAGAAGAGACCATGTGCTTTGTTCCTGGTTAATGCCAACCTTTCCCCCCACAGACCTGAATCTGAAAAACCAGTAATTGGCTTTTTCCAATTCCAGAATTTAGAATGAAGTGCAATCTGTCAGTGCAATGTTATTAAAGGCATAAAATATTTCGGTGACAAGCACCAAAAGTGAGCAGCACTAAAAAGAAAAGCAGATTTATTACAGCTGAAATGACATAAAACCTAAATTGCTATTCTGAGAGCCTCACTGTTAATGTTATAAACCCATAATACATAATGCAATGTGGCAATAACCACCACCAAGAAAACAAAGTTTCTCCACAACACGTGTTCAAAACCAAGGAAGCACAGACATAGGCTGCTCCAGTTGATGAGCAGGCAATCAAAAGCAATTCTCTCATTCAAAATAGATAAATGTCCTCCTCTCTGCACATCAACTAAATCATGTTTTGTTTTGTTTTTTGGCAAAACTTTAGATGGGAAGATTACTCAGTTAAGTAGTTAAAGAAAAAGTTACTTTATAGTGACAAAGAGATGCCTAGAAAAAAAAAGTATCAAGACAAGCAACGAAGTTACTCGGTCTCCTATTTTGACAAGGGCGGGGATATTAAATAAACAACAAAACAATTTTTAAAAAGTTTCACCTCTCTTTGAGGTCAACTACAAACAAGTGAATCTGACCCCCAGTGAATTCCATGGTTCGACCGTAACACTTCACTTTGAAATCAGGTAGCATCCCAATACTTTAGCCAAACATATTTTAAAGTACTGAAAGGACTCACCTAGCACTAACTTGTTTTCACACACTGCAAAACAGATTCTACACCAAAGCCTATGTTTAAAAAGAATAAGCAACTTTTTTAAAAAAAGCATTATTTAACTATTCCTTCATATTTTGATTAGCAACTGCCTTTAAATTACCACGTTGTTTGGTTATAACCGCAAGTCAAGTAAAATTAAAATTCTACACCTGTTCTTCAGGTAAAACCTAAAATAAACGTATAGTGCATGTTCAAAACACCTGAAATAGATTATGGTATTTTCAGAGAACCAATTGCATAAAATTGTGGGAAATTAATAGGATCACAAAGATTTAGTTTCGCCACTTAACTTGCCAACAGACCTTGGGTGAGCCTCTCAAGTCTCATCTGTGACACTGGGGTTATAATATTTACCCTTACTCACAGAGTTAAGAGGACAAAATGAGTTTTATGTGAAAGAAAAGGCCTTGACAACCATCTGTCTACATGAATAGCTTACTACAACGTACTGCTATCAAACATTATTTGTAAATCATAACGGTAAATCCTACCAAGTTATGACCTCTTTCAAAAACTTATTTCCCTATATAAGCGTCCATTCAGAAATTAAACCACTACTGAAATAATATACTGCCAAGATTTTTACCACTAATCTGGGCCAGAAATTTCGGTCTAAATACGACGCTCAATCCAAATAACGGGAAGAATTTGTCCTTTTCTTTTATTTCATGAGGAGAAAATTCAGGAAACTCTAGATGTAATACTCCTTTCCCGCGTTTCCTTGCCTTATTAAGGTGCTTTTCAATTCTGCCAAGAAGAGCCCTCTTGACTTCCTCGATACTAAAACAACAACAAAAACAAATCACCTCTTATCCCTGGATCCGCGCGGTCTCCTCCCTCCCAGGCCATGCTCTCAGCTCCCTCCCGCCACGGGGTCAGACACACTCGACCCCGGCGTGCCCCTGGCCCCAAATCGCGTCGCGGGCCCGGCGGGCCCAAGTCCGCTCCGCTCCCCTCCCCCACGGCGCCCCGGCACAGGCCCAAAGCCCGCGGGACTTACACTCTCGTGGTCCCACCGCACGTTGCTGCGCTTCTCATCCGGGGCGAGGTTTCGGTCCCGGCCCATTAACTCATCCAACAATTGCGCGGCCGAAATCATGGTGCTTCCCTCGGGCGGCTGCTCCCACCAGCCCTGGCACCGACCGAAGACAACGCCAGCGACACCGTCGCTAACCTCTTCTGCCCGCTCGCAGGCCGAAAAAGCCTCTTCTAAAAAGGAGCCGATAAGACAAAATGGCCGCCGCGCGGGCGCTCTCCCAGCATGCCGTGCGCGCGCGTGCGCCCTTGGGGACACGCCCAGGCCAGGGAGGTGAGGTCGGGCTCGCTTCCGCTGGCCTAGGGGCGGGGCCTGCCGAGGGCGGGCCTGGACTACCCTTTTTGCTTATTCTGCCGGGTAACTCAACCCGCCCGTTTCCACAAGCGCCGGTCTTCCCGAGGTCTTTCAGTGAGCTATAGGAGCATACGTCTTGAAGCTTTGATGCCGCTCCGAAATGGAGAAAACTCCAGTGTATCCCTTTGTCCCCCGCAGCGCACTTGGTGCTATCTTCCAGTGGAGAAAACTGAAGATCAGGACTCATTCCATGTTCGAACTCCGTTTTCCTGGTCACTTGCCTTAGCCGCCTCTTGTACCTGGCTTGGTCCTCCCACCCGGATTCCCCGGATTCACTGGGTGGGAAGTCAAAGCAGAAAGAGAAGGCGGTTTCTATGAGGTCACGCAGAGTATGGATTCAGCCCTGCACCTGATGCTTCCCAGTATGGAATTTTTAAAAAATTACTGATTCATTTATTCAACAAATACCTGAGTACTTACCATGTGCCAGGTAAGCTCTTGAAGCTTGAAGCTAAGCTCTGAACATTTCAGACATAGTCCTTGCTCCCACACACCTTGAGGTTTAGTGAGGGATACAGTCACTAAAGGAATAATACCAAATATGTCAATATAAATTGTGATAAGTACTCTAGTTAAAGGTATGGACGCTAAAGCCAATCTCCTGCGTTGGTAATTCCAGCTAAGCCACTCTGTCTTACTTTCCCCATCTGCAAAATGGGTCTTATGATAATAATAGTCAAATGCACACATTAAGTTATTGTGAATATTAAATGAATTGATGCAATGTAAGGCATGTAGAACAGGCCCAACACATTTTGAGTTCATTTAGTCATCAGCTATTATGATGAGGGGGAAATGCAGGGTTGTGTCAAAGAGTGAGAGGCCTCTCTGTTGGAAATGACTTAAGACCTAAAAGATGGTAAATCTTCAGCCAAGCAAAGAATGCAAGGCCTCATCCCCAGTATGTGAAAATGTGACTGTATTTGGAGATAAGGCCGTTAGGAGGTGATTAAGTTAAAATGAGGCCTTTAGGGTGGGCCCCAAGCCAATCTAACTGGTGTCCTTAGAGGAAATTTGGACACACAGAGACACCAGGGATGAGCAACAGAGTTAAGATCATGTGAGGATGCAGCCAGAAGGTGGCCAAGGAGAGAGGCCTCAGGAGAGACCAAACCTGCTGACACCTTGCTCTTGGACTTTTGATGAACAGAACTATGAGAAAGTTCTTTAGGTCAGATGCCATTTCTTATTCCTCCTTATAGTCCCACATTCTCCCACAGTATATAACATGTTAGGTGGTAGCTACGGTTCACTCCTAACTCCATTATAGTCTGGCTGCCATCTCTGCCACTCCATTGCAACCTCCCTCTCCAAGGTCACCACTAATCTTGTGGATAAATTTATTATATACTTTTTAGTCCTTTCTTTCTTGCCTTTTCTGCAGCATTTGACCCTGTGAATCACTCTTTTCTCCAAATCCTCCCACTCCTTTGCTTTTCCTCCTATTCCAGCTGCTCCTCTTCAGTCTCATTTAAGGATTTCTCCTTTTCTGTCCATCATTAAAATGTTGGGTATTCTTTGGGGTTCCATCTTTGGCTGTCTTCTTTCATAACTCAATATACTCTCTTGGGGGTAATCTCTTCCATTCCCATGTCTTCAGCTAGCACCTTTTGCTGTTGACTGCCAAATCCAAATCACTAGCCCAGAACTCCTTCCTAAATGCCACATCCATATACACAACTGTTTACTGGGCATCTCCACTTAAGTGAAAATCAGAAAAGAAAGCACAGGCTCTGGAGTCTAACTGCTTGAGTTCAAAGCCTTGCTCCCTCGCTAAGCTGCATGGCATTGAGCCTCAGATAATAATAATAATAATAATAATAATAATAATAATAATAATAATGTTTTGAATACTAAATGAAATCATTCATAGATAATTCATGTACCACGCTTAACGTAGTGCCTAGCAATAAGTGTTGGTAGTAGTAGTAATTAAAGGTCTTCAGAAAACTCAATTCAACAGATTCAAAAGTGAATTGATCACCATACCTGAGATCTTCGTTCTTTGTCCCAAATCCCAGTAAATGGCACCAGTATCTATCCAGCCAGAAACCTGGGTATTATCCTTGTTTCCTGACCTCCCATCTTATTGGGTTCTTCTTCCTTGACTTAACCTTGTTGTAACATATCTTCAATCCATTGAGTGTTTCCAGTGTCCAGGCTTCACACATACTCATTCAATCCATAGAACAATCCTGCAAAATAGGGACTATTATTATCATCCCTATTTTGCAGATGCCGAATTTGAGGCACAGAAAGGTCAAGTAACTCATCCAAGATTATATGAGAGGCAAATCTGGGATACAAACTGAGGCAACCCAGTTTCAGTCTTCATGCTCACAACCACTATGCCATGTACCATACTGTTTCTACTGTAATACTTATTCTGTTGTTTGCCTCCTTTCCCCTGCCAGACTGTGTGTTTTTTGAAGTCAGAGACTCTGATTTAGTTTGCAGCAGCATCTTCAGTGACTAGAACAGTGCCTGGCAAACAGTGCCAGCTTAATACACCCAGTGAGTTCAATAATTCCCTATAAATAAGACAAAGTGTAAATAAATGGAAGCAATAGAATAGCCATCAGCTTGCATTCAGCTATAGCCAGGATTAGAGATTTTGTTTGTGGAGAAAGGTGGTTTTGTTCGTTTGTTTTTGTTTTTTTTTATGTGAGGGTAACAAGCAGGAGCCTGGAGTTAAGAGATAACCAGAGTATGAGATTAAGAAATTAATATTCACCAATTCAACAGTTATTATAGAGCACGTGCTATAATCCTTTTAAGGAAGGGAAATTTGACAAAGAAACTCATAACAAGAACTCAGTCTTTCGAGTGCAGTCACTATCGATTTGTTTAAACTGCCTTTTAAAAAAAGAGGTTACTACCTACTCCCATGTCACTCAAATTGTATTAAAGGGCCCAATTTCAGTGCCATGCAAGGCAGTTCAGATGAAATATCATGCTATATCTGAGAATTAAAATTTAAATTGGGAGACAAATAAAAATGTAAGCTCAATCAGAGTTCCAGTCTGCGATGGGGGTCAATTTAAGTGTGCAGTTAATTTATACTCAGCACCACCTGGTGTGCACTGTGTATTATGTAAATTATTGTATTGTAATAAACAGACATTGTTGGTTTTCTTAAACAGTAACAAGAAAAATGCTTGCTGTACAGGCCCTGGGCAGCCCCCAAAAGAGAGAAATAAAAACTCCATACCTAAATTTGTCCCTTCCTATTTCATCTCTTCTGGTTGTTCAGGCCTTCCTCCTTTTCTCCACAGGGTTATTGCCTTAATCCTCCTGACCCCACCTGCAAGGTTTCATCCTGTGCCACATTGGAAAATCTCTCAGAGCACCTGAGCTCAGCCAAACGCTATTTCCTTTTTCTCCCACTGGGTAGTAAAACAGTGCCAACCCAGGCTCTTGAGCCTCATTAGGTTGACTAGGCAAGGAGTCAGGCAAAACACTGTTTATATCCACGCCATAGCTCTCCCTGGAGCTCCTGGCATCAGGACCAAGATAGCACTATGGTTTCTTTGGTTTTCTTTCCTTTCTTTTTTTTTCCTTACATGACCTTCATGAATAGTAATTAATTGTGATTTATAAGCAGTAATGAATTACAGTTTATAGACTCTAGGCAGAATATAAATATTTTGCCTGAAAGCCAACTTAAAAGAAATCCCCGTTAGAAGAAATGAGATGTAAAACAACAGCAATTGAAACAAACATTAGAACTGAATGGTCCCAAGCACTGTCAAAAGAATAAAGAACAGTGTAACCTATCTCTGCAATAATGGGCATATAATAGTAGGATCATTTTCAGCCCATTTCCCCATCCTGCTGGGTAAGAGTTGGCTCATATAACAAAAAAGAGCCAAACGGGTGGGGGTAGGGGGGGAACCTACCAATTATTTTTGATGCCTGGTAAACAGCCTGCGCCAGAGGATAAGGCTTTTCTGGCTCTCAAGTATGCTTTTTTTTCTTCCCATGTGTCTGTCCTCCTGCCTTGAAGCTGTGGGGTAGGGAGGTCTAAAAATAGTCCATGAATCACAGCAGATAATATTGTGCAGCAGTTACATAAACAGCCTGCCCCGGCGCCAGGACCTAGGGTAGGAACGGAAAATATCTGGGTCAGGGTTGTCACTCTGAATAGGGTCCCCCGGAGCCGGCCTGCGAGAGGCGCAGCCGGAGAGGAGGCTTGGGCCAGCGGCAGGCGGCCGGCGGGAGGGAGCTGAAGCCCCGGGCCGGACGCGGGCGGCGGCGCAAGCAGGGCGGGCGATCCCCATTCTCTCTCCCCATGATCATGAGTGGGCCGCCGCGGCGGCGGCGCTGACAGGCCCCGAGCGGGGCGGGGCGGGCGGGCCCAGGTCTGACCTGGGTCCGAGGGGAAGATGAGCGCTCTCCTAGAGCAGAAGGAGCAGCAGGAGAGGCTGCGGGAGGCCGCGGCCTTGGGGGACATTCGGGAGGTGCAGAAACTGGTGGAGAGCGGGGTGGATGTGAACTCCCAAAATGAGGTCAACGGCTGGTAAGTGGGGAGCTGGGGAGGCCCAGGGTCAGAGCTGCGGGCTCGGGCGCCGGACGGTCGCCGGTAACCTGGGCGACAGCAGCAAAGGCGTGGCCTGGCGCCTGGGGCCTCGGAGGTTGTGCGCTCTTGAGGCCAGCCCTGGCCGCCCTGCCTGGTGCAGTCAGGAGAGCGGCCTGCCTAAATCCTGACCCACGTGGTCCTCCCGAGGCAGCGCCCACCCGACCCCTGGCGCCCCCGCGATCCCCGCATCCCCTCGCTAAATTGGCCTGAACGGCGCTGGCTACGATTCTCACGCTAATATGGAGCTCACCCCAGTTTGAACGTTGAATTATTTTGCCATAGGTGCTTCTGAAGAACACATCTGTGCAGAGCAAAAAGCATATGCAACTGAGCAAATATGAATCTTGTAAATTAGCACGATTTCTTTTACCAAGACCAGAAAAAAAAAAAGTCACTTGCATCACTATCCTGCTTCTCTGTGTCTCACTGCAGCAGTGATTGCTGCTGACTACAGCTGCCTGTTGAGGGAAGGCTCATTCATATAGAGTGTTTTGCTTTGTTTTCCCTTTACAATTCCAGCTAGAGAAATTGATCCAAGGCTTTAGATGCCTGCCTGCAATTGAGTCCTTCCCAGTTAACTGAGGAGTCTCATTTAAAGATGTGTTGGTGGTCAAATTTTTAGTGTTAAGTTACTGAGTGTGGTATTATTCTGCCCTCTTCACATTTAAAATTTTTATTTGATCCAGTCGACTTTGCAGGCTTAAAGTAAAAGGGAGTTTGCAAATGTTTTAGTTTTTAAGTGGAATCATTTACAACTGAATGGGACAATGGAGACGAGTTTAACCCCAGAAAATAACTTGCCCTAGGTCACACAACTATTAATATAATAGCCAGTACCAGAACCACGATTTCCTGATTCTTCACAAATCTGTCTACCGCCTTACCCTAAAGAAAACAGCCTGGGTAACTTTTGAGAAAGCCAGGAAACAGATAACTGCTGTTTTGTTTTGTTTAAAAGTGTTTGCCAACAAGCTTGCTGTTCTGTGTGTACCTTTTCTGACACTTCTGGGTGTTTCACAAGCTGTGACTCGCTGTTCTGGCATTGGGAGGCAGTGTTGTGTAGAAGAATGAGCCAGGTCTTTCCTGCCCATTTCCACCTAGCTATTCCAACTTGCTGGAGTCCCTTCATTTTCATATTATTTCAGAAGACTGTTGTGAGCATTTAACAAGATGAAACATAACATAAATAGATAACATTTATTGCACTTGCTCAGTAGCACAAATGAGGTTCTAAGTGCTTTACATGTATGATTCACAACTACTCAGGGACATAGCTATTGTTAGTTACTCTCTTCATTTTACAGATGAGGAAACTGAGGCCCAGAAAGATTAAATAATTTCCCCAAGGTCACAGAATTTACAGTACCTAGTAGAGCTGGGAAAGAAACCGAGCATCTGACTTCCAGACCCCACTTTCCTAACCATAATACCTGCCTCCATAGTAGGCACTGTTGAAAAAAAAGGAACAGGCCCAAGGCCCCAAGGAGAGCAAACCAGACTTAATTGCCGTTTCAGCCCATCCCAGAAATGCGACCTTAAACCAATCAATCTGGGATTTCCTGATCAACACTAGTGAGGTAATCTGCCTGATAAGAACCATGTTGCCCTTCCCCCAGGAAAAGTACACTTGCCTGGAAAAAAATGATCCTTTCTTGTCTTATGTTAATAACTTTCTTGTCCCGCCCAGTTTCTGCCTATAAAAACCTTTCTTTTTGTGCAACTTCTCCGAGCTCCCTTCTGTGTGCTAGATGGGATACTGCCCAATTCATGAGTCGTTTAATAAAGCCACTTAGATCTTCAAAGTTACTCGGTTGAATTTTGTTTTTTAACAGTGCTCCGTTAATGTAAGTTGAATCTGAAGTAACCTGAAGAGGCTTCTCATAGATTTAATTGGGGCTGATGTCTAAATAGGCATTTCACATTCAACATGTCAAAGGTTGAATTCCTGGCCTCCTCTCATCCACTTGACTGCCCCAAGCCTGCTTCTCCGCATCCTCCTCGTCTCAGTATTGAGGTGCCCAGGCCAGAACCCAACGTGCCCGCCTTGCCTCCTGTCTTTTCCTCACACCCCACATCCAGTCCTTGGCTAATTCTGCCAGCTCCACCTTCAGCTCTGACCCCTTCTCACTGGCTCTACCACTACACCTCTGGTACAGAGCTGCCATCATTCTGTCACCTGGATCATTGCTTCTGCCCTTATACGCTATAGTTTTGGTTTTTTTCAACACAGCAGCCAGAGGGATCATTTCACTCTGCTCAAAACCCTCTCATGGGTCCCATCTCACTTTGAATAAGAGCCCACCGTAAGAGCCCTCTAGTTTCTACTCCCTGTCCCCCGTCCTCCCTCCTTATCGCTGTGCCTCATCTCTCCAGATTTACCCTCTTGTTTTCTTCATTCTGCTCCCCTAGTCTCTTTGCTTTTCCTGAAACACCAGGGCACAGCCATGATTCAAGGCCTTTGCGTTTTCTCTCCATCTAAAATGCATTGCTCCCTCACCTCCTTTAGGTCTTAGCTTAGATGTAACCTTGGTGAGCCTTTCCTTGACCTGCCCCTGCCTCTGGCATCCCCTAATCCCTTTCCTTGCTTTATTTTCCCTATAATACTTAATAACCATAAAGCACTGCTTGTTTTGCTTATTTATTTGCTGACCATCTCAGTTTCCTCATCTGTGAAA
>NW_017731390.1:715402-733036 GCF_001890085.2 Hipposideros armiger
AGCTACAGCTGCCCAGAGCCACACAGGTCTGGACTGTAAATGATGATCACACAGGGTGCAGGGCGCAAGCCGTGTTGACCTAACCCCGCTTTAATGATGATATTTTAGCGAGTCAGTTTGTCCCAGAGTCCCTCAGACCCACTAACCGTAAATTACCTCCTTCACTCTCAAGCTTGTCATGAACAAGTTGGTCATGATTTACTACTAGCAAGTAAGCACTTTCCTTCCAAAAGGGAACATATTTTTCTCATCATGCTCCATTCATTTTTGAGTGTTCGCTTATTGTAATTATTCACTTTTCAAGCCTATGCCCCAAACATCCACACACAAACACACTCTCGGCCGCAGTTTGCCCAGAGTCAAGGGTGCATTGAATCCTTCTACTCTTGGCAACATCTACCTTGTTCTTGGTTCACTCATTGAGCAAATGTTAATTAAGCACATGTATGTCCAAGCAGATGCTTTCTTATTTTCATGGAGCTTATGTTGTAGAAGTCTAGATCAAGACTCTTCCCTTATATTTCCCAAATTGGCAGTCGTTTCATCATAAAGTGCACCTTAAAGGCACCTGAGTAATCTGAATAATATTGTGGACTGTCATTCTGAAACCAATGGAGTTGCTCCCAGACAGCCAGACAAGCTGTACGTGATAAACGCTAAGGTGCCCAGGGTAAAACCAGCTTTTTCTGGAACCAAATGAACTTTCTAGCTATTGTATTTCCCAAGTTAGTGACCTAATCCTCACTATTGAACATATGTTCTGTTCTTTACCATATCTGTATCTATAAACTCTAATTGAACTCTCAGTTAGAGAGTTGGTGAATGAGGGCATTTCAAAACAGGGCAGGAAAAAGTATTTTTCTTCCACTATATCATTCAGCTTTGACAACTGGGGATAAATTTAGTAGCTCTGAATCCTTTCATTTCTGTTAAGATGGAGTTTTTGCTGGCATACTAATTATATTTCTATGCAGGGTTAAAATAACCCTTCAGAGTGTGCATAATCCCTTCCTATGTGTACAATATTAAATAATTAGTTTTACTTAAATGAGTCTAGTATGCTAGAAGAATTCTCAACAGTTTTGGTGGTTGATACCCATTTTAAAAGTGCCTTAGGAATTAAAGTCTGTGCACAGTGCCTTACATCTAAGCAGATGAGGGTATGTTTGTAGCCTAGAGAAGCCAACTTTTTTACAAATGGAAATTTGGAAATCCTTTTGTGTGTGTGTGAAAGAAAAATAAGAGGAAAAGAGCAACCGAGTATCAGACAGGAATATCTGCTGTGTCGATAATTTTAGTGGCACAGCACGCTTGTAGATGGATTTGCCTGATAATATTTATTCTTCAAGTGATAGTTGATGCATATGAAGCAAGTTTACATAGTCCCTAAAAAGGAATATGGCAATATAAAGACATATTTTAAAGAGACTGGGGCAATCTAATAATGAGTGATACTGACAGAGTAACACTCAGCAATACGGGTAGAGTTAATCCAGCCAGCCAGCCTGCCAGCCTCCTGCAAGTCATTGAAATTAAAGCTCCTAGGATAAATTCATTTCTCCCAAGGGCCAGAAATGAAATTTAAAAATAAGTTTTAAGCATACTAAATATTTTGATCGTCTGCTTTCTGAAAACAAAAGTTGAGATTGCCAGCCTGGTTTCCTGGTTCTAGCTGAACTCTTGCATATATTTATTTACTAACATGTAGAATTTGAAATCCCAAACCACCTCTCCTTTTTAAAAATCACTCCTTTTTTCCCTTTTCTTTGGGACAGGACCTGTTTACACTGGGCATGTAAACGCAATCATGGTCAGGTGGTCTCTTACTTGTTAAAATCAGGAGCTGACAAAGAGATTCTTACCACAAAAGGAGAAATGCCAGTCCAGTTAACATCAAGAGGAGAAATCAGGAAGATTATGGGAGGTGAGGCTGTGTTTTGGGGCAACTTTTGATTTTGTCGAATTAATTTAAGACTTGTGTTATTATCGGCTGCATTCTTGATGCCATTCAACTAGTCTGTTTCTAAAAGAAATGACTGTATTACTATGCCAAGATAGTAATTCCATGCTGTTTCTGGAAAGGTAGGCATTATAAGGTTTTATTTTATTTATTTTTTTGCTATTGAGTGCCTTAAGTTGTACTTTGACTCATTGTTTCTTGGTAGCTAATCAGCAAAGGGTGTGAGAAGGCTGGGAGCACTGCACAAAATATGGAACGCTTTACAAATTTGCGTGTCATCCTTGCGCAGGGGTCATGCTAATCTCTGTATCGTTCCAATTTTAGTATATGTGCTGCCAAAGCGACAAGGTTTTATTTTTTTTAGTCTGTAAAATTTAAGGTGATAAAAATGGTAATCATAAACCTAATGAAATATTTTTTTTTACTTCAAGAGGCACTAAACACTGACCAAAGTGTTTCTCTTATACCAAAGGACATTAGCATTCACAAGACACTCTTTCCTTGGTAATTTTTAAAGGGCTATGTAAAGGTTCTGTGTTTTCTTCTTTTTAAGTGGAAGATGATGATGATGGCGACAACCTCCCCCAGCTGAAGGAGTCAGAACTGCCCTTTGTTCCCAACTATTTGGCGAACCCAGCTTTCCCTTTTATCTATACCCCTGTGGCAGAGGATTCGGCCCAGCTGCAGAATGGGAGTCCCTCCACACCTCCTGCATCACCCCCTGCAGATGGATCACCTCCATTACTCCCCCCTGGGGAACCTCCCCTGCTGGGGGCCTTTCCACGGGACCATACCTCTTTGGCACTGGTTCAAAACAGGGATGTGTCTGCCCCCTCCGCTATACTCAGAACACCAGAAAGCACAAAACCGGGTCCTGTCTGTCAGCCGCCAGTGAGTCAGAGTCGCTCACTGTTCTCTTCTGTCCAGTCCAAGCCACCAGTGTCCCTGGAGCCTCAAAATGGGACATACACAGGACCAGCGCCAGCATTCCAGCCATTTTTCTTCACTGGAGCATTTCCATTTAATATGCAAGGTAACCCCTTATCAGCAAACAGGCTCTGTAAAGAGGCAGCCGGTGTCCAGAGGTTTAGTGCTTTACTTCCTGGTTTGTTTGTTTTTTTTTTGAGGGGTGAGGGTTGGACTTGAGTATAATTACAGATTTACAGAAAAGTTGAAAGACTCGTATAAGGAACTGTCTTGACTCAGATTCACAAATTGTTTACCTTTTGCCCCATTTACTCTGAATTATTTAAGTGTGTGTTTCCTAAGAACACAGATAGTCTCTTAATAATTGTACACAGTACAACTATCAAATTTAGGAAATGTAATCTTGATATACAATACTGTTTTTTAATCCACAGACCATATTTAAATTTTGTCAGTTGTCTCAACAATGGCCTTTGTAGCTATCTTCACACCTTCCACTCTGCCCCCTGCCCAGGATCACCCATTAGTTATCATGTTGTTTTAGTCTCGTTTAATCTGTAATATTTCCTCAGCCTTTCTCTATTATTTTGTACCTCAATGTTTTTGAAGGGTCCAGGCCAGTTATGTTGTACAATATGATTTCCTGTCATTCTTTTTCTATTTATTAGTTGGTATTCTACTGTAAAGAAGGGATTTCCCTTTCCCTCCATTCATATCAGTTTAAACTCAGATTCTTATTGTACTCATTGTGTTATACTTTATTACTGTTACTTTGATGTTCAAATTATGCCATATTTGCCCAGAGGGAGCTTCTTCAAGCCAGTTCTTGTATCACTTGGACATGGCCCATCATTCTTGGAGCATTTCCTTACTTTCTGGTGCAGTAAGATGTTTACTTCCCAAACCAAAATGCCTCCCTTATTAAGGGTACTGAACTGAAGTCCTGGTTAGACTTTAATTTTCATTAGAAGCTTTTTGCCCTTTTACTGTTTATTGCAAGGAGTTTCATACTTCATAAAGACCTTTAGATCCTCAATTGTTAAATCTGTTTAGAGTAACTCGTGTACTCATATCTTACCCATGCCGTCTTTCACCTCTCTTCTTCCCCTGCAGTGTAGCTTGACTCCCAAACCCATTCTTAGCCTTTACCTCCTTAGTTCCAGTGGCAGAAGTAAATTATCCTTTTATACAGCTGTGATGGTTGTCCTCTCCCCAACCCCCCACCTCTTTTTACTTGGTGAACCACAGCCTTAGATGTAGGGAAGACAATGCAAGAAAATGTGCCAGCAGAGCCAGAATTAGGCCTGAGCAAACCTGGCTGATGGTGTTTGGTTTTTCTCATTGGGTGGCACAGACCTTCAGCATGGGGCATGATTAAATATAATATAACCATCTTCTGGAAAAGATCTTAAATGACATAGGCTGACTATGCCAGAACCATTCATTAACATGTATCCCTCTTTTTTAGAGCTGGTACTCAAGGTGAGGATTCAGAACCCATCTCTTCGAGAGAATGATTTCATTGAAATTGAACTGGACCGACAGGAACTCACCTACCAAGAATTACTCAGAGTGAGCTGCTGTGAGCTGGGTGTTAGTCCAGATCAAGTGGAGAAGATCAGAAAGTTACCCAATACTCTGGTAAGAAAGGTAAGGCAAGTCTGTTAAACATGAGTGGTTGGTTGCTTTTTGCATTTGGAAAACACCCCGTTTCCTCCTTGGCTATCTGAGTCATACTTGAAGAAATGAAAAGATAAGAGAAAGGGAGCAAAGGGTGGTTTTCCGAATGTAATTGCTGAGCTTTCTTTCCCTCTACTGGGTCTATAGAGACATTGGCATTTTTGAAAGTTGTTGGCTACCAGAGAGAATTTTCTGAATTAGCATTCACATATACCTGTTCTCGGCTATTTCTATAGTGAACTGTAAGGATTACCTTAGTGCACTGTCAGAACCAGGGTAAATTATAGGGCAAACCCACATACATGTGTGGTCCTCCCAACATCTCTGGGTTCTCTGAACATCAGGTTTCTGGCTCCTCAGAGCCCCTGAGGAAAACTGATTCCTGCACTGCCTTTCCCTTCAAGGTGTGCTCATCACCTTGATCAACAGCAGCTGCTGCTAAGGGCTTCCACCATTCCAACCCCGCGCATGCCCCTGGGGACTTCCCTGCACTCTCACTGACAGCCTGCCACAAGGATTTCTCTTTTTTTCTTTTGCTCCTAGGCTTTAAAATGAGCCAAGATACTGGTATCAACCCAACAAAGCACACCAAACATATAGAGACAAGTGGCTCCTTTTAATCTGTTTAACCTATTTTTGTTTTAGGATAAAGATGTTGCTCGACTCCAAGATTTCCAAGAGCTGGAACTGGTTCTAATGATAAGTGAAAATAATTTTCTGTTCAGAAATGCTGCATCCACACTGACTGAAAGGCCTTGCTACAACAGGAGAGCTTCAAAACTGACTTACTAATGCAGCAGGGACTTTTATAACTGAGCATTGTGCCAGTGTGCGTCACCTCTGGGCCAAGGACAAGCCATTGATCTAAACGCCTTGGATGCCCGGGAGGGCCCCTGGTGCCACTGAGCAGTACCCACTCACATTGTTCTGCCAAGGTAGGAAGCCCCTGACCCCCAAGCAGTGGTGCCACTCTTCCAAGCTTCTTGGTGCACAATAAACCTATTGCTCGAAGCTGTGAACACCCGAGAAGTGGCCTGGAGAGGCAGAAGCGACGGTTCTCTATTCAGTGTGTTTTACGTGCAGCATGTAAGAGAGTTGTCCAGGCAGACGCTGAGGGAGCAGAGCCTATTTCTAGCCGCTCCTGTTGACAGTGCACCTGAAGGGCCAGGATGTACCTTTCTTGGTGTTGCATGCTCACAACTCTGAAATGTGAACTAACTAGAAAGGGAAACTGGGGAAAGCACAGGTACTGGACAAATGGGCTTTAGTGTGTCTTGTGACTGAGGTTTCATATAACATACTTATAATATTACTCAGGTTAAAAGTATTTAAGAATACAGTTACTTAATTGTAAATATGCTGTTAACCAAAAGAGCTTCCCCTCCCCCACTTTTTCCTTTGTAAACATTCATGACTGTTTCTGTCTCTAGTCTGCCATTGCCTGTCATCATAAACTGTCATCGCTGCATTAACTCCCCTTCATGGTCACTAGAGGGCTCTCCAACGCTTTCCAAGAGAGCAACTGCCTTTTTTTTTTTTTTTCAAACTCTAAAATGATTCTTGTCATCTCTCTGTTTAATTGCACTGAAAGAGAAGAGCACAAACATTGCCTGTCCATGTTCTCCACTTTCATTTTCCACTAGAAATGAAAAGCAATTTTTGAGGCTGAATCTGTTGCTATTTTAAAGGTTATTATGGGAAACTGAGCTAAAGGAGTTAGCATCTTTATTTTTGTATCAAAGATAACGGTTATTTTGAAATTATTAGGATTTTTACACAACTCTGAAATCTGTTTCTTTTATAAACAAATTGTTTGATCTTAGGGATCTCCCACTACCCACACCGATCCACTTAACGAAGTCAATTGTGAGGCTACACCAGGCTTTGTTCTGGAAAAAACAAACACACCTGATTAAACTCTTGAGCATGACATAAGAATTTTTTAAAAGAATGCAGTCAAGGATTCTTTTTCTTTCCTTTAGTATCATCAGTGTTAAAAGAAAAGCCACGTGTCTTGTTAAAATAGCTTAACTTCAGAAATAAGAAGGAGCGCACTTAGGCGAGCAGGGGTTTGAAGCCAGCTGTTGAAGAGCCTCCCTGTCTTAAGAAGCTTTTTCCCCATAGTGCCTATAGTTTCCAAAGAAACTTAACTTCCTAACTGTGTTAATTTTATTGGAACATGATTGAGAAAGAATGTGCAGAAGATGTCAGTGGAAGCGAACGTGGTGCTAAGATGACAGCCTCCTGCTGCTGCTGAAATGCTGAGATGAGGCTGAGGTGTTTTCAAGGCCAGCTTCATGGAGTCACTCTGTTCAGTGACTTACCTGTATTCCACCAATTACTGACGGTGACACACTTACCCTTCCTTGTATAGTGTTTGCACAGCAAAGGTTATTTATTACTCCCTTTCTTTCCAGTACTTTAAACAAGAAACCTCCCTTGATTTCAACCAATCGCAAGCTAATTTATCTAGCCATACTAACCTTTTCTCCCCTTTCCTTAGAAAAAAATTACAATTGACTGATAAAATTAAGGCTAGTTCTACCGGGAGGAAATAAATTCAGTATTAATTCATGTCTAAATCACTGGGATTAAATCTCTTCCAGCCAGCCATCAGAGACTCTCAGAAGCAGTGGAGGCCCCTGGCTGGGAAGTGGGAAAGAGTATCTTTCCAGGGCTTAAGAAACAGGGAGCAAGGGTCTTGGCATCTCAGGTGAGAGATGGGCCCTGCATTGACTGGTCTCTCTCCTCCTTTATAAAGTCCTCTGTGGTTAAGTGACTCATATGTATGGCTGTAGGATAATACTGCACAGTTGCTGGTAGGTGAGTTTGAAGTCTTAATCTATGCATTCAGAGAAATATTTTTATATGCTTTGTGTAATTTATAACAAAGATTTCTTTTTAGCTTTGTTAACTGTGAATTCACCCCTCCTCCTCCACCGCATATTTCAAGCATGTGTTCACACTATGTGTAAACATTTACTGAAGATTTTTTTCCTTGTGCATTGCTGACTGTTCAAATATAACAAGTATTATTAAAATTAAATATTAACTGACTGAGCCCATATTCTTTAGTTTTGACCTTCTTGAACAGCAGTATATTTCTAATCACGGGGTTCAAATTGTTGGACAGCCCCAGGGATAAGACTCGCCGGAGGAAGGATGGAAGGGACCATTTCCCACCTGAGCCTGCATCCTACTGCTGCTGCTGCGGTGCTCATGCCTTATCAGTGACACCTGGAGACAGATATTCCGTGCAGTGTCTTTCCTCCCAGTTCACAGCAGTCAGCTTCATTTCCCCAGAGTAGCTGAGCCAGCTAGATGGAGGTCATCCTCTATTAACCACATTTTTTGATTATCCTATTTACTTTACACAACTGAGCCTCTCCTTTGGGCTGTCAGCACCTGTCAGGGCCTCAATGAGCTCAGAAGCAAACTCCCAAGACAGGAGAGGAAATACAGCCTTACACCTTCGAATTTTTAGTTGACAGTGATGCCGAGTGAATCTGCGTTTCTGTTGGTTTAGGGCAGCCAGAGCCTCACAAAGCAGACGTCATGCCAAATTGGTCTAATAAATCAGGGAGCATAGCAAAGACCTTTTCTTAGCACCAAGCAGAGGCAGAATAATTTGGGCATTTGTGCTTTCATACTTGCTTTATCACAAGGATGGAAGTCTTCTTCCATACACTCATAAACATCCTGGGCAGAAAGAGCCTGCCAAAAAAAAAAAAATGTGATTAACCTTTAACAAATGGTCCTGCAGCTCAGGCTGACCCAATGCACGCAGAAAAACCAGATCAAAGGAAACATCTCCGCACCTACTGCAAACCATTTAGGGTGGGGGATGATCAGAAGCCATCACCCACCACCAGTCACATCATACTAAGAATAAAGGTAGAGGAAATGAGAGAGGAGATAGGAAAACTTAGTAAGGTAACAAAGAAGAGATCCATTCCAAATATAAGGCCTTGTGCAGGTGGACTCTGACCCGTAGAAAATAAATGATTGGCTTGCTCAAGAAATCAAATTTAATTCACCCCCTCACCTCGTTTACCAGCCTGGGACTGTCAGAGCAGGGGCAGCCTCTGGACGGCTCGGTGCCCCTCCCACATTCAGCTTCAGCCGGACTGAGGAAGATGAATGACTTGGAGGCCTCACTGGTTATGGGGGCCTGACTGGAACAGGCTTCTAAAGGAGCAAGGAAATTAAGCACCATGCACTTCTCAGCCCCTAGAGAAGCAGGCTTAGAGGTCTGAGGGATGACATAAACATGAAGGTGTTCACAGCAGCTTTCCCAAGAGGCCTTGGGTCAGATTTCAGGGGCTTTATTTCTCACCTTTTTATAATATCTGCACAGCAGAGCAGGAACGACTGGCAATGACCCAGAGAATTTTGGCTGTGAAGACAATATTTCCAGCCCAAAGCTCTTAGGTCTACAGTCTTCAGATAATTCTAGCCATGCAGATGTGTATAAAGTCAATTTCCGCCTCTCCCTGTTCCTCCCTGCCTCCTGCAAAGGTCCTAACCCCCACACCTGTGACCAAGCAGAGACAGCCTACATCAGGCTCTACATGTTCACCACGTAGCTTCATTACACCAGTGCTCTATTTTTAATGGATTCAGGCCAGCACTCCAGAGTACAGGACTCAGTTCCTAGGGACAGCCTGACCTGGCAGTCTTCTGTTCCAGTAGGAAAAAAGCTTTATTAAAAAAAAAAAAATACTTCAGAGTAGAAAATATGAAAAGTCATAGGGGGTAGGGAGGTCATTCCATGAAATGAGTGAAAACAGTATAGTGGGGAAATCACACAAGATTGGGTATCAGGACACCTGGGCACAAGTATGGGCTCTGTGCCTCAAACCAGCTTTGACCTCGGACACGTCAGGCACCTCTTGGGCCTCACATTCTCATCTACAGCGTTTAGCACGGTTACCCGATGAGATGCTTTACAGGCAAAAATCTCACAAATACCCCCAGCATTTGCCTTCAGGTCCATTCTGCAGACATATTTGGTATCCTTTCCCTTCCTGAGGAAAACCAGGAGTGGCCAGGAGGAAATCCCGGGCATATATTTTAGGCAAGTCCAGCGTCTCTGGCCATCCCGTAGAAGATGCCTCTGGCTGCAATGAGGTTGGTCGGAGAATCAAATTCAGCTACTGTCCCTTTGTCCAGGACCAGGACCCTAGCCAAAGAAAAGACACGGTCAGGTCTCCATCAGCCCAAAACTGGCCTCATAGCCCAACCCTGCCCTTCTGGGTGTGCTCAAGCCCTGCAGTGACATGCCAACCCTCCCACTTCAGTCAACCCACCCAACGCAGCCGCTACACCACATGTGCACACTTGCAAAGCTGGTTATTTTAGCCACTCCGTTTGCTCTCCTGGCAGACGAGGCGGTTTCTGGGATCAAACACAAGAATCCTATTCATCTTTGCTAGTCGGGGCTCCGAAAACCTTCGCTAATGAGCCTTTACCCTCGCCGGGGTCACAGGACTGTGCGCAGGGAGCCACGGGCCTGTGTGCTGGGCCCTGTGCGCTTCCATCTGCTTTGTGCCAACTCACAAAGGCACACGGCGGGAAACCGGGCTGCAGTGAGGCCTGACACTGGAATCTGGGGCTTTGGCTGCAAAATCTGGCTGCTGCTGATGGGTGGATCTCCATCCCTTCCGCATCCCTGCCCTGCACCCCCCCACATACACACATAGTCAGGCCTGGGATTAGATTATCCCGCCAATTAATCACAGGGTGCACCTGGCACAGAGCCAACGAGCCGGCTCCCAGGGCGAGGATGGAGTAGAAACAGCTCTCCCAAGCCTGAGGAGATGCCTCTCGATAGGAGGGTGTGAACCACAGTTTCCCCACCTATGAGGTGCCCAGAAACGTGTCCTCGGAAGGAGTGTGTCTGTGGACATCACCGCCTGGCCACTGCCTACACTGGCGCCCAGGAGGCTGCCCCTCCCTTCAGGGGCTTCTCATCGCTCTTAGGGTATGGACTGAATGCTTGACCAGGTCCTAGAAGTACAGCATGGTGGAGCCTGTCCCCTTCCTCCCTGTCACTTTGGTCCTACTGCCCTTTTCACCCTTTGTACTCCAGCCTCATGTGCCTTCCTACCTCACGGCCTGTGCATGTGTTGCATCCTTTGCCTGACCTTTTCAGCCCCCTCCCTACCCCATCTCCTGCCCTGTTCCCAAACTCCTATTCATCCTTTTGGGCCTGGCTGGGGGCTTATCTTCCCTTAGGAGAGAAAGTGTCCTGGCTGCCCTGGGTGAACTGGCTTCCTCAGGCCCACACACGGACCCCTGCTTCCTTCCAGGCTCTCATTACACATTCAATAGCATGATTATTTGACTAATTTCTGCTGGCCCCACTAGAATGAGTAACTCCCCACTCCCAAGGTCAGTTGGAGGCTTTCTCCCCTCAGGGCTGCTGGTGAGAACCATTTTCAGTTAGGCCTGGGAACAGATCCTCTCAGCCCAGCCCTGTCCCTCATCTGGACACAGGGCCCAGCATTTCCTGCCCACCCTCCCTACTCTTCTCCCAGTGGGGTCCTGGATGGGAGTGGGGTGGGGGTGGAACAGACAGACCAAAGTATGGGGCAGTCTCAGCCCAAGCCCCTGCGGGCTGCGTGGGCACACTTATGAAAGAGAGGTAAGGGCTGCCCATTGCCTGTCCATGGCACAATCCCTGTGTCCCCATGCCCTATGGGTGCTTATTTTGTGAGCGAAAGTCTGTCAATGTACTCCCACTATACTCCTTCAGCATAGATTGGTGGCACTTTGAGTTCCCACGTCTCCAAGGGGGCCAGCCTGCCGTGCCAGCACCGGTTCACTTCTACGAGGCTTCTGAGTCACCCGGCCCCACCTCTTATTCTCTAGCACCACACCTTGACATCGGGCACAATGAGGGAGGAGGTCACAGTTTTTCCTTTTGGCTGAGTGAGTTGCCTCCTCAAGGAAGCCATAAGATTCTGAGGGCAGGGCTCCTTCCCAATCCTCTGAGGAACTGGTGCTAGGGAGGATTACAGTAAGGGAAACGAACGATTCCCGGGATCACCTGCACTTTTAACGCTTTATTTTGTTGACTCTTCTACAGTCCTGAGAGACGGAGGTTCATGAAGGTTTTGCAGAATGCTCAAGGTCCCACATCTCTCCTACATCCAGATGACTTTAACCTGCCTGCCCCTTCCTGATGGCCCAGGTGACCCCACCAGGTCCCTCCCTGCTTGGGTTCCGGTGCATCACCTGGTGTAGTCCATGATGGTGTTGAGCCGGTGTGCGATGGTCAGCACCGTGCAGGTCTCAAACTGGATGCGGATGGTAGCCTGGATGAGGTCATCCGTCTCCAGGTCAATGGCTGCTGTAGCCTCGTCTAAAACCAGGATGCGGCTCTTGCGGAGGAGGGCTCGGGCCAGGCACACAAGCTGCCGCTGACCCACACTGGGAATGGGAAAGGCAGACAACTCCAGCCAGGTGCCCCCAACCTGTCCCCAGGCTTTTATTCCCCAAACTCTTTCTGTCTCTACTCCTTTCCAATGGCCCAGGACTGGCTTTTCTGTCTAACCTCTTTCATTTCTGCCTCCACCCTGTCCTCTTGCAACAGGAGTTGGAATCAAGGTCTGGACACCAGAGGGTTAGAGAGGCCTTGGGGGTAGAGCCAGTGCTCCACAACACTGACATCTCCAGTCTGTCTCTTTCCGTGCTTTCTTCCCCACCTCCCTCCTCAACTAGGGCCGTGGTGCTTCACTCTATCAGTCATTTACACCTTAGTAAGGACACATTTAAATGGCTCTTCCTGGATATTTGCATACATTACACCATCTTGCTGAGCCTAATATGACATAATTCAGTCATCTCCCACTCTCATGGGAAACACAGGCCAGGGCTCTGCTGTGGTGACAAGGAAGGGGCAGGGCCGGGGAGGACCTGGGGGACTTTCCATGTCTGGTCACTGGGAAAGTAGAGGAGGGGGCGGGATGCATACCTTCAACCTCCTGCCTTGGAAACCAGGGCTAGTGAACAAAGCGGGCTGTGTTCCCAACCACAGAAGCTGCAGCACCCCCACACCCAAGGACAAATACCTTAGTCCTTCCCAAAGGGGTGAGTCACCACAGCCCGAGTGAAGGCCAGGCGCTCTCCCTGGCCCATTCCCGCAACTAATGAAGATTTTGGCAGCAGAATGAGCCGCCAAATAGAACTCAGGGCTGATTTATGGTGGGACTGGCACAGGATACAGGTTATATTTAAAGTGACTACAAGCTCAGTGCGGGAGGAGGGGAACCAATTTCTGTCTCAGATCCTGGTATACGTGGGGATGGAGGGGATCCTCTGCAGGCGGTGCTGATGGCAAGAAGGGACGGGAGAATGGGCCAAAAACCAACTAGGGGTGCAGGCTCTGGAAGCCTAGGCTTATCCACCAGCCACCCCCAACATGAAATCCCGTTAAAATGCACATTCAGTCTTACAGGGCTGCCTGGGGAGGTGGGGGTGTCTCGCTGGTGGCTATAATGCAGCAAGGAAAGGTTTGGGGCAAAAGCCCTCGCTTCCCTGAGTTCCTGCCCCTCCCCTTGCTAGCTGAGCAGCAACCTTATACCATGGAGCCTCACTTCTGGCCCACAGAGCTGTAGTCAAGATTAAACAAGATAGTGGAAGCCAAAGCGTTGGCAACATGACTAAGTGCTGAGCAAATGTAAAGGTTTTTGTTTGTTTTTGAGGTCTGGGGAGAGTTCCGTGTATGGACCGAGTAGAAGAATAAGAATAAATACAAGTAGCTCAATGTCTCAGGAGTGAATCTCGGCTAAGTGCCTTCCATTTCATCACAACGACCCTAAGACCGCTCTGTTCAAATGGTCACCAATGGCCACATGTGGCTATTGAGCACTTGAAATGTGGCAAGTCTGAATTTGGGATGTGCTGGAAATGTAAAAATACACATGGAATTTCAAACATAGTAAGGAAAAATGTAAAATACCCCTAGTAACTTTTATGTCAATTACATGTTGAAAAGATAACCTTTTCAATTTATTGGGATAAATAAAGTACACTATGAAAATTTATTTCACCTGTTTTTTTTCCCCCTCTTTTTAATGGGGCTACTAGAAAAAAAATTAATTACACATACATGGCTCACATTATAGTTTCATTGGGCAGCATGGTGCAAAGAGGTATGAGACTGTTATTACTCCCATTTTAGAGTGAATGTAAAGGAGGCATATAGAAGTTAAGCAACTTGCCCCAAATCACACAGCTCACACAGGTATGGGACTCTCAAGCCTTTAGATTCAGTAAGAAGTGCCTTCTGGCACTCCCTGATACACAGCTCAGCGGCTGGGGATATAACATCTGAGGCTGTAAGAAAGCAAAGGAGGGCCTGAAAGAGCTCATTTTGCCCACTCCTAAACTACAGAAGAGATTGATTGCATCCATCTTGGAAAATATCTATGATTTCCCCTAAAACACTGCAGGTTTCCTTTCATCTGCTCCACAGGTTCAGTCCACAGCATGCCTCCCCAGGCCAGCATGGCATGGACGACCTAGAGGACAAGGCTGAATAGGGCTTTGGAATCTCCCAGACCTGATTCAAGTACCAGGCATGCCTTCTCTCAGCTATGTGACTTTGGGCCTGCCTGTTTCCTCATCTGTGAAGTGGGATCTCTGGGCTTGTGTGAGGAATCAGTGAGATAGTGCACCGTGCCTGGCATACAGAATATGTTCAAGACAAAACAATGCCCCCCTAAGTGCACCCAGGCAGAGATGGGAGTGGGGAGGGCACGAGGGGAGTAGCCTTGATTCCATGGCATTTGATGCTAGACCCCCAAGCTCTAAAGCAGCGGTTCTCAACCTTCCTAATGCCGCGACCCCTTAATACAGTTCCTCATGTTGTGGTGACCCCCAACCATAAAATTATTTTCGTTGCTACTCTATAACTGTAATTTTGCTACTGTTATGAATCGTAATGTAAATATCTTTTTGTTTTCCGATGGTCTTAGGCGACCCCTGTGAAAGGGTCGTTCGACCCCCAAAGGGGTCACGACCCACAGGTTGAGAACCGCTGCTCTAAAGGGTGTGCTGTTTCTGACCCACCCACTCCCAGCTGTTACCTCAGATTCTCCCCTCCCTCTGAGCACTGGAAGTCCAGGCCTCCCGGCTGGGAGCTCACAAAAGTGTGCAGGTGGGACAGCTCCAAGGCCCGCCATAGGTCTTCCTCTGAGTAATTGTCAAAGGGGTCCAGGTTCATACGCAGGGTCCCTGAGAACAGGATAGGGTCCTGGGGACACAACAAGGCTTTAGACGGGAGGCCACATAAGGCACCATGGTCCCCAGGGCCAGGGAAAAAGAAAGGATTGAGGGGGCAGCATTTCCACTCTGTCCCTAGTCCTCCAGGAGGGAGGCAATGGCCAAGGAGATAGAAAAATGCCTGTGGGGCAGTGATAAACCTCAGCTTTGCCAACCACAAAATCCTCCGCTAAAGCAGAGACCTAGCACTAATCTGACTCCCAAGTGTCCAGTCAGCAGAAAAAAAATACCCCAGAGGAGCCAGGAAGAGTGAAATGTAATTCATAGCTGTGAAACAAGGAAGCCGGGGAAGAATATCTCAGGGATGGGGAGGCTCTTCAGGGGTTCGATGTTCCTGGCCTTATTTGCTGGCCCAGGAGGTTGAAGGGTAGGTAGGGTCTGACTGGGCCAGTGTACATCTGACCCTTCCAGATCCATGATAGGTGGCCACTCTTTGGCTCTGCTCTTGCTGTCTGGCTCTCCAGTCTTCCAGACAGGGGTCCAAGTCTTGGACCTTAAGCTATAGAACAGGGGTGGGGTCTGCCCCTCAGGGTCACTGGGCCAGTATGGTCAGTTCATGTCAGGCTCATACCTGGGGGATGATGGTCAGCCGAGAACGCAGGTCATGGAGTCCAATGTCTGCCACGTTGAGGCCATCAATGAGGATTTCACCCTCTGCGGCCTCCAGGATGCGGAACAAGGAGAGGGTCATGGATGATTTGCCAGCTCCAGTGCGGCCCACGATCCCCACCTGGAAGGGGTGGGGAGGGGCTTGTCAGGGAGAGGCTGACGGGTCAGCAGGGACACCTGCAAGACTCCTCCAGAAAGGCCAAGCAAACATCCGGGCTGGAGCACCTGCTCTCCCAAAGACCCACACACCCCACGAGTATGGCCACTTCCAGGCACAAACCCACCCCACGCATACCTTTTCGCCACCGCGCACGTGCAAACTCAGGTCCTTCAGCACCAGCTCCAGGCCAAGCCGGTAGCGCACAGAGTAATTCCGGAACTCCACCTCACCCTTCTGGGGCCAGTTCTCAGGAGGCCGGCTGCCCTCAACCACCCAGGGGGCCTGGCCATGAGGAGAAGACAGGTTCTGCGTCAGGGTGGCACCTTTCCCCCAGCCTGGACCCTCCCGCTTGTCAGTTTCCTTCTCTCCCACGGTCCCTGGGGGAGAGTCCTGGTGCTCCTGTGGGCCACCCTTGTGGGTCAATGAATCCTTTATCCCTCTACCTTTATTTCCTACAGAGTTGCTCCGAAACCCCACCCCATCCTGCCCTCTCCTCCTCTCTCCTTGTGCCCATTGCTCCTGAGCTGCCTCTCCCTGCCTGCCCTCGTTCCGCCTTTCATCATTCAGTATTACTGAGTGGCTACTCTGTGACAGGTACTGGGGTCACAGTGGTGAGCAAGACAAAGTCCCTGCTCCCCTGAGGCTTCTATTCTGGTGTAGTGAGGCATACAATCAACAAACAAGCAAATCTACATACTGTAAGAAGAGGATGAGTACGGAGAAGCGCTTAGTGTGGCTGTACTATACCGAGTGGTCTGGGAAGGCTTCCTGGAGGAGGTGATATTTAAATAAAGACCTGAAGGAAGTGAGCGCACAAGCCAAATACATAGCTGGGGAAAGGACATGCCAGGCAGAGGGAATAGCAAGTACCTCCAGGTATGTTCTAGAGCACAGGGGCAAAGGTGAGAGGGAGGAGACAGGTAGTTGGCGGCCCCATCACCGGGGCCACAACGGCTTTGTAGGCCATTTTAAGGACTAACATGAAGAGCCATCAGAGAGCCCTGTACAGAGGAATGATGTGATTTGATGTGTTTTTAAAGGATCCCTCTGGCTGCCACCAGGTAAAGGGAGAGGGGAGAGTGGAAACAGAATGACTAGTTAAAAGGCTTTTAAAATAAATTGGGCATAAGATGATGGTGGCTTTGAGACAAGACTGACTGCATAATTTGGGAGGCCCAGTGCAAAATGAAAACATGGGGCCTTTTATTCAAAAATTACTGAGAATGTCCAGGTGGCGACAGCAGAGCATTAAACCAAGTGAGAGGCCCTTCTAAGTGTGGGGACCTGTGTGACTACACAGGTCACATACCCATGAAGTCAGCCTTTCTTCATGGCAGAGGAAGCCAGACTGTTAGCAGTCAAAAAAGCAAAACAACCAGAATAGACCGCTCTCTTGAGGGGGTGACAAAAGAGTGGGCAGCAGTGTTGGGGGCAGAATTATTTAGGATATGGAGACAGAATTACATGTGTAAACAGGGGAAATGGGAATGCTAAACATAAAGAAGGAGAATTTGAAGATGCCAGTAAGTAGGGGGTGATGGGGGGCGGGGATGCTTGGGGAAGGTTTGGGTAGATGGGGGCCTTAAGGGCAGCAGAGGCCAGGCTGGAAGGAACAGGTAGAGTGGGGACTCAGTGGAGACTGACAGGACAAGTGCTCGAGTCACAGAAGCCATGCCTTCCAAGGAGATAGGAGGGGTCATGTTGTGAGAGGTAGAATTAGATGAGAACAGAAAAGTGCCTCCTAGGTTTGGAACCAGGAAGCTCATTGGTGAGCGGTTTCAGTGGAGTGATAGGGCCAGAAACCAAGACTGCAGGAGGCAGATGAGCTAAAGGGTGATGAGGAAGTGGGAAGAGTGTGTGTAGACCATATTTCAAAATAAGCTTCACGGGCCGGCCGAGTGGCACATTAGTTAAGAGCTGGCTTGGAATGCCAGAGGGCCCTGGTTCAGATCCCACATATGAGGGCCAGTGACACTGCCCTCTACAGCTAAGATGCTGAACAACAGCT
>NW_017731390.1:734061-736139 GCF_001890085.2 Hipposideros armiger
GAGCAGGGAGTTGAGAGCACTGGCATTGGTGGAGCATAGAATCCAGGCTAGATGAGCTGATGGACAGAGGGACAAAGGCTGGTCACAGGATTGGGAGTCCCAGTGAGGACAAAGTAGTGTGATAGCGGAGGGCTTGGAATACATGAGCTGAGAGGGATGGGAAGGGTGGTCTAAAACAGGGATCCTTGACATAGAGATCTCAGGGATGGTGCAGCCTCTGGGCATGAAGAAGTCTGTGGTGTGACCATGGGAGGGTGTGAATGGAGAAAAGTTCGAATCTCACAATAGAGGACAACACACTCCCTTTCCCCAACGAAAAGCAGGCTGCCCCACCGCTGCTCCTTCAACCAGGCTGGTGTCTTTGGCTGGATGCTCACCTTCCCTGGTCACCCCAGCTGAACAATCCCCTCTGATCTGTCCTCTTTGGGTGCATCAGCCCAGAGCCCTGCAGTATATCTTACTTCTCCCACTACATCAGGATCTGCTTAAGGGCAGACCCTTATCTTGTTCAGTTGGGAACCCTCTGTACCTCCTAGCTTAGATCTCTGGTTGATACTCAATGATGGCTGAATGGATGAATGAATAAATGAAGAGCCACCTGAGTAGCTGGCTAGAGTGTAGGGACGGCAGGCCACCCAGCACCCTTCCCCAGCTATTCCAGATACACCCCCACCCCACTCTCATCCCAGTACCCACCTCGGTCTCCGTCCTGGAGTACTCCTTGACTCTCTCCACAGCCACAATATTAGACTCCAGCTCTGATAACATTCGTATCATCCAGTTCAGAGCAAATGTCACCTGGCCAAAGGGACTGGGTTGTGGGTAGGGTGAGCTTCACTCCCCCCAAAATGACTTTGGGAGGAGTTCAGACTCCTTGATTATACTCCTGTCCCATCTATGACCCAGGAAAGTCTGGGTAAGCCCATAGGTGTGTTATCTGGAGCTCTGATCACAGCTGTACCTCAGCAGTGATAATGCAGACTTAACCAAGGGCCACCTAACCCAGTGTTTCCCAAACATTAATATGTATAAGAAAGACTTCCCAGAGAACCTTGCTTCTGATTCAGTAGGTCTGTGGTGGGACCTGAGATCCTGCATTTCTAACAACCTCCCACATGATGTTGACACCACTGGTCCCGGGACCGCATTTTGTGTACCAAGGAGTCTTGACAGACATGTAGGATCCTGAACCCCATCCTAGGCCTACTGTATCAGAACCCACATTTTAACGAGATCTCCAGCTGATTCATATGCACATGAAAGTTTGAGAAGATTGATTTGTCTGGATTGTCCTTTGTTTACCAAAGCATTCAAGACTTGGCCCACCTGAGACATTGAAAATGTGATCTACTTCACAAAATTCCATCTGCAGTTATGTAACCCTTTGACAGCAGGCTGATATCAGAGTGACCTGTCCGGCCTCCGGCCCAGACTCCGGTCATCTTTTCCATGTACTTTCTCTGAAGGCATGTGAAATGAGGTATATTCCAGCCCACACTTCCCCGCCCCAGGAACTGTCAGGATGGACCTCCTAGATCTTGTGCATAGTCAGGGCAAGCTCTGTTTTGTCTTTTGGGGCCAAGCTGCAGGATAATTTCTCCAACACTCCAAGGTAGAGAATCTCCTCCATGTTCTTACAACATTTTGTTCCTCCCGCCACCAAGACCTGCTCACCCAGCATTACCATCCCCCTGCTTGTGGAGTGTCTCTCTCCATGCTTGGCTGTGAGTTCACAGTCCTGGCAAGCAGAAGCTGTGGCTGGTTCCCACCCTGGGACCCGGACCCCTGTGTACCTGTAGGGCATAGGACACGGAAAGGCCCACCATCCCTGGACTCAGGCTGCTTCTCCCAATCACAGCGAAGAGAGCAGCAAAGAGCACAACACAGTTCCCCACAAACTCCACGCGGATTCCCAGCCACCTGCAGGGATCAGACAAGGAGGCACTGGGGCAGGTACAGGGAGGGGGCAGTTTCCTGTTTAGGGGGAAGGAGGGGCTAGGACCCAGAACACCAGGGTCTCTCCTGCAGAGACCCCAATGGGAGCTGCTGGAGGAGTGCGGGGTAGGGGGGATGTGGGG
>NW_017731390.1:736150-762227 GCF_001890085.2 Hipposideros armiger
GGGGGGATGTGGGGGTGGGGGTGGGGAGGCTTCTGACCTGTTGGAGGCAATGTTGGGGTAGCAGCTTCTCTGGTTGGCGTCCACCTTCACATCATTTATGGCCTCAAAGTCCTGGCTGCGGCCGTAGGCCCGGATCACACTGCAGCCAGCCACAGTCTCCGAAAAGTGGGAGTAAATGGGCGAGCGGCTGACAGATTCCAGCCGCTTCAGCTGCCGTGATGTGGCCACATAGAAGCGCTGACAGAGGATGGAGAAAGCAGCTTGGGGTCAGAACCATGGAACCCCCAGCTCAGTTCTGCATACCCTATGAACCCATCTGGGGTCCTCCCAGCCATCCCCACTCCCCCATAAGACCTTGCTCCCTTCCTCTACCTGAAGAGCCTATGACTTGGGGTCCTGATATGGTTCCACAAACTCATTCCACCCTTTCCCTCTGCTCAGCTCTGCTCAGTCTTCTAGCCTACTTCCCACAAAGCCTTTCCTGATTCCCTCCCAGCTCTTGACCACCTTCACCCTCTGTGGGGTCCTGGATTACAGCACTGACCTTGCTTGGCCTCCTAAGTCAGTGAATATGCCTATCTCTACTTAAGGGCCCTAGCAATGTGCTCACACAGTCAAATGGTTTTGCAAACTTTGCAAAAATAAGATAATTTTGTCTTCTTTTTATGAAAGAGCCTCTCCTTCCCATGCCCCTATCCAGTGGTTTAAGCTTCAGCTTAAACACAGTTCTGCCTCTAGCTTCAATCTTCGACCCTGTGGATCCCAAGATGGCCAGAGCCATACAGGACGTGTGTCTGCGAGTCCCCTGCCCCAGCACAGAGCGCAGCCCAGATCACAGTCTCCACACACAGGGGCTGCTAGTCACCTTGTAGATCACCTTCAGCAACTGATTAATTCATGGCAGGACTCAGCCATACAAATGCCTTTTACAGTTAGCTCTATCTGAAAGTTATCAACTCATCTTAAAAACAAACATATTCATATATGTTTAGAAATGCATAAAAAGAAGGGAAGGATAAGGTATCTCGAACTGTTAACAATATTGTATTAAAAAATAGCCAGCAGGAAGAAGTTCCAGAATCAGTCACAATTGACAAGGATTTCATGTTATCCTAGCAACAACCCTATGAAGCACATTCTATGATTCTCTCTATTTTACAGGTGAGGAAATGAGCTTCAAAGAGGGAAAGTAACTGACTGCTGTCCCTAACCAAATCCAGCTGCAACCCTGGGGTCTGACCTCCCGGGTCACCTGCCCACACAAAAGTTCCACCCATATAAGCACCTCACCCTTCCTCCCACAGCCATGCCCACCCACTTGCTGCACACCTGCACGAAGACGTAGAGGACAGCCAGAGGCAGGATGACCACAGCAAAGAGCGGCGTGCTGACCACAATGGCCACGAGGGTGGAGATGGAGTTGTAGAAGGAACCCAGCAGCGTGAGGAAGGTGGGGGCCAGAACCTCATCGATGACGTAGATGTCCTTGGAGAAGCGGTTGAGGATACGGCCCGAGGGCGTCGTGTCGAAGAAGGACTGTGGTGAGCGCATCTTGTTGTGCAGCAGCGCCTGGTGAAGCAGGCGTGCAGCCTGGACACTGCCCACCGCCATCGTGATGGCCGACAGCACCACCAGGAGCCCTGTTGGAGGAGGCAGAGGGGCGCTCACCCACCTGGGCCAGGTGGCAGGGATGCAGGGGCAGGTTCCAAGGCAGGGGACAGCCATGGTGAGCTAGGCAGCCTCCGGGGCAGGTGGACCACTAGGGAGGGTTAGCGAGGCACTGGGGCAGGGCAATGGCTATGATGGTGTAGGGGGACTCAGAGGTAACTACATGGTTCAGGGGACCTAGCAGCCCAGAGGTGAGAAAGGGGCCATTGGAGCCCCTTCCAGGTATCTCTGCAAGCTCACCTTGCAGAATTCCCAAAGCAGCATAGACACCCAGCCTCAGGGAGGTGTTGTTCTGTCGGCCATCCACCACAGCCTCATTGGTCCAGTCACTGAGCCATATGTTGGCCCCAATGGCAGCTGCACTTTGACCCGCATACAGCAGACAGATGGCCAGTGTGGTACAGCGCCCCACAGCCTTGGCATAATCCCAGAACAAGTTCAGCTTCACCTGCATGGCCATGGCGGTGAGGGACAGAGGACTCCTGTGAGACCCGGTACTGCCAGGAGCCTGCCCACCCTCTCCAGCTCCCCTTGATCACCCTACTCACCCTGCCCATCTCCACTTTCTCCTCTTCGATCAGCACTCCATTTGCCTTTGTTTCTGCTGCCTGTGCTTTATCTGCTAGACCCAGACGTCTGCGGGGCACAGTTCGACCCTGGCCCTCCCCTTCCGAGGACATGGCACTCAGCTGTCTGTAGAGGCAGCTGGTCAGGCCCAGAGAGGAGGCCTTTGACACACCCACAGAACAGAGCCCCAGGAGGAGGGTTTAGACCACAGGTGGAGGCCCAGGGTGTGAGGATCAGGAAGAATGCACCCCACCTGGCAGGTCTTGGGGAGCCCTGATGCAGCTTCCCAAGGGGCTGAGTACTCTCAAGAGCTCACCTCATGAACTGCTTCCGGACCTCATACATGGCTGACTCGTTATCCATCAGGTCTGTGTGGCTGCTGAGAGTGTCTTCAATCAGCAGCACCTCCTCATCGTCTGCATCCCCCAAGGCTGCCACGGGGTGAGAGGGAGGAGAGAGAGGTCAGCCAGCTCCCTGTAAGCACTTAGTATCCCCTATCCCTACACCAATGAAGGGGCCTGAATGGACAAGCATGAGATAAGATGAGAGGGGTTGAAAGGGCAGCAAAAACAATAAGGACAAAAAGAAATGACCAATTTTGGGTTGGGAAAAAGGGGGCAGCAAGAAAGACTTAGGTTAGACAAGAAGAAAACTTTCCCACCAGGAGAAGGGGACTCAATTATAAAGGTTAAGAGCTTGGGCTCTGAGTCAGACTGGCTGAGCTTAAATCCCTCTTCCTCGCTGCATTGACTTTAGGCAGGCATAGAACATGGGGATAATAATACCCGCTTCATCACATCATTGTGAGAATTAAAGGAACAAATGTGTGTCAAGTGCTTAGCAAGGAGCAGAGCACTTAGTAAATGCTCAAGATATGTTAGCTATACCGAAACCAGGAACAGGTCTGTGAGCCTGCCCAATTTGTGGGTGGGGAGCTGGGACTAGACAAGGGTGGGGTGTCTCATGAGCCCACGGACTTCAGTATGCTCCATGAGATTTTCTGTTTGTTCACTGTTTCATCCCAGTGCCTGGAATAGTGCCTGGTCATTTGGTCAATAAATATTTGTTGATGAATGAATGACATTTCCAAGCACTTGCATAGGTAACAATTTATCTATGAGACAGCCTTGCTGTACAAGCTGGGCCTCTGCCTTTATGCCCTTTCGGTATGTGGGAAAACCAAGGCTCTGAGAGCTGAACTGCTGACCCAAGGTCTCACATTGAGGATGAGAGGAGGAGGAAGGACTTGACTATATCCAGTTCCCTTTCCTTCTTGATGATGTCTGACCATCACAAGGAGGGTCCAAGTCCCCCAGAACCTCTCTTATACAACACTCAGCCTGTCCAGAGACACTCAAAGACCCCCAAGACAGGGGAGATGTTGCGAGGGCATAAAAATAGAGGGCCACGGATACCAGTCCTGCTGTCCTCTTCCAGGTGCTCCTCGCCATTATCAGGTGCATAGTTGTGGAGGAAGTTGGCAAAGGAGCCATTGCGCTGCAGGAGGGCTGGATAGGTGCCCACCTCAGACACCTGTCCGTCAGCTAGCACTATGATGAAGTCTGTCTGGGGCAGGAAGCTGATGCCGTGCGTCACCAATACCCGTGTCTGGGGAGAAGGCAGCACAGGTACAGAGCCACAGAGTGAGCATGAGGCACCCATGTGCCAGGGAGCATGGACAAGCACTTCAGGGGTGTACCCCATGCTTACCGCAGCTGGCTCAGTGCCCCGGGCTGTGCCCCCAGCATGGGTTTCCCCTGCTGCCCATCCCACACTCCTGCTTCTCAGACTCCCACACGTCCAGGTCTCACCCAAACCCTATGGCCATCAGTTCTTTCCTAGGGCCCTACATCTCACCTTAGCCCCCTTAGCCTCCTGGAGGCCTCACCTTGCCTGCCAGCACACCTTCTGGCCCGATGACTTGGTCAAAGATATGCTTGGCCACGTGCGAGTCCACAGCTGATAGTGGGTCATCCAGCAAAAAAATGTCAGCGTTACTGTAAACAGCTCGGGCCAGACTGACCCGCTGCCGCTGGCCCCCAGACAGGTTAATGCCCTGGATGGAGGAGGGAGGTAGGAAGTGGGTACAGGGTAGACAGACACGAGGGGGATAAGGACCCTGTCCATTGTCATTCAGCAAGGCAGACTTCTAAATTCACATGTCATATGCCTGGGTCCTGTCCTTGTGAAGCTGTAAGCCCACGGAAGGAGAATGGTGGTTCTCAGTGTACTCCGGGGGCAGGTGAGGACATCCTGCTGCCTTTGCTTCATCACCCTGCCCAGCTGGCTTCCCTGCCTGCTACCTTTGTACTCCGGAAGACTGGAAATTCCCTCAATATACCTTTTAATCTTCCATCACCCATAGAGTTTGCAGGTGACTTTCATAACAATTATCTCATTTGATCCTCGTATCAGTCCTTCCAGGGAGGTATCATTAGCCCCGTTTTCTAGATGAAGAAATTAAAGCCCAGGTGTAAATGGCTTTGTCCAAGGTCCAGAACTATTAAGGGCACAAGCAAGGACGGAAAACCAGCATCAACCCCAGAATTCATCAGCTCTGAGATCAGGTGCTAGAGGGGAGGTAAGATCTCTCCTTAAACTCATCATGGGGAAACTGAGGCACATAGCAGCAGAGCTGGGCCCAGAGGGCGGACGCTAGAGATATAGCTTGCTTTCCTACCATCAGTTTCCTATTCCCTCTGCAATATGGGGTACCCTGAGAAATTGAACCCAGGGGAGAATAAATGTGAGATGGGAGCTGGAGCTCCTGGGGAGAAGCAAGTGTAGTGACTGAAGCATGTAGGCATGCCTTCATTCAACCAACTAGTCTTTCTTGAGGGCCTACTATGTGCTAGACACAAAATTAGGTTTGTGTGTGTGTGAGATCCAAAAGAGATGGGAAGGAGTTGGGTCATAGATGGGGAGTTATTCTCTTGGTTCCTATAACCCCAGAATCCTACCTAAAAGTTCCCCATTCCCATGGCTCAGGCTCAGGCCCCCATGTCCCCAGACCACTGTGAGAGCCTCCTCACTGGGTCCTGTGACTTTGGGCCCCTCCATGCTAAGGCTTTTCAGCTGCTCCTATTTAAAATCCTTCACTGGCATATTGAATATCAAGATAAATAACAATGGTAATGGATTATAACCCACTGAATCAAATAAGAATCCATGAGCCCATGCTGATAAAAAAATATTACTGAAAAGTAAAAAAGGGGAAAAGAAGAGAAAGTTCTTTCTTAGAGTAAAATGCCAACTAATCACTACAGAAGGAATGAAGTTAGAAAATTACCATTTGGCAAACATCATAGTAAACATTGACTCAGGTAAGAGTCATCAGTGAATGTTACAAAATAAAATCATCCATGAAAGACACTACCTCAATCAAGTGACCCAAGCTAACATTGTCAATAAGGCACAAATTGACACCTTGTGCCTTCAGGTAGGAAGCACCAAGAAGGATACATTACTTTTTAGGCATTTCCCAAAAAAACATGTAATCCAGGTCTAATTGTGTTCAAATTGAGAGACATTCTACAAAATAAAATGGCCTGTACTATTCAAAATGTCAAGGTCCTAAAAGACAAAGACCGAGGAGTTACCCAGATTGATAGAGAATAAAGACATATTACAAGTAAATGCAACTCATGATCCTGGACTGGATCCTAGATCAAGACAGAAAACAGCTAAAAAAAGACATTATTGGGACAAATGATGACATTAAAATACAGACTGTGAATTACATAATAATATTGAATCAATGTTAAATTTCTTGATTTTGATAATTCAACTATAGTTATATAAGAGAATGTCATTGTTTTGAGGGAATACACACTAAAATCTTTAGTATTAAAAAAAAGAGCTAAAACTACAAAACTTTTAGAAGAAATCATAGGGGATGAGTTTCATGACATTGGATTTGGCAATGACTTTTTGGATACAACACCAAAAGCACAGGCAACAAAAGTAAAAATAGATAAATTGAATCACATCAAAATTAAAAACTTCTGTGCATCAAAGCACACCATCAACAGAGTGAAAAGGCAACCTTCAGAATAGGAGAAAATATTTGCAACTCATAGATCTGATAAGAGATTAATATCCAGTACAGTAAGTCCTCAGTTACCATAAGTCATTGATAAGTTCTGCAACTTTAAGCTAAAAGACAAATAATGAAACCAATTTTACCATAGGCTAACTGATATAAACAAGAGTTAAGTTCCTACAGCATGTCATCAACATTATAACAAAACAATGTTGAATAAAATAATGCTCTTCGAGGAGTTGCTTTATACAAAAAGAACTCACACAACTCAACAACAAAAGAAACAACTTGATCAAAAAATTGGTAGAGGACTCAAACAGACATTTCTCTAAAAAAGATATACAAATGGCCAGCAAGCACATGAAAAGATGCTCAACATCATTAATCATTAGGGAAATGCAAATCCAAACCTCAATCAGATATCATGTCACACCCATTAGAATGGCTAGTATCAAAAACCAAAACCACAACCCCCTTCCAAAAGCCACACATCCTGGTGTGTGGCCAGGATGTGTAGAAGTAGTTGGAACCCCTGTGCATTGTTGGTGGAATGTAAAATGGTACAGCCGTTATGGAAAACAATATGGCAATTCCTCAAAAAATAAAAAAAATAGAATTACTGTATTATCTAGCATTTCCACTTCTGGGTATATGCTCAAAAGAACCAAAGGTAGGGTCTTGAAGAAATATTTGCACACCCATGTTCATAGCAGTGTTATTCACAATAGCTAAAAGGTGGAGCAACCCAAGTGTCCACCGACAGGTGAGTGGATAGACAAAACGTGATATATACATACAATGGAATATTATCCAGCCTTTAAAAGGAAAGAAAATTTGATACATGCTATAACATGGATGAACCTTGAGTATATTATGCTAAGTAAAATAAGCCAGTCACAAAAAAAGCCAGATACTGTATCATTTCTTTTAAGTGAAGTACCTGGAGGGGTCAAATGCATAGAGACAGGAAGTAAAACGATGGTTGCCAAGGACTGGGGGAAGAGGAGAATGAGGAGTGGTTGTTAAATGGGCACAGAGTTTTAGTTTTGCAAGATGAAAAGACTTTTAGAGAATAGTTGCACAACATTGTGAACGTACTTAACACTCCTGAGCTGTACACTTAAAAATGGTGACGAAGGTAAATTTTACGTTATGTATATGTTGCAACAATTAAGAATAAATACATGAACTAAAAAAAACAAAAACTTTCACTGATGTCTTATGGTCTTTAGGGTAAAGGCCAAAACCTTAACCAAAGTCTTCAAACCGCTACCTTGCCCTGTACTCTCCCCGCCCCTTCCTAACCAATCCACCCACCATTCCTCAGTGCGCACCTTCATAGGCTTTTTCCATCACTCAGGAGTGATGGAAGCCACAGTTCTTACAGTGGCCTGCGAGGCCCTATGTGACCTGGCTGCCTGGACACCTCCCTGGCCTCATCTCCTCCTCCTCACCCCTGCTCACTCCACTCCAGCCACACGGGCCTCCTTGCTGATCCTTAAGTGCCCCAATCACACTCCTGCCTCAGGGGCTTTGCACTTGCTGCTCTCTGCCTCTAAGGCCTTTCCCCCAGACAGGGCTCCATGTTCCCAGACAGGGCTAACTCCCTTCCCTTTGTTCAGGTGAGGCTTTGCCAAGGCACTCTAACAATACAGTCCAGTACATCTTCCTATATCCCTTCCCTGTTTCACTCTTTCCCCCTTAGGATTTATCTATAATGTATATTTTACTTCTTTATCTTGCTGATCATCTTTCTCTGACTAGAATGTAAGCTATACAAAGGCAGAGATTTTAGTCTAGTGTAGTCATTATTATATAATATTGCCTGGCATATAGCAGGTATGTAATAAAGTCTGATGAATGAATGAATGAATGAATAAATGATTAACTCTTCTTCCTCAGCCGTTAAGATTCAGCTCAAAAGTGAGGCTTTTCCTTATGCAGACTCCCCCCTCACTGCCCTTCCCATACCCTGCACAGGCCTCCAGCCCCTACATGTTCACAAGTTGGCCTCCCTCAGTAACAGATCTGTTTTCCCAGTGCCTGGCACAGAGCTGCGCATGTTACATGAATCTGTGAATTAATGCATGCATGAATGAATATATGGACCTGGGCTGGGTTAAGGTGAGCAGCTGACCCCCCCCCCAGAGGATGGGAGGGGACCAGGTACCTTCTCTCCAATCTCTGTCTGGTCCCCACCAGGCAGCACTTCCAGGTCAGCTAGCAGGGCACAGGCCTCCAGAGCCTTTTGGTAGCGCTTAGGGTCCAGGGCTTGTCCAAACAGCACATTTTCCTGAAGAGTGCGGTTCTGAATCCACGCCTGCTGGGGCACGTAGGCCACGGAGCCCTGGCCACAGGAGAATCCCACAGTTACCTTGGGGTTTGCGACCTTTCCTTCCCAGGCGTCCTTACCCCTCTCACCTTCATATACACCTTGCCTTCCAGCTTCTCCATCTCTCCCAGCAGGGCAGACACCAGGGAGGTCTTCCCACTGCCCACGGGCCCCACCACGGCCACCAGTGCCCCTTTTTGCACTTGGATGTCTAGGCTGGGGACAGGGAAATCAGGAGCCCAGTCAAAAACAAAGATCAGGTTTTTAGTCCCCAGCCTTCCACCTGGAGACCCAAGCCATGCTCCCTTCCAGATAACCACCCTGGCATGTGAGGCTCTTCTGTCTTTCCAGGCTAATGACTGGAGGGTGAGGATCGGGGGCAGGTTCTGCTATGGATCTGACATTCGGCCCCCTTTGGGCATCTGAGAAGGGGTGGGAGAAGTTGGTACCTGTGCAGGGTCGGGGGCAGGTCCTTGGCCCAGGTAAAGGTGCCACTGTCTATGATGATGGCATAGCCTGGAAGGGTCAAGGTGTACAGGGTCAGGGGGGCGCCCACAACAAAGGGGAGAGGGACCCTGGGGGAAGGGGCTAAGGCGAGAAGGCAGGGAAGCTTGGGGGGCAGGGAGAAAGGGCAGGAAGTCCTGGGGCAGGAGAAGCCCTAGGGAAGGAGGGACAGTGGGGGAGGCCTGGGAAGGAGTGAAGGAGAAGAGGACAGAAAGCTGGAAAACGGAGAAGGTGGGCATAAAGAGGAAGAAGAAAAGGGGTCACAAGGGAAAAGTTAAAAGCTTGGAACAAGGATTTTCTGTAGCAGGAGCTGTAGCAAGGGCAGCCCAGGTAGGGGTGTCTGGACCTGGAGTGATGCTCTTTCTTTCCACACACTGGGGGTCAATTTCATCTTGGTTCAGGAAATGCTGGATCCGTTTCAGAGACACGCTGGTCTGCAAGAGGGTGTGAGTCATCCTGGAAGCTGTGCCTTTTCTGTCCCACTCCCTCCAAACTTACCTGGGTGAGGTAGGGCCCCCTGAAGGCCCAGACACAGGTTCTGGGGCCCCTCCTGTGACTGAGTCTTCCCCGGCTCCCACGGCCAAAGACAGGGTCCAGATTGGTAAAAAGAGGCTGTCTCCAGAACTCAGGCTTCCATGGACCCCACCTGACCTTCTCGGGCCCCAAATGACCACTGATTCTAATGACCTCATGCAACTTTGAATAATTCTTCATAACGCCAGGTGGCCCTCTCCTGATTCTAGTAACTCTTCTTGATTATCCCTGACCCTAAGTGACCCCAACAACCTGCCCTCACTCTAGCAGAACCTCCAGCTACACCTGGGATTACCTGGGTCAGGTGGCTGATCACAAGGGGCAGCATAGTGAGGGGGTTCTTCAAGATATTGAACAGGGACACAGACACAAAGGCCTTCTCGGCGTCCAGCACGTTGTTCGGGTCCACGGACACGTACACACCGAGGGTGATGAGGGTCACCTGGGCAGCAGCGGGGGTGGGTGTCAGGGTGGAGTCTACTGGGCCCAGAGGCCTGGGCTGGCCAGGCTGGAGGCCAGCCCCAGAGGAGGAGCCTCACCAGGAAGGGAGTGCAGATCCAGATGAAGATGGTCATGGCGTGAAGGTAGGAGCTACGGCGCAGCAGTCTGAGCTCATCTTGTCGAATGCCCTCCACCTGCCGTAAGAAGCTGGGCTCCCAGGCATATAGTTTCAGCAACTTGATGCCACCCAGGATCTCACTCATCAGCTTGATGCGGGAGTCCTTGAACTTCATTTGTTCCACCTGTGGAAAGATTAGCATTGGCATGCTCCACTCCCCTCCCCAGACCCACAGGAGCTCACCTTCCATGCTCTGGCACATACTGCAGCTATTTAGGTTGCTCACCATCCTTCCTCCCTGCTGGGCCAGTGCTGTGTCTCAGCCTGGAATGCCCCACCCAGCCTCCCCTCTCAAACCTTCCCGCCCCCAACAAAATCCAGCTCCAACCTCAGTGCCAATGGCACAGTCCCTCCCAGGCAGCATCCTCTGCCCCGTTCCCTGGGTTTCTAAGGCACATTGTACTTTCTTTTTGTCCCCAGAGCAATCCGTGTATGGATTCTTCCCCAATTGGACCGCCAGCCTCCTGACCCTAATCCAGGGTGTAGCATGCCAAATTAATTTATTCATTTAACCCCTATTTATTGAGTGTCACTATGTGCCAGGCCATGTGCTAGATTTAGACATAGGGCAGATAATGATGAAAAACTCAAACAAGGCCCTGGCCATCATGAAGCTGACAGTCTGATGGGGGAGGCAGATAGGAAGCAAACAATTACCCGAACACACGCTTAATAAATTAGCATGCGTACTCTAAAGAGAAACAACAGGATTCTGTGAGAGTCTGGGAAATCAGTGTTTATGTTGGAAGATGGGGGAAGGGAAGGAGTTGAGCAAGCAAAGAAGGGAGGGAGAGCATTCCAGGAAACTGTGTATGGTGGCCCAGGGGTACCCAGAGCTTGGTGCTTTGGGGAAAAGGAAAGCCAAGTTGGCTGAAATTTGGCCACATCTTAGGGGGTGAGTGTTTGCAAGATGAGCAGGGGCTTTGTCATTTATTCTCCGTGCAGTGGGAAGCTGCTAAAAACTTCGATAAATGTGTGCAAATAAAGGACTGGACGACTGCCTATTTACACTCAACACAGTATGGCAGGAGAAACCCTCATTAGACCAGAAGACGTCGTCTGATTCTGCCTGATTCTAGACTGCCATAATCTCTTTGGGCCTTGGTACCTCTGCTGCAAAATAAGAACATGTCTAAAACCCTTTCAGGGTTGTTGTGAGGATAGAGCGAACTAAAGGTTTGTGAAAGTGGCTGTTAGCCATCCATACTCAGTAAGCAAGGTCACTGAGGGGCCCCAGGTTAGTGAATGTCTTTCCAGGCAGGAGCAGTGCACCTGTGATATCACCCACCTGGAAAGTACGCATCTTGATGGCCACAGCTCCATTGAGTGGGATCAGCAAGATCATGAGAGCAACTCCAGCCAGAACGGAGGGACCCAGGTTCTAAGGAGGCACAGGTGGATAGATAAGACAGAGAGATAACCAAAGTGTATACATAACAGAATCCAACAGACAAACACGGGCTTATTGATCTGAAACATGGAGATGGGCAGGAAACAATAGATGGTGGTCAGCCATGTAGACAAAGAAAAGCAGACATACTGACGAAAAGCCAAAATGACAAAAAAATTTGCAGAAGCAGCCTGCCATCAGATATTGACAACAGATAAGGACAAACAGCAGACATGGAAGGGTGCCCAGACACACAGGAAGGCAAATACAGACAGACAGACAGACAGACAGACAGTGACAACCCATCACACCCACCCTGCAACCTAGTCCCTCTTTCCCCCCCTGAGATCTTCGAGAAGGATAATCGCCCAGGCTGGAAAGACTCCAGCATCCTCGCAGTCATGTCCCCCAACCCCAATATCTAGGGAAACACTTGTGTCCATTCTGTAGCCCCTCCGCTGACCCAGAATAACCCTCTCTTGTCCCTTCTCAGCAAAGTCAAGGTCAGAGGAAGGGGGCAGAGGTCAGGGTGTAAGAGTCACCTGCCAGAGGAAGTAGATTGCCAGTATGATCTGCAGAGGTGTTGACCACAGCAGGTTGAGAAAGGGGGCAAGGTCCATGAAGCGCTGGGCATCCACAGACATGAAGTTGACCATTTCTCCCACAGTGGACTCACGTTTGACTGAGCTGGTGATAACCAGAGCCTGCAGGTGGACAGCAAGTGATGTTCTGGGACTGTTCTGAGAGCCTCTCCAAAGCTCCCCAAGGCCAGCCTCCCCGCTCTGCGCCTCGTTCCAGCTAACCTTCCTGTAGATGACACCTATGATCCCCGTACGAAGTCTCAATCCCATCGCAAACATGCAGTGGTAATACTGGTGTAAGATCACAGTCTGCATCAAGGAGCACACGAACATCAGCCCGGCTACCAGGAAGCCCCACCAGGTGGGGGCCATGGGGTTTGAAATAAATCTGATCAGGATGCTGCAAGGGCAGGAGAGAGGCATGAAAGTGGGGAGGGCTACCCAGGCCGTTCCCTCTACCGCTGCCCCCGCTTTCACCCGCAGCCTCCACTCTGCCCCCATCCCTGAAACCTCTCAGGTCAGGGATGCTGGCCCTCCACTCCCCCAACCAGACCAAGGGGACTCAGCCCAGTGTTGCCTCAAGACCACGAACCTCCATCCTCGCCCCCTTTCACCTTCACCTCCTTTTCTATCTACTGTGGCCCCCACCGCCCAATCCTATCACTTTCACCACCAGCCTCACCTTCCTACCTTTCTTGCTTCCTTGGATCACATGGCAGGAAGTAATACCACATGTTCCTTGATTCAGCTTTCCTACATCTTCCCTTGAGCTACTGAGGGCTCAGAGCCCACTGCATGAACACAGACTCTTGTCCCTGAAATCCATTCTCTCCAACATCAGTTGGCCCCAGCGCTGCCCAGTGACCTTTGCCAGGCTCCTAGTCCACCTCCTCTCCCACAGCCCTCTTTCCCTCTTCTCTTACCTTTTGACCCGTCCCCACTCCCTGCCCTTCTCAGCAGCTACCCACTTAAGTCTTCCCATTAAACATCCACTGAGAACTCCCTCCCAACACTTGCCCTCTTCCCTTTCTCTTCCTTCAGGAGAGGTGTCCCTCCGGCTTTCCGAGCCTGATCCTGTCTCCCTGAGCCCTGGATCCCATTCAACTCCTCAGGTACATGCTCCATAATTGCTCCCCCGCCCCCCGCATCCCGATCTTCAATAGCTTCATCTCTGCTGGCAGCGCTGTACCTTCTCCTGTTGACATGAGCAAGTCTAGTTCATGTTAGCACAAACCTCCCCTCTACCTCCATACTCATAGCCAGGCCTCTCCTGCTGTGGGTTGAGCGTGTCTCCCAGAAAGGTATGTTCAAGTCCTAACCCCTAGTACCTGTGAATGTGACCTTATTTGGAAATAGGGTCTTTACAGATATAATCAAGAAGAAGTCACATTGGAGTAGGGAGGGCCCTAATCCAATGATGGTGTCTTTATAAGACAGGAAAGGGAGATTTGCACACAGAGAGGCCGATGCACATGCGCGCGCACACACACACACACACACACACACACACACACACACACAGAGGCCATGTGAAGATGGAGGCAGAGACTGGAGTGATGCATCTACTCCAAAGCTTAGGAATGCCCAGGATTGCAGGCAAACACCAGAAGCTAGGAGACATGGAAGAGATTCTCATTCAGAGCCTCTAGAAGGCACCAACCCCATCAACCCCTTCATCACAGACTTCTGGCCTCCAGAACTTGAGAGAATAAATCTCCGTTGTTTTAAGCCACAAAGTTTGTGGTGATTTGTTACAGCAGCCACAGGAAACTAATACACCTTTCTTTACTGGAAGTGCCTAGACCTTCATGGTCTCTGTCTCTACTGCAGATGCCCCACTCTCAGGCCCTTCCCCTTTGTCTCAGCCTCTGTTTTTGGAAGTCACTAACAAACCCCACGTTGCCTTCCTCAGACTCTGTTTTATCAGCCATCTTGTTTCACTAGAGGCCATGCCTTGTCCTGGAAGTGCTCTCTGTTCCTGCATCTCTGGACCCTCCAAGCCAGGCTTCTGTTTACCCCTTACCTGTCAGAATTCCCTAGGGCTCTGTTTAGCACCTCTGCATGGACTCTCTGGCAAAGCTTAGCCACAGATATGAAACCCTGGGCTTCCACCCAATGCCTCTGAAAATGTGATCTCTAGCTAGCTGGGAGTCATACCTTGGGGGTGCCCACCAGCACCTTAGGCCCAATGTGGCCAAGACTCCACTCACCACCTTGCCCTGTGCACAATGCCTTCCTCCCACTGAGGTCATCATCTTGCAGAAAGATCTATCACCCTCCAGTTACACAGGCCAGAACCCAGTCACCCTTGATCCCTCCCCCTTCCTGGCACACGCTTCCATCTCCTGAGGAGCTTCTGAATCCTATCTCATTCCTGGCCTGGACTCTCGTCTGCCCTGGTTGGCCCACTTCCATCTGGCCACCTGTCCTACATCACCCACACTACTGGCAGGGAATCCTTCCAAAATGCAAACCAGACGCCCCTCCCTGGCTGCAAACCTTTCAAGGATTTCCTTAGCTCTCCCCCTCTCCCTTCATTTTTTTTCTGCCTCTCCCTCTGGCCACACTCTCCTCTAGCATTCAGAAATACCCGGAGTTCCTGAGACATGCTGTCTCAGGCCTTCGTGACTGCCTAGGCTGCACCTTCCTCTCCTTCCTCACCTGGTTAACTCACTCCTGCTGTCCTTCCAAACTTGACAACCTCCCTGGCTGGCAGGTGGACCCTGCTTTTTCCCAAGCTGGCTTCTTTATCCCTCCCAGTGTTGTCCAGACACCTGAGTACACCTCTGCCTGCACTGTACTCTAATGGATTTATACATTGGTTTCCCCCACAAGACTTTAAGACTATATCTTATTTATCTCTGTATCCCTAGCATCTGGCACCATTTTGGTACCCTGGGGCTCCATAAATATTCATTAAATGAATGCATGCATGAATGCAGGGGCAAAAGGCCGGAGGCTCAGCTGCTAGGCAGCTCTCCTTCCCAGCCTCTCATCTGAGAGCTCCTTCAAGTCCAAGCCGTTCATGTGACCGATGATGGAGCCTATCAGGTGGAAAGAGCACTGTAGCTGGAGTTCAAATCCATCTTTATCAGCTGTGTGCCTTTGGGCAAGTCATTTCACTTCTCTGAGTTTCTGCTTCCTCGCTTGTTTGTTTGGTGGTTGTTGTTTTTCATTTCGTTTTTCAGCTTTCTCATTTGTAAAATGTTGGGAGCTGGCTGGGATCAGTCAGGGACACTGAGGCTTTAGGTTGGCAAGCTTGGGTCTCCAGGTAGATACAGGCCTGGGGTGAGCGGCCTTGGAGAAGTTTGGTGGGGACCTGTGGGACAGTGCTTCTGCCTTAAACTGCTTCCAGGTAACGCAAGTGCGAAGAGTAAAGACCCCAGCTTGCTGATAGGAAAAGCTTGTGGACTAAGGGACTCAGTTGCTCATGGACTATGAACTTCCGGCTTCAACATACATCACCACTCTGGGACTTTCCACCACTCACCTGATTCACATACTTGGGACTTTCTACTGTGGACTTGTAGACAGTTTCTATTTGCCTCAGTTTAACCTTGCCTAGCTATATCATTGGTTTATATTGTGTATAACATAGCTTGTTGATGAGGAGAAATTCTTTCTCCTCAGCCCATGAGTTTTAGCTTTAGGGAATCGCTCCCTAAAATGAGAAAATTGCTTCCCCTTAAGAATCTTGTATACCCAATAAACGAGGTCTCAGTTTTGCAACCGGCAGACTGAGTCCCTCCTGTCCCCGCACTTTGTCTCTCTTTTATTTCTCGTCTCCCTCCCTGTCCTCTCAGGGACCCGTTTGGTGAGCTCCTGGCTGATGTGCCAGGGACATTCAGTTGAGCGAGCTGGTCTCGATCAGTAAAATGGGCATAGGGCCACCTCTCTATCGGATTAAAGAGAGAATGTTTGTTAACACATCCATCAGGGAGCCTGGCCCAGAGTGTGTATCTGGTAAATATAAGCTGGATATGAAGGGGGAAACTGAGGTGCAGAGGCACCGCCACTGCCTCTGAAAGAGGGCACACAGAAAGTGGGGAGAGCCCCTTCGGTTCCTGGCCTGGGGCTCTTTTCACTACACGTTGTCCCTTCCTCTGGGCATAGGCCTCAGGGACAGCCGGCCAGCCCCCCTGCCCAGGGAAGGGCCACAGCAAGGAGTGTGGTGAGACCTGAGCAGCTGTGGATTGACGAAGGAGAGCAGGTCCTGGGTCAACATGAAGCACATGCTGAGGAGAAAGGTGGGGCCAAAGGTGGACAGCAGGGCCTGCAGGAAGGAGGCCTCCCGGGGCCTGGGCCGGTCCCCCAGCAGCTCCTCATCCTCACTGGAGACTGTCTTCCCAGATGCCACCGCGGCCTTGTGTCTGGTCCAGGAGGAAGGAGCAGTGAGTAGGAATAGGCACAGGGGTCCCATGAAACCAAATGCTAGGGAGCAGTAGAGAGGAGAGGGGAGATGCTTTCTGGGCTCTCAGGACTGGGGGAGGGGGGGGGAGATGGACTTTCCAGGTGCTAGAGGGCATATGAGGGGTGCCTTAACTGCTCCCCAAGGAGTATAACCCAGCAATGCCCAGCCTCTGGCCTGCCTATGTCCCCAGGGAGGATGCTGAGAGGGAAGGGACACGTGGGCAGGGGAAGCTAGTGGCCTAGCCACCAGGGAGCTGAGCAGGGAGTGGGTAGAGGTGGTATGGAGGGACAGAGAAGGGGTGCCCAGGCCAACTGGGGGACCGTAGGAAGCCATGGAACTCAAGACACTGCTGACAACGCCCAAGTCACTTGCTCCTCTGACAGCCAGTCAGCCCCTGACTGAACGAACACCGCGCTCCTGGCTGTGGCAGTGGGGGAAGGCGGTTCAGTCCTGGGGTCAGAAGTGGGTAGGTTAGGAGGGTTGGGAGTTCCAGCTCTCCTGACTGGGAAGTTGGCCGGAGACAGGTTTCTCCACAACAGGAGACGGCCAGTCTCAGCTGGAGGGTCATCCTCTCCAGCCCCTGCCTCCAGACAGGAGGAAGCAGGACTGAGAGGAGAGGCCGGCCTCCGACTTCTCCCCCAGCCCTTCCTGAGGGAAGTTCCTAGACTCTACCCTTCAAGTCGGGCAGGGTGGTGCAGTGGTAAGAGCAGTAGGGCCAGACAGGGGGGTGTGGATTCCGGCTCTACCACCACCAACTAGGGGACCTTGGGCGCGTCATTAAACCTCTGTGCCTCAGTGTCCCAATCTGTAACATAGGGGATAGTAGAACTTACACCATAGGGCAAGTTGGAGGTTGAGCTAATCTACGTGCTCAGGGCTGTGCCCAGGGTAGAGTAAGTATTCCGAAAGGGGCAGCCATTCTCTGGCTTCAGGAAAGTGGAGGAGAGCTGGTCTCAGGTCCCACCTCAGGGCCACCTGCACCTGCTCTTCTACCGACCGACACCCAGCCATGTGACCATCTCAGGTCAACCAGCCTCCCCTTCGGGAGACCTGGGTGCGTGAAGGGGCCGGGTGGAGGGGCGTGGGGACTGGAGGACCTCACCGTGCTGCCTGCTTTTGATGCTTCTTCCAGGCCTCCAGCAGCCTCTGCACCACCACCTCAGAGTGATCCTCCCTGTTCAGGGACCAGAGGTCCTCTTCCTCCAGGGGACGCCGGTAGCCGAGGATGGCCATCCTGAGGCAGACAGATGGCCCCACATAGGGTCAGCATTTAGCAGCCAGAAGCCAGGACCAGGGTCTCCAGAAAGGAGGCGCTCCCTGGGGTGCTTTGGTCAAGGGAGCTGTCTCCTTTACTGCCACAGTGAACAGGCTGGAGGTCACTGCCTCCCACCCCAAGCTCCTACCTCAGGCCCCTTCTTTCTCTCCCCGCCAGAGGCCCCATTGACTCCTGGGGCCTGGTGATGAACTGCATGCTGGCTAGGGCCCCGGGTGAGGACAAAGCCAGGTGCATGGAGCCCCAGCCTTAGGTGCCTCTTCCGTGCAGCACAGTTAATAAGCTGTCACCCAGGTCACAGACACAATTATCCAGCTCAAGCTGCTTTGAGGGGTGGCCAAGGATATGACAAGCTGCAAGCTTATCCAAGACAGAAAAGCTTGGAACTAATTACGGTTTCTCTCCAGTCCCTGAGCCTGTCCCCACCGGCTGGCAGATGCAGAGCTGGCCTACGGCCTGGGATCAGAGCTGGGCCAGACCTGGCCTTTGCACTCAGCCCTCAGCCCGGACAGGTTTCACCATCCGCACCTGCCCCGTGCCTGCTAGGGCGAGGGTTTGGAGTAGGAGGGTCAGCCTGGCCCTGTTTCTCAGGCCCCTGAACCTTCAGCCTGCTCCTCTTCCTCCCTCTTACCCCCTATCTCCCCGCCCTCCTCCCTCTGGCCCAGGATGGAGAGAGGAAAAGCCAACTCACTTTGTGAACCACGAGAAAAACAGACGGGAGAGGAAGCCAGCGTTGGCCTCTGGGCAGGGGTTCTAGAAGGTGAGAGTGGGATCGGGGAAATCAGAAGTGCTCACCACCCTCTCAAGGCGGATTAGAAGAAGGAGGCCCCCACACCTCCCAGCTCCAAGCCCCAGGTCACACACTGTGGAGATGACCTGGGGATGGAAGGGATGAACCGGAAGGGATGCGGGGTGCTGGTAAGGGCGAGCTGAGGACTGGGCGTGGAACCGCAGCTACCACCCGGCCTCCACGGAAAACTCACAGGGTCGGCATTTTTGGGGGAGAAAAACGGTGGCTTTTCCCTGAAGCAGGACAAGATGAAGGCAAGGAGCACCAGGGCAAAGTAGATGTAGAAGGTGGTGAAGCGGAAGGGGTCCAAGATCTTGCCCTGGGGGGATAACAGGGAGGAACATCAGAATGTCAGGCTCCTCCAGGGTAGGAGGTGGTCCCCAAGGGCACCTGCGTCCCTTACCCAGAGGGTTCTGAGAGAGGGGAAGGGTCACAAAGGGGCGGCTGTAAGGGCTTGCCCTGCACCAGGCATTGTGCCAAGCACCTAACCTGCATCACCATGTCCAACTCTCCTGACAAGGAAATCTATGACACCTGGTTTGCAAATGACGCAATGAGGCTCCAAAAGGCTAAGAAATTTGCCCAAGGTCACACAGAGAATAAGAGGATGATTCCATGCCTTACGAATATACTTGACTGTCTCCCCTTGAGATGGAGAAACGGGGAGATGCTAGATTGACCCTCCACGTTCCTACCACTACCCCATCACCACCACCAAAGATCAAGAGGAAGGGCAGGAATTGAGGAAGGTGGGAAGAACAAAATCATGGGACTTCCAGGTAAAGCCAGAACTACACATGCTTGTTTGCAATGTGTTCATTACACAGACGTTAGCAGACACCCCTGTCAGATACTGCAGTTGGTGGTGGTGGCGGCCACAAAACAGCCCCCTGCACTCCTACAAATACCCAACAATGACTCCATTCTCCTGATTTACGCAAGTCCTCAGCCCCTCACTCCACCCCCCACTAGTCTGCTTCCAGCAGAGATACAGCAAGTAAGAACAACACAAAAAGGACTAAACCACAGAGGAGGTCCTGGGAGCCAGGGAGGGGTGGAGGAGAGGAGCCTGAGACCCAGCAGTGACCTTGAGCCCTGAGGTCACCCCCTAGACAGGGCTGGACCAGGCAGGTGCCCCTTGCCCCTTACCTTTTCCACAGCTGAAAGGATCTTGGAGCGGAAGGGGATGATGGCGCAGACCACACACAGGAACCAGAAGATGATGAGGACCCCTGAGGACTGCACCCCCTGTAGCCGCTCATACTGGATCAGCAGGGTGGCCAGCAGCTGTGCAGGGAGGGCACAGAGGCTGGGCCAGAGCACACACACACACCTGGACCTACCTCCGTTCCTCTCCATCCCATGTGGCCAGATGTTTCTGGGGTCACCCCCATCCTCTTCCCACTGCTAAAGCATCCAGCCTTCTCCTCAGAGCCCATGGTTTCCCCACTGCAATCCCCAAACCCACTGGAGACCTTCTCCCACTCAGCTTCCCCGGCCCCACACTGACCATGGTGACCCCCACCACCAAGGGGGTGACAAAGAAGACAGGAGCAGGGGCCCAGCCATGGACCAGGCCATGGAAGGAGTAGAAGAGCTCAGCCCAGGAGACGCACCACAGCAGGACACCCAAGACCTACAAACAGGGCACATGTTGGAGCCTCCATCCTGAGGTAGGGACAGTCCCTTTTTGTTCCTGAAGCCACCAGACCTGCCAGAGCCTGGCTCTGAGGGCTGTGCTGGGTGCTGGCCAGAAACTTCTTGAGGGTGGGAGAGGCTTGATGGAAAATTGGCTTGCACCTCTCCAAACAGAGACATCTCAGTTGGTTACAGACCCACCTCAGTTGGTTACATACCCACTTGGCAAGCTGCCATGGTGCCCAACACCAGGCAGTGAGGTTAGGGAACCCTGTCCAGCCACTGAGGGTGGGGAACCTCCCGCCAGGCCCCCGCCCCACCCGAAAGAGAGCCCTGAGCTCCTGACCGTCTTGAGCCTGGAGAGGTGCGAGAGGACAATGTAGCCTCGGCGGTGATGCCACAGGTAGAACAGGTAGCAGGGCAGGGCAGTCCACAGGTAGACGCAGGGGACCCAGGCCAGCAGGGAGTTCTGGAAGCAGGGGGTGAGGTCCGGGTGGTCTGTGTGCACTGACAGATTGGAGTCCTGGGGACAGAGGGAACAATTCAGAGCTGTGGCTGCCTCCTGCAGAATTGGGCTCTCCCTCAAGGGAGGTGGCTGGACCACAGAGACACTCCATGCACAACGGGGGTGAGAAGGTGTGTGAAGATGAGAGAGGGTAAGTGTGCAAAGCAGCATTTGTGAGTTGTGGACTCTGCTAGGAGGCTGTGGTTGCCCCCGTTTCCTCATTTCCTCATATTTTCTCTCTAACTGCGGTAGAATTCAAGTACAATAAACGGTACCCATTTAAAGTGCACAAGCCAAAAGTTGTACACACCTGCAAAACCACTCTCACAGTAAAGATAGAGAATATTTCCATCATTCCATGAGCTCCCTTGTGCTCCTTTACATTCCATCCCACCCAGGCAACCATTGATCTGCTCTCTGTCGTTCTAGATTTCTACTTATTTTTAAAATTAATTTTTTTTATTTTATCATAGTAATATATGCACAGGGCTGAACAGCCCACTTCCTCTCTAAGCCTCTCCCAGGAAGGGATAGGGAGCTCTCCTTTAAAACGGGGGAGGCCAACCCGCACTCCACCTACCTCGCTGGGTGGGTGTGAGCGCAAAGGAGCAAGGGGATATGGAGAGAGCTTTGTAAATCACCAAGCTCAGGGTGACCAACCGTCCTGGTTTGACTGTGTAGGACTGTCTTAGACACCAAAAGCCTGGTGTCCTGGGGAACCACTGAGTCCAGACAAGACCCCCTCTTGATGCTGACCATAACTCTTTTTGGAAAGAGATGCAGGAATACATTCAAACACATATTTTACTAAGATTGTTTCCTCCAAGACCATCAATCAACTAATTTTTTTCCCCCTTCCTGCAAAGAATTAGACAGCTCTACCTTTTTAAAACTGTGTGACACTAAATCTTGCTTCAAGGGTTAACATTGGGAGGATAACATCTCCCAGTTGGCCCTTTCCACTTGGCCCCTTGGCCATCCTCAGGCTCTCACCTCTCCCTAAGCAATTCCCATGGGATTCTGGTCTCTTTCTGTCCATGAAATGGTCTCTAGGGGCCCATATCCCTGTCCAAACTCTCCTGGTCTTCCCCTTCCTCCTTGGTCTTTCCTTCGAAGTCTCTTCACTGGTTCCCCCTCTTGGCATCAGAGTGCCCCAGGCTTCAGTCCTTTCCTCTTTTCCATCTGCTCTCACCCCCTTGGCAATCTCATCTAGTCTCATTTACATGCAACTCCGGCTTACCACTTTCCAAATCCCCAACTCAATATCCAGCTACCTACTGGACATCTCCACTTTACACACCCTACAAGAGCCTACAAGTGACACCTGTGCAGTGTCCTTTCCACTGACCTACGACCTCTCTCACTGCCTCTCCTGCATCACTCTAGCCAATTGACCTCCTTGCTGTCCCTGAACACACTGGGACCATTCCTGCCTCAGGGCCTTTGCACTTGCTGTTCTTTTTACCTGGAACACTCCTCCCTCAAGCATACTTAAATCCTCCTTTCTCAATGAGACCTACCCTGACCACCCCCAGCATTCCCAATCTACCCTCCTTACCCTCCCCTGCTTTTTCTTTTTCTCTGTAGTATCTATCACGGTCTAACGTGCTATATCATTTTCTAGTTTACTATATTTTTTCTCATCTCTTCCTGTTGGCATGTAAGTTCCTGGAAAGAAAGAATCTTTATTTCATTTATTGATGCATCCTAGGGACTATAAATACAGAGTACCTGGCACATAGTAGGTGCTCAGCAAAAATTTGCTTAAGTTAAATTCAATATTTGTTGAATAAATGAATGAATGGACAAAAGGATAATCTTATACCCTTCCTCTAAAGCTTCAGTGTCTCCCTACTGCCTAGAAGACAAAGTCCAAACATGGCACTATGGCTGTCAAGACCTCCAGCTGGACTTGACTTATCTATCTATGTGAACTAATGAACTATCGCTGATAGTTCTAATGAACTATATGCTTGAGTTCTCCCATCTTAAGAACACACTTCAGGGAGTGATCTGCAAACCCTACCTCCCTTTCCTCAACCTCCTTTTACTCTTTAATCCCATCCAGGTCAGCCCTGTGCCCTCCAGTGCCCCTGCCCACTGCTGCGAGATGACCTTCCCTGAAATGCAGCTTTGCGCCCCTTGTCTCAGGCCCACAAACCTGCAGAGGTCCCTGCTGCTTACGGAATCAAATCCAAGCACCCTACAGCCTTCTCTTCCCACCTCCCTTCCCACTGCTCCCTCCTCCTACTGCCAAACTCACTTCACTCTCCACTGGCTCTGAGACTCCCACTCCTACGCCTTTGCTCAACCTGGTCCCTCTTTCTTCCACTTACCAAAATCCTAACAACTACAGGGAAGGCATGGTGGGTCCCGCTGAGCATCTACTTCTTCCACCTCGAGTCCCCTTCCTCCTCTGAAGTCAGCACCTACTGAGAGAGCCCCTTCTTGGGAGCATCAGTCTTTCACCTGGCAATGCTTTGGTGAGGGCCTGCGATGAGTCAGGCCGTGGGTTGGGCACACCCAGGATAAACCTGTCCCTGACTGTGGGGACCACGCAGTCTAGGAACACACTGCTTCAGGACATGTCATTCAAGCCCCAGTGGGCAGAGGTTGTACATCTTGTCCTCTGGAGCCCTATATTCAGGAGCTGCTCAAGCAGTATGAGCTAAGGATCCACGACTCTTGCTGAGCCCCTGGCATGCTGGCCCCGGGGCTGGGCACTGGGTCACAGAGAGAGCTGGGTACCTCATTCGGCCTGGTCAGGCACCACAAAAGGAGGGCTGCCAACACAGCTAATCCAGGCCTGGCCCACGTTTTTTCATTTTTATTTTTTCCTGTTTTAAAACATTTCTTACTCAAGTATAATATACGTCCAGAAAAGCACACACACCTTAAGCACACAGCCCAAGTTATTTTCACATACTGAACACACCTGTGTAACCAGCACCCGAATCAAGAAACAAAACATTCCTGGCACCCAGAAGCCCCCTTGTGTCCCTTCCCAGCCACTATTCACCCCAGGGGAGTGCCATCCTGACTGCCAATCACGTGGACTAATTCCTCCCATTTGGGATCTTCCTATAAAGGAAATTGTCCAGTGTGTATCTTTTATGTTCGTTTGTTTTCACTCAATTTTTGCTCGTGGGTGTCACCCTTGGGGTGGAGTGTGAGTAGGGACACCCCATCCTCATTTCTGCATGGTGGTCTGTTGTGTGACTGGACTCATGTATATATCCATAATACTGTCAACGGCGACTCTACCCTCCTTGCAACTCAGAGAGCCCATTAATCTCATCAACCTAGTTGCCATCCGGAGAGCCTGCCCAAGGCCACCTCTAACTCAGTCCACTGGGTCTCCAGGCCTGTAGTGCACTTCCCACCTCTGGGCCCAGCCCAAGCCTTACCTCCTACAGGAAGCCTTTCTGGGGTACCCCAGCCTCTGACAGGGCTTTTCCTTGCTTCATCTTATATGGCCTTGGCACCCAGGTAAGTGACTATTACCCGAGAGTGATAAAGGCCCCTTATGTTTCACTGGCACTTTATGGTACCACTTGTGTGGCCATTAAATAGTTGGCTGATTCAGAACAACTTCCAGAAGTAGAGAGGAGAGAGAGTATTAGGCCCGGCCTGCAGAAGAGAAAGCAGGCTCCACCCGATCTGGCAACAAATTCAAGGACATCAGGGTGTAGGGATCTGGGACAGGCACCCAGGCCTTGTGATGCCAAACTGGGGTTTCTCCCCACCACGTACCACCTCTACCTGTACCTGTGAACACATCCTTTCTCCTAAAGCAATATGAGACCTTGAGGACAGACACGGGGCCCTACTCCTATTTTTCTCCTCTCCTGCGCCACAGCCTGCAACTCCCAGGGCCAGGTATGCAGGAGCAGCCCACAAATGGTCTCTGGGTTGATTGACAAGGGAGCCCAAGTTCAAGAGCATGTCAGGAAATCCCTGCATGGGTGTGCAAGTTGGTGACATGGCTCTTTGAGGCAGGCAGGGAGAAGCCACAAGAATAAATCACCCCCGACACAGAAGACCCCACGTGGGCTGCCACTTTTGAGCCAGGGAACCGTGGGCGAGCTCCTTCATCTCCCTGAACCTCAGTCTCCATGTGAGTCATACATAGTGAGAGGAGTGACAGCTTCCGGGCCAACTCCCCACAGGAGAGAAAAGAAACAAAGCGCTTTTACTCAAACAGGGCGATACTTGGGAAAGTCGGTGATGGAGCAAGAGGCTGCTGGAACCTTATTTCGGTTGCACAGGTAACTTGGACTATGGCCACAACCAAGAGATCGTAGGTGTGTGAGGACGCGGGTGGCTGCTGTGACCCACAAGGAGGTCCAGCCTGGGCTCCTTTCCTTCAGATGAGCATGTCCCAAACGGGCAGAACCCTCTCCAGAAGACAGCGGGTACCTAGCTCTGGCTGTGCCCCTAGGCTATTTACCCCAGAGCCCTTGCTAGGACATCGACGGGACATGTCCTACACAACATGTCTGGAACTGCACTCCTGCCCACCCGCTCGTCTTCAGCCTTCCCACCTTGATGGATGGCAACTCCTTCCTTCACCCAGGCCAGACTCCTCAGAGCTGTCTTTGATTCTTCTCTTTCTCTCACATCCCACATCCAACCCTTTTGCAAATCCCGGCCAGTCTACCTTCAAATGATCAGGCTGAACTAGATGAGAGTGCTATATTCGACTGTTCTTACCCATAAAAAATGCAACTTCTTCTGGCTCTCTCTGATGCCTCCAGAATCCACCCGATTCCCTGAGCCCCACTCTCTCAGCTGGATCACGGCCACAGCCCCCTGTCTAGTCTTCCCGCTTGCACCCCTGCCACTTGCCCTGGCAGACTTTTCCAGCACAGCAGCTAAAGGCAGATCTTGATGAAATCTAAGCAAGACCATGCTACCATGTTACTACTCTGGCTCAAAGCTGCCAAGGGGTCTCCTTTGCACTCAGAGTCCCCACATGGCCCTCAAGACCCTCATTATCTGCCTCCCCCATCTCTCTGGCTTCATCTCCCCACCCCCCTCTCTCACTCTGCAGCCGTCACCCACACAGTTCCCAAAGCAACAATTTCCTTAATAATGCAATTAAACAGCTGGATGGAGCTGATAAGGTGTGGCACCTAGATGGGACCACACAGCAGGGCTCCTTCATGGGCACAGAGGCTGAAATCCCTACAGACCCAAGCAGAGGACAGGTGGGAGTGAGGA
>NW_017731390.1:762488-774115 GCF_001890085.2 Hipposideros armiger
GGGGGAGAAGGGATCATCTGACAAGTTCATTTAGCTTTGCAGAAATGGAAGTGCAGAAAGAGCAAGGCGGGGCTCTGATCCCCATTCACACTCAGCGACCTACGGTGGCTGGCGGACACAGTAGCCTTTGGAAAGGCCTGGGGTGGGGGGCAAAGCCTGGCCATGTGGGGCCAGTCTATGGCTCAGAGGCCTTGCTGGCCAGGCCACTTCTAACAGTGGCTCTGTCAACCCACAGCTTCAAGTTATTTGAGCACCACTGTGTTCCAGGATTATCACTTAATGTTCACAACAGCTGAGACCCACGGCTGGAAAGTGACTGGCCCCAGTTCACGTGGGCTGACATTGGGACTTGAATCCAGGCAGTCTAGCTCCTGAGTCCCCACTCCAAACCACGGGCTTCTGCGGTACTTTCTTTGTACTCTATAGGGCTTCCCACCTTGGGGAGAGAATGCAAGCATCCAGATCACCTGAAGCATTAAAAATCTCCTTTCAGCCTTGCAGCAGCCCCTCAAGTCACCCCCTTGCTGCGGTTCTCACAGAGCTGGGGGGAAAGGGCTGCCATTTTATAGTAACAGACTGGCTGGGATTCTGGGAGCTGCTGGATTAGAAACCTGAATATCCAGTTAGAAGGAGAAATTCAATCTGAGGACTGGGCCCCAATAAGCCCCTTCCCCCAGTACAGGAAACAGCTCTAGGTAGAGGAAGAGAGGGGTGCAGCCACCCAGCACATCCAGGTTTCAACCCCTCTCGGGGATCCTGCTCCACCTGTTGCTCCCGGAACAGTCCCACCAGGGAAGGGTAGACACAGCCCAAGCACTGTGACCCTGTCTCACGGGTGGGTCAGTCAGCAGTCCTCGGTGGGACCTCCCTCCCTGGGGACGGGCCTGGCGCTCCAAGGCCATTTCCCAGTCTGGGGGCTAGCAGGCAGTCTTGGCAAAGTTCCCGCCCAAATGCTACTTCCCTGACTCACTTCCTTCCCTAAATCCAGGGGCAATGGGGGGCAGCAGGGCAGGAAGAAGCCAGCCTGGGGCCACAGGGACCAGGAGCCAGGAGCTCAGAAGTGAAAGCCATCCAGCACCAGCTTCGATGCCCTCCCTCAGCTGGGATGGAGGGAGGGGATTCTAGGCACCCTAGCATGGCAGGGAAGACTGGGTTCCTGAGGTGGGGAAACTTTGGTGCCCACCTGCCTACCTCAGGGGCCCCTGCCTCTGCCAGTTTCCCCACAGCTTCACGTGTCACTGTACTGGAGAGTCAAAGTACATTGAAATCAGAGTCTCGTTCAAGTGACCGCCTACGCAGTCTGGGCAGCAATTCAAGAAGAAGCCTGGGAAGACCATGACACCCAGGAGCCCAAAATTTTGGAGGACCCTAATCATGGCCTTTCCCCCCACCGCCACCCCCAGCCTGAGGCTCAGAGTCCCAGAATCAGCACCGGGCTACTAGACCTGAAGGAGGCCCCAGAGACCACCTAAATCCAGCTGGAGCCCAGAGACAGGGGAGTGATTTGCCAGCAGTCACACAGGTAGTGAGTGACAGAATAGGACTAGTTGGAACAGAGCAGGAGACACAGGAAGCTGAGCCTCTGAGGGACTCGGGTTCTGCCCCCTCCCTTGGGTGGGTAAACAGTCAAGGGAACAGTGAAGGTGCTGGCACCTGACCAGAGAAAAACCCACAGGCCTCTACCAAAAGCTGCTATTAAGTAAACTCCATGTCTACAGTGGGGAGAGAGCCAGGGAAAGGGAGGTCTGGAAACCTCAGAGGAAGAACCAGCCAATCTCCCATGGGCCACATCTTCCCTCTTTCCAGGTGGTCACAGAATTTCAGGGTGGTACCCCAACACCTTCTTTGGCTTGAATCCTCTCTCTAGTATCCCCACCAAGTGGTCACTTACCATGTGCTTATACACCCCCAATGATGGGAGCTCACGACTTCTCAGGCAATCAATGCCATCTTTGGACAGCTCTCATGGTCAGGGCCTTCAGGTTTCTGAGCCCTCATCAGCCTCCCAGGAGCTTCTTGGAGCCATCAGATCAAGGCTGATTCTGCCAATAGGTCGAGACCTCCTGAGAGTGAAAAACCCCAGGCCCTACTCTATGCACTCTCTTCCTCACCTGGGTGCTGTTCAGAACAGAGAGCAACCTTCCAGGCAGGGGACAGAGGGGCACAGCAAAGGGACACCCCCACCTCCTTTGTTCTAGAGGCATCTCTGGCTTCATGAGCCCTGGGCAGTTTGGTCACAGTTCCTTCTTTTGGAATTGATTTCTATGGAAACTCCCAAGGCACAATCAGAAATGTTGGTTATCTGCCCCAAAGTAAGTAGAGGTGAGAGAGAGATCCAAACAAACAGATAAACCATTCACTTAGTGCATAGTGTGAGTGAGTGCATAGGTGTGTGTGCAAATGTCCAGGGGTCATGGGTCCCCTCGAGTCTGCTACCCTCAGATTCATCTGGGGCTCAGGCTGACGGATTTAGCCACAAAACCCCCAGCAAACAGCTGAAAAGGAAGCCTGTGGCCTAATGGCTCTGCCAGCCGCTTTCTTGGAGGTCTTGTCATATCCAACACCCCCTTTTCACCTCAATTCTCTTTCTCTTCACTCCTCTTCCCAGGAATATCACAACTTGTCACCCATAGAGAGTTTTTTAGTTCTCAAAATCGTTTCACATTCCCTATCTCATTTGAATGCCACAAGAATCTTGTGACATGGTTAGGAGATGGGTTATTTCCTATTTCTCAGGTGGAGAAACCGAGGCTGTGAGGATAAGCTAGTGAAAATGCTTCATAAACACGTGGCTCAGAGGAGTCTGACTCATGTCCATCCCCGCCCCCACCTTTTCAATCCCCACCTTTTCACTTCAGGCTCAGGTACTTTCTGGCTGCCCTGAACTGCCTCCCACAAGGTAGGTCACCCACAAACCCCTATGATAAAAGATTCAAGGGCAGGTATACCTGAATACTATACAACGCAAATGAGATGCAAACTAGCACACTATAAAATTAGTAGCCGAGAGCTCCAGGTCTTTGGGGCAACTGAGCTAGAGCTGAGGCTACAGCTCCAGCCTCCTGGCCTCAGATCCTCCCTTGTCTCAGCTCTGCAAACCCTCAGAGGATGGGCTGGGAACCTACTTGCTTTCTCCCCACCACACCCCCAGTCACCAGTCACACTGGGTGTCGCCTAGAACAGCATTCAGGAGCCAAGAAGATAACATGGAAAACTGGGGTAAAGGAAGAGGAGTAGTCAATGCTCTTGTCAAAGCTTTGAGTGTCCAAGCTGACTCCCCACACAGAATTCATCCCTTGGACCTGAGATAGATGCACTGATTTCCATGAACCCTGAGGTCCTCATAGGAGGTATGTACAACTCATAAGCCACAGAAAGTTCGGGGACAAGGAGGACTAGGAGCCCAATAGAGCACAGTCAGGCAATGGCAAAGTTGGAATCATATCCCAGGGGTCCTGCTTCTCAGCCCAGAGCTCGGCAAATGATTGTTGTGTGACTTTGACAAGTCCATTCCTTCCTTGGCCCTCAGTTTCCCCAGCTCTACAATGAGGGGCTAGGCCGCTACTCCCAGTCCCCAAGCTCTGACATTCTTGGGTTCCCCAATATCATGGGAGAGTAGAGCCAAAGGATCTCTAAGCTTGGAATAAGAAGGGAGTATCCCAACTCCAAGTTCCTTAAGGCCTGTCTCTGTACAGTCCTAAGCTCTCAGGGTTAACTGTCCACCCAGGAACAAGGGGGGCCCTTGCACTTGAGGCTTGGACACATCTGCCCCCTTGATTTGTAAGTCATCTGCCTGGCCACCGCAAACATCATGACCATGCCACAGCCACACCAGCCAGGCCCAAGTGGGCAGTGAAAAGAAATACAGTTGACCCTTGAACAACGCTGGTTTGAACTTTACGGGTCTACTTATACACAGATTTTTTTAAAAAGGACATGCTCAGCTCAACTGACTCACTGAGTTCAATTGACTGGCACAGTTCAAACCCACATTGTTTGAGGGTCGTCAACTGATGGTTGGAATTCCACATATGCAGAGGGCCAACTTAAATTATGCACAGATTTTCGACTGCACGGGTGGTTGGCACCACTAACCCCTGCGTCGTTTAAGGGTCAACTGTGCAGCCTCCAGACTCTGGTGACAGTGATCTGTCCAAGCTGGATGACAGATGGCATTCGCGTGGGGCTGGACAAGAAGGGTAGCTGCAAAGAAGTTGCACCATCTCTGATTACCCTTTAGAGACCCAGTGAAAAAGAGAGATTCCCCAAAGATACTTTTTTACAGGTATGCAATTGCCCCAAATTTCCAAAATCCATGTAACCCCCAACAGCCCACCCCAAACACAGCCCACGAGTGGGGTTCCTGACTGTGTACACATGCTTATAACACACACACCCACACAAGCACACACACACAAAAACACACACCCATGGGTAACACACACTGGGCACACACAGACCAGGCACATATGTACAAATATTCGAAATGGGAAAAAGGTTTAGGGACTGGGATTCAGAGGCCCCGGATTTGGGACCAGCTTGCCTGGCATCCGCTGGATGACCACTGACAAGCCCTTTGAATCTAACACCATCTGTAAAATGGAGACACACGACTACTTGCCTCCCAGAGCTACAATGAAGATGAAAGGGGCTGCTGTGAGTGGGTTTGGAAAACTGCAAGAAAGTTCTTGGGCTGTTTACACTTAATGCGCCTGAGCTATGCTGGAGGGCTGGGGAGCTGGTGTCAGCAGCCTTAAAAGCACCCTGATGTCTTAGAAAGGGGGATGGGACTTAGAGCTGAGCTGGCACTCCACAACAAAATTGAAGGACAACGACTTGACTTGGAGCTGATGGATCCTGGAAAAAACACAGTTACCCAATAAAAATTAAGAAGAGAGAGAGAGAGAGAGAGAGAGAGAGAGAGAGAGAGAGAGAGAGAGAGGGGGGGGAAGGAAGGAAGGAAGGAAGGAAGGAAGGAAGGAAGGAAGGAAGGAAGGAAGGAAGAAGGGAGGGAAGGAAGGAAGGAAGGAAAGAAGGAAAGGGGTTTGGCATGTCATTCAAAAGACCTGCTTCGCTACTCCAGTTCTGTAACTAGGAGACTTGGGCAAGTCCCTTCCTCTCTCTGGGCCTCCTTTTCCCCATCTGTAGGAGAGGGTTGTACCAGGAAATCCTGGGATTCTGTACCTGTAAGGACCTGCCGCTTCCTCCTGAGGCCAGAGCATTGAGGACCACCTGCTCTTCGGTGGCTCTTGCCCGCAGAAAAGGTGGCAAGAACCCTTTCCAAGGGCAGAGCCCAGTAGAGCCAACCTCCCAAAGTACCTAGTTGAACAGCAGCTCTGGATGCCCCGGGCCACCGGGCAGGTGTGGGGGTGCGCAACTGAGCCCTAGGCCAGGGTCATCAGGACGATAGCTAATGGGGAAATGCCCCTTCTGCACCCGGCGGTCAGCCCCTGAGAAGGATTGGGGCGAGGCGGCAAGTGGGGGGCACCTTTGATTCCAGGACTCCACCCACTGCGCCCGCGGGAGCCTAGCGCCTCACTTTCCCAGCTTCTCCAGGAGGCGGGGGAGGGCAGGGCAGGTCTCGGACACAGCGAGTGGCCTAGCTGTGGGTGGCGCGGTCAGACCCCGTCCCAGCGTTGAACGGCCCCCTCCCCGGGTCCGTCTCCGCGCCCTTGGTGCGCGCCCTTGGTTCCAGGACCCCTCCTTACCCAGAACTTGGAGCCGCACAGGGCGTCCATGGGGACGAGGCACAGCGGCGAGAAAGGCGAGAAAGGCGAGCGTGGTCGTAACCCAGCTCGCGACGGAAAGGGCTCTGGAACCTCCTCCGCCCGGCGCTCCGCCCCTGCCCGCCCCGCCGAGCCCTACCCCAAGGCCCTTTGGGTCCAATTCTCGAGTCCCGGCGATTACGACAGAGCCTCCCAGGAGCTGCGGCTCAGGGAGGGACTTTGGGACAGGTGTAGGGAGCCATTAACACAGTGACAACCCCTTCGAGGAGCCACTGAGCCATGCAGAAGGGATGCCCCTCCAGATACTGAGGCCGATAGGACTCGAGCAGGGTCTGTTTCCAAGGGGCTCCGACTGGCTCCCACAGTGCACAACTCTGCGGGGGGCCGATGAGTCACGGAGACAAGGCGAGGGATCTACTCTCTCAGGGACTAGATCCTTGAAAAGTTCACGTTCATCTCTAGAGCTCAGTCTCATTATCTATGGAATGGGAAAAGCTTGTGTGCCCAGGCAAATCTGGAAGTCCACCTCTCCCCACAAGTTGCCAGAGTACTGGCAGACACCCACACATAATGTGCATGTGTGTACGCGTACCTGAGGAGAGGGGGTGGGGCGGGAGTCCCAGCATCATCCAGGGGTGGTGGCTTCCTATGATTACCTTAAATTGCTGCCTTCCAGAGGTCCTGTGGCTCCCTGATCATGTGGGGGTTGCTTCAGCACCAAACTGTGCTTCCGTTTTCACTTCCATAAAACAGGGATAATCACAGTACCTCCCTCACAGAGTTACTTCGAGGATTAAATGGGAACAGTATGTAAAGCGTCAAGCATATTGCGGGCACACTTAGTAGGCACCCAGCATGTGTTAATTTCCTCCGCTTCAACCTGGTCAGGGTGGTGGATGGGCAGGTGAGGCCCCAGAAAGAGCCTCACTTTAGCATCCTTCTCCTAAAGCCAAGTCTCCACAGTCCCTAACTGTAAAATGGGTTTGGAGTCAGTGACCTCCTTCTCCTGCTTGCCCCAGCTTGGCCGCTCTGGGATTCATCCCTCCCTCCATCTCTCACTCCCCAAGTCACACAAAGTAACAAATTCCAAAAAGCCACTTCACCATCCCTTCTTGGGGCTGACAACCACTCACCCCTGCAGTTCTTCCTCCTGGTCTCTCTCCCCCGCCCTCGCTTTCCCAAACTTGTCTCCGTCTGCTGGGTCTGCCCAGGTTCACCTGGTGATCCCTTCCCTGGCACTTGTTTCAGCAGCAGGCATGGGCAGATGCCAGAAAGATAGAATAGCAGCAAGCCACCACCTGTCCCTCTGGGAAGGGAGGAAGTCACCAGAAGGAAGTGTCTTCAGCCATGGGCTATCAGAACAGGCCTATGAGCCTGAATGGGGTGGGGCATGGGAGCAGGGTGGATAAGGTGCCCCCTTCCCAGGCAGTGGGACAGGTGCCTCTCCCTCCACCGGGCAAGTCTTCTCAGCCCTTTGTCTGCCCCACGTCCCTCCACTCACATGGTCACACCCTTCACTCCCCATTACTAAGCCAAAGACTTCACAGAGATTTCATACTCTTGTCACACTATGCCTTGGGTTATATTTAGTTGTGAAGAGTCTGTCTTCCCTGCCAGTCTGAGAGGTCCCCAAAAGCAGGGATCAACTGAGTCAGTCACCTTCAATCCCCTTGGGCAGTGCCTTTTGTATGCTGTGTGACCTCAACAACCCCCTTGATGTCTCTAGGACTTAGTTTCATTTATTTATTTATTTATTTATTTATTTATTTATTTATTTATTTATTTTTATTGGGGAATTAGGGGGATGGGAACAGTGCTGGGGAATTGGGGGAAGGGGAACAGACAAGTTGCTGTCCTTTTGTTCTTCAGTCTAGCTGTGGAGGACGTTGCTTCACTGGCCCAAGTTGGCACCATCATTGCGCTCTTCCCGGGCGAGGCAGATCAGTCGCCTTCTGGACGGCTGCTCACTGCGGCTGCTGGCCACTCGCTGCAGCTGCTGGCTACATACCGTAGCCCATGGCAACCCACTGCCACAGAGGCTGCAGCCTACGCTGTTGCCGGCGACTTATGGCAGCCCAGCTCCAGGTTGAGCTGTTGTTCAGCATCTTAGCTGTAGAGGGCAGTGTCACTAGCCCTCATATGTGGGATCTGAACCGGGGCCCTCTGGCGTCCCAAGCCAGTTCTTAACCATCGCGCCACTCGGCCAGCCTAGGACTCAGTTTCTTGATCAACTTGGATGAGATGCCATCTAATATCTCTCCCAACCCTGGTTTCTATGGCCTGAGCAGCTGGGAATTGTCCTCCTACTCTACCCCTAACCCCAGTCTCGGTTTCACCAGCACCTCCTGCCCCTCTGTTTTCGCCTTGGTCTATGCATCAGTCTCCCCTGCCTCTCTCTCCTCTCCTGTTCCTTCTCTAAGGCACCAAAGAACCTGGTGCCTAAGGCTGGTTCGGGGCTTAGGGAGACGGGGACTTCCTTCAGGGACGTTCGAGACGTGAGCTCTCTAAGCAGTTCTCCATCCTGAAATGGGGAGCCCAGGATCAGCCAAGGCTCCCATTCAAGACACTAGCCCCAGAGCTGGCCAGCTACCCACTGGTTAGAGCTCTAGTTTGGGGCCGGGCCCTTGGGTTCTGTCTTCGGCATTGAGGCTGCAGCACCATCTCCTTTGGCCCCAGCCTTCTCGTGTTGCCATTGGCGAGCCCTGCTCAAGTTGGTGGCATTGGGTGGGAGCCCTTGGCAATCCTCGCCTTCTCCCATCTCTCTTGAGGCATTGAGAGTTTGCCCTTCCCAGCCCCTCATGGAACGTGGCCCCTTCCACACAGCCCTTGAATAACCACCACAGCTTTCCAAGGATATTATGGTTTTGGTTGTTCTCACCAGAGCAAGAACATTGAGGCCTCACTGTCATGGCAGAGGCAGGATGAGCTGCACATCTACCTGAATGCCAGCTGTTTCCACGCAGCCTCCCTGGCCATATTCATTTCCTGTATCCTTTTTTTTTTTTTTTAAGCTGAGCCATCCTGCCACCTGTTGGCAGCTCAGCAGCAGCTCAGCTCGGGCCAGGACTCGAACCGCTGTTGCTCAGAGCTTGCGCTCTTGAGCGAGCTCTTAACCAACTGAGCCACTCGGCCGGCCCCATTTCCTGTATCCTTAACTGTTGCACTTATGCCCCCCTCCCCCCTTCAAGGTTACTTGGGCTACTCTCCCCACTAAGCCTCACCTTCCTTTCTGCACCTGGCAAACTCTATTCATCCTTGAAGATTTCACTCAAACCTCCCCTCCACCCCCAAGCCTTCCTTAAACCTCCCCCATTGAAATTCTGGGCTAGGGACCATTCCTCTGCATAGCCTTCCCTCCTTGTGTTGTACTCACTGATTGCCTCGCTCACCTCCCCCAGAAGAGGAGAGACAGATTAAAGATAGGGACCAAGTCTCATTTTTTTGCTGTATCCTCAGCATCCAGGACAGTGCCTGGCAAAGTAGGTCCTCAGGAAATGTTTGTTGACTAAATAAATATCTCATGTCCTAAGAAGAGGTCATAGGTAGTGAGGCTACTGTGCCATTAGGCAGTCCCAGCAGCGGGTACTGTCCACTCAGCTTTTGAGTTTTCACAACCAAGATGTTTCCAATTCGAGGCTCCTGAGATGAGCTGTAAAGACCTGTGGGTTGGGCTGCAGCGGAGGGAGGGACTGAACCTCCAAACAGCTTGAGTGGCCCCAGCCCCAGCCTCCCTCCCCAACTAACTGCAGCTCCAGGCAGTTTGGACAGAGCATGTGCTGCGCCTCCCCTGCCAGGGAGCATCCCAGGGGAACTCAGCATCGGGGATTTTCCAGCAGGGAGATGGAAAGATAAGATAATTGCAAGGTATAGTTCTGAGTAGGAATGACAGAGAGAAGAAAGCAGAGCAAGGCAGGGACAGGGAGACCCAGGGACAGGAAATGCTGCAAATGGGGAGAGTCTGGTGGGAAACGACAAGACAGGGGGAAGGGTGTGGAACAGCAAAGGCAGGCTGCTAGCTCTCCCCTCTGCTCACTGCGCGATTCCTTTGAGCCCTCTTTGGCTCCTCGAAGGCCTGGATCACCTCCAAACCAACCTCCAGCTCCCAAGCTCTGGGCTCAACCTTTCTCTCCTGCTTCCTCCAGACCCCAGCCTGGTGGGGGCTGCCCTGGCACTACTCTTGGCCTCAGCAACGCTGCCCTTCTGCCCCCAACCTGCACTTGATCGGATTTGGCATACATGTGAGCACTGGCTGCTGTGCCCGATTCAAGAATTTTCAAGACAAGAAGAATTAATTAGCTCCATGGGCTACAGTCAGCAGTTCCCACACCTGGACCAGGGCTAAGACACATGGAGTTCCTAAGTTCCCTGGCAGAATTCCTGCCTGGGCATTCACTGGCGCTGCCACCTCCTTGACCTGCCTTGCTGTGCCCTCAAAGCAGGGCTCCAGCGCACAACTAAACTCTGACAGTTAATTCCCCTCCTGGCAACCACTGTCCTGGATTAGTCCTCGTTCACTGGCCTTAGGCAAGGATCCCTGGGCACCATGGCTCAACACTCCAAAGGCTGGGCTTCCCCACACACAGACAAGTCCTTCACTGGGCCCCATGAGCCTGTTTCCTCTTGGGGGGAGGGGCGGAGGGGAGGGTGGAGGCTATGCAGAGCACCTGTCCATAGAAGGCATCCACCAGCATTGGTCTTCTCCCTGGATTGGTCCCCCTGCCAAGGGGGCACTGGGGTGGCACCAGGTGAAGGTGCCTTATGCTGCCACCTGGTGTCTGATGTCTTCACTACACTGCTGTCGCCAGCCCCACAGGTTGGGCTAATCAATTGGCCTGGGAGAGTGGACAGGAGGCCATGGGTCATGGGGCTGTGATGGGTGGGGACTAGGATGAGGGCGGCAAAGGCTGTTTGGAAAGTGGGAGAGGTGTGGGTGGGTCATGGGGAGAGGACGGGAAGAGACAAGGGAGTGGGAGGAAGAGGAGGAGAGCAGGGGCTCTGGGATTTAAGGGAAGCATTATATCAGGGAAAGGTGGTTCCTGGGAAACGGGGTGATTGCAGAGCCAGCCTTGGCCAGCCCTTGGGGTGTCCCTAGAGCTGAGGGACACCTTCTCTTGTAGTTGAGCCTCTCTCCCTATGCAAGGTGGTGGGCTGTGGGCTTCTCTAAGCCTCTGAGTACGCCAAGCTGGGAGCTCATGTGTACATTTCTGTGAAGACAAATGTGACTGCTTTGGAAAAGCCCACCCTGGCAAGTCACTTTGTGAGCAGGAGTCCTTGCACCATGCCCCCATTCCCTCCACAATGAGAAAAGGCTAGGGCAGTGTGAAGCCAATGAGCTGGAGGTTGGCCAGACCTAGGATCAAATCCCAACTCTGCCATTACCTGGCTGTGTGACTTTGGGCAAGTCACTTAACCTCTCTGAATCTATAGCCTCATGGGAAAATGAGAGCGATGATACACTTCCCTTGCTAGGGTGTTGCGAGGAGTAAGTGAGAGACTGCAGATGAGCCTCTGATTTGTTTTTAGCAGCAGCTCAGCTCACTCCTCTTCTCATTTCCCCCACCCCCAGACAGACCTTTTCCTGGAGTCTTGGGGTAGAGGAAGCAGAAGCAGCCAAGCCCGAGGTGCGGGCCTGAAGTTCTTGACACAATTTTCTTTGAGCTGAGAAGAAGGCTGAGACCAGAAGTGCCAGGGTAGATGTTCTGACCTCCAAAAGCCCCCACATCCCTTTAGCTCCTGGCCAGTTCCAGCTCTGCCCCTGGAGGCCCTAATCCAAGACCTGCTGCCTCCACCAGCCCCCCTCCCCACCCCAGCCTCAGGCCCCTCTTCCTACTCCCCACCCCCGGTGTATCCTGGAGCAGAATCAAATAACCATTCAGACAAGCAGCATGAGGTTAACATCGT
>NW_017731390.1:774640-858302 GCF_001890085.2 Hipposideros armiger
AAAAGGATCAAACCAGGTGTTTGCTTCAAAGATGGGTGTCATTTCTGTCCAAAAGATCAATTAGAAAAGGTTTCACCAGCTTAGGAAACACAGGTCAAAAAAGCCTCCAGAGCCATCTCCCAGCAGCTTGGCATCCCCCTCCCCCAGCCCCCAGCCCTCAGGTGTGAAGACTGCCGGCTGCCATTAAGGTTGCAAGAAACCTGGTCTTTGAAGGTGCTGGGCCTGTTCAAGGGAGTGGGGTTGGGGTGGCTGTTTGGGGTGGTTGGCAGGGGACAGGCTGGTTCAGCCTGTGGTCCGTGCCGCCTCTTGGCACCAGGGTTTCAGACAAGAGAACATTGCCTATGGTAGCCCCAGAAAGAAGGTTCTGGGCCACGCCGCTAGCCCCTCCTCCTCTCCCTCCTCCCTGCGAGCTCCCACAGGGCGGGCAGCGGCCGTCAACACCTTGATGGTGCCCATTCATCACCCCCCAGGGGGCCGGCTCCCCACTCAGCAGCCTGGATCCCCGACCCTCCCAACTCCACTGGGAGGCCACCTCTAGACACCTGGGCCTGGCCCCCTCCATCTTGGGAGGGAGCAGTCCACTCTATTTGCAGTTTAATCCCATTGGCAGCCCCAATAGACCACTGCCTGCAGTGCCATCAGCAGCCCCCACCCCCACAAAGCGGAAGGCTGAAACCTAGACCGCTCAGTCACCCGAGCTGAAGCCTAGGAAAGGAAAACCCAAGAAGCACTGGGCCCCTCCCCCACCAGCCCAGGGATGGGATCTCAGCAGCTGAGGCGGCCTCCCCCAGCCTCAGTCAGCCCCATTAACTAAAACAGCTTCATTATGCCGGTTTCCAGCTTTCAGTGTGCGGCTGATAGCTGTCAGCAGAAATAAGAGTTACTCTGGAATTACTCACATTTTCAGAGCTGCCTGGCTCAGAGGAAGCGATAAAGCTTGGCTAGAAGCAGGAGTAGGTGCTGCCTGCTCAGCCTTCCACCACGCAGAGGAGCTTCTCCGCCTCCTCCCTCGCACCTGGGAGGTGAGGCCCAAGGGCTGCAGCCCTCCAGGGGGAGGCACTTGTGCTTTCTCTCTCTTCTCTCTCTCTCTCTCTCACACACACACACACACACACACACACACACACACAGTCATACATACACTCTTACACACACTCACACACACTTTCAGACACACACACACACAGTCATACACACACATGCATGCACACACTCAGACACATTTTCATACACGCTCACACGCAGAGGCAGCTCTGACCCCTCCTTTCCCCACCGGCCACTCCTCTTCTCCAGGAATCTCCGTCCAGTTCCATCTGGAAATGCCTAACTGTCTGTTTTGCTTTTACTCTGGACTGTGATTAACTGTTTATTTTGGAAAATTACTTTATTATATAGATATAGATATAGATATAGATATGTATGTATGTATATATAAAAAGGTTCCAGTTCATTTGTAAAATCTTTTTTTCTCTTTTTCTCTCTCTGTTTTTTTTTTTTCCTACAGAAAAAGATGACGAGGTTCAAGGAGAAAATAAGTTACATTACAGTTTCCAAAATGGCTCTCGCTCTCTGCTGAAGATGGGCCACCGTCATAGTTGTAATGCACTCGCGGTCCCAGCTTGTGCTTTGCAAGAAGAGGGAATATAACTAGACTGGTTATTTTAGGTTAAAATAGCCAAGAGACAGACACCTTCGCCTCAGAAATATTCTGAGACACATAAAAGTAGAAGGAAACAAGTCTCTTCAGTCACAAAATGTCGTACATCCCGCATATACTAGATTCAATTAATTTAATAAAATAGAATATACATAGAGATTCTGCACAAACGTATTGCTTTCTCCCAACAGCTCCTGGTGTTGGGAACCTCAGCTACACTGGACCTCTCTTTCTGCCTGGAGCCAGGGTCGTCAGGGCTGCTGCTTCCAACCGCCTGGAAATCCTGCTTGACAGTGCCCAGTGCCACTGAGGCAGGGAGGAGCCCCTCCTTGGTGTCCACATGGAACTTTTTTTCAGGAATATAGTCCAGGAGGAAGAGCTAGGATTTGGCACCCAGTGGAGAAAGGTGAGTGGGAGAGTGGGGTAGGACTCAGGGGTCCAGGTCTGCTGGGTCAGAGGATAAACCAGAGACACTCAGCATGTCTTTCTTTTGGGGGGGCGAGGCAGCCATGCTGTCAGGGGGGCCGGAGGCCAAGAGATCCTTGGAGTCGCTGGACGGAGCCCGCCGACGGAGGCAGACACCAGGGCTGGGTGGGGGCCGAGTGCCCTGGCTCTCTGGGGGGTCTATAGAGATACTGGGTGGACTGAGTTTTTTCTTGGGCCGGCTCCCAGGTCCCCCAAGAGGCTGCCCTCCGAGGCCAGAGGGGCCGGGGTCCAGGTTGGCTTGGGAGCCGCTGTCCAGGCAGCTGACAGCGATGGAGTGCCTCCTCTGTTCCTCCAGCCAGGACGCAGGCCGGGGTCGGCAGCTCTGGGCCTCCACGCTGTAGCACTTCTTCAGGTCCCGCAGGGATGGGGGCTCCTCCTGGCTGCCAACCGGCAGGAGGTCCCCTGAAATCCAGCTCAGCTCCGTGTCCAGCTCTAAGCTGCTTCTGGTCTCTGGTGGGCCTTTGCCCCAAGTGGGATCTGGGCCTAGGCAGGGGGCTGGCGGGGGGGTGTGCTTCGAGATCTTGCTCTGGCTGCAGGAATGCTGCTGCGCCTGGGTACCCAAGCGGCCCCAGAAGGACGAGGTCCGGGCCAGAGGAGGGGAAGGCCGACTCACCTCTGACAGCAGGTCCTCCCTACTGCCCAGGCCCTGAATGTCCAGGGAATCAGTCCTTATTGCTGCCTGTATGGGGTGGGGGGGGAGGGCTCAGCCTGGGGGCTTCCTCTCCCCCCCCCCATGAACTGTCCCATCAATCAAGCCAGACAGTCCCCTCCTCCCCCTCCAGGGAGCTGCAAGATCACCCTAAGCTGGGGTACTAGTATGTGCAGCCTGCCCTCTATTGTCCTCCATGCCCCCTCCCCAACCCTCCCCCAATCCTGCAACTCCCAGCCCCTGGGACACAAGAAAGCACTGGGCCAGCTCTGCTCCTCAGCTGGCTCCTTCAGACCCCCCAGCCTCTGCATAGGCTATTTCTTTGACCTTAAATACTTTCCCTAAGCACCCTCAACTTCATGGGCTCAGGTCCTCTGTGACGTAGTGCCCAACAACCTCTACTCTCAAGTCAAACAGACAGACCCCTTCCTTGTCTGCTCCCTGCTGCACCGGGTACATGAGCATCCCAGCAGCGACCTTCCACTACAATGACATGATGGGATGTATGTCTCTGCTCTGAGACCCTGAGCTCCAGAGGGCAGGGGCTGTCTTATTCGCCTGTGTCCCCGGGGCATGGCACACACAGGCTGCTTTGTGAATATCTGCAGAATGGACGAGGACTGTGCCTGCTCCCCCAAACGGGTGCAATTGAGCAGATCCTCATGTGGCCATGCTCACACATAAGGGCACACATAGCATGGGCTGTGGTCTTGGCTCTGGGGGAGCGGGGGCGGGCAGATAAGCCTCACCTGGCTATATGAGCCTCTGCTCTATGCACCCGCCCTCCCGAGTATGGGCTCTGGAAGGTAGGCCCTGGGCTTGGCCAAAGGTGGAGACACCTAAAATGTGCCTTGTGCCCCTTAACTAGGTCTAGAAGTACAGAGAATAGGGAGGCAGCTCTGGGCTGGGGAAAGGGAGTCAGAGACCTGAGCTCTACCTCCAACTTGTCAGGTGTCCCTGGGCAACCCTGGCCCCCCTCTGGTCTCCAGGCCGCCAGTAAAACCAGGGAGGGGTGCAAACTCCAAGAGGGCACAGACCACTTCTGCTTTGCTCGGTATTATGTCTCTGGTACCTAGTCTGGCACATCACTGGCACACAATGAATGTTTGCTGGGAGAATGAAAGTGGCAATCCTGGTCATCATCAATAGCCTAGGATTCCCAGCAGCAAGGCCAGCCCCCAGGCCCATGCCCACCTCTCCCCACCTGCTCACCTGGCGCCTAAGTGGCCTCTGAGCCAAAGGGGAGCGGCCTGGTGGGGGCAGTTTGGGGATGGTGCCCCAGGTGGGAGTGCTGTGGGGCTGAAGCAGATGGGGTGCATCTTTGGGAAGCTGCAGGGTGTAGCTGGTGTCTGCTGGCTGGGAGTGAACAGACAAGATGGAGCCTGTGGGGGAAGGAGGAGAGAGAAGGGCTGGAGGGTCAACCAGCCTGGCTCCCACCTGAGTCCCCTCCCTTCCACTTTCCCTCCCCCATCAGGGCTTCTACCCTTACCACATAACCCTCAATGCAAGCAGGCCTTGGGCGCCCCCTTCAGGCTGGGGGCTCCTCAGAGGTAGGAGAGACCTCTTTTGCTGCCACAGTTTCCCCCCAGGTCAGGATTGAGCTTAGGCAAGGATGAGATCCCTGGTGTGAGCCAAGCCGGCCTGCCCCCAGCCCTGGTACCTGACTGAGCTTTGGGGATCCCCCAGCCCCTGTGTCCCAGGGACCCGTCGGCAGTGCTTCCATCTCGGCACATGTAGCTGTCATTGGGCAGAGAATGCGTTCGGCTGACCCCAGACTTCCGTACAGTCAGCAGGTCTGGTCCCAGCATGACAGGCGCCTCCTCTGAGTGGGGCTCCATCTGCAAAAGAAAGAGGGGAGGGAGATGGGTGGAAGAGGGGGGGGCATCCAGATCGGGTAACTGAGGCAGAGCTGGACAACAGAAACCAAAAGCCCTACCACCACCCAAGGCCCTGGCCCCCATCCCCTCCTGGGACGAGGTGGTGATGGGATGAGTGTGGTCAGGCAGAAGGGGTGGACACACGGAGGGGCCCTCCGCACACAGGGAGGAAGGAGGTGGGTGGAGGCCCTGCCCCCGGAAAACCAACCGCACTGCAACACCTCGGAGCCTCCCAGCGGGGATGGTGGAAGGGTGCAGAGGTGTCCAAAGGAGTGAGAGCAGCCCCCAGCCCTGCGGGTGGTTCAAGAGCTCATTCTCAAGGCCCCATTGAGAGGGACTGAAGCAGCACGACGGAGGATTAAAAGCTACCGGCAGCCCCAACTCTAACCCCCTGTGCTGGGGCTGTGGGGGGATTGGGAAGTGGGGGAGGACCCTCCCAGTGAGGGGGAGACAGGACTGTCTGCAGAGAAGAGGCTGTTGCACCATCCAGTTCTTTAAGGCAACCTCAGTACCCAGCACTGGGCATCAGCTGGGTTCATATGGGTTGAATGACATGAACAATAAGGGGATGTCACAGCTGGCTCCCCCACCGTCTCCCCCCTCCCCTTTTAATTACACAATGACTCTGGCAGGGTGGGGATGGGGTAAGGCCTGGGTCCTGTGGACCTAGGTCCTCCCTTAGAGGACAGGCTGGGGGTTAAGGCGGGTTTTTTAAAATTCTGTTTCAAAGTAAGGCAGTAATCAGCCTTTGACCCCAGCCAGAGGGAGACAAAGTTTGTTCCCAAGAGACTTCTCCGTCGCCTTCTCTGTTCCTAGTTCCTAGAGAGGCTGTAGGGTTCCTGTCCCTACACGGGCCCAGCCAGTTAAGCAGCCCCACCACGCCGGAAAAATGGCTTTCTTGGAAGACAATCTGGATCCTTTGCTTCTGCTCTCACCCAGGCTCTACTTGTGACCCATCCCCAAGAACCACAGGGACTCCCAGCCTGTGGTCAACACAGAACCCTGTTGTGAGAAGGGGGACCCTGTCCCCTCTTAAGTCTCAAGAGGAGGGGGCTGCTCATAGTCGGAAGGAGCCAGGGGTTGGGCAAGGGTGGAGAAGCAGCCAAAACACAAAGCCCCTCCAGGACATAGGGACACACAGGGACAGTGACAGAGGAGACAGGGACAGCCCTCCCCTCCAGGTGGAGAAGGACATGGTGGTGGCAGCAGAGATGTGGCTCTCACCCATTACATGGTGGCGGATGGCTCATGTTGGGGGGAAGGTGGGAAGGAGGGGTGCCAGGAGGGGGAGGGCTGGCTTGCACAGGGCTCCAAACCCAGAGACTCATTCTGCATCCGGGCGGGCCCTTTGGTCAGCTGCCTGATGCCACCTCTTTGTGGGCCATGTCACTCCTGATTGTCTGGATGAACCCTTTACCAACTACTGCCCCTGGGCCCTTCTAGGGGAGGCCCCAATTTAATCTTATCTAATTTCTTTGTCCACAGCGGGGGGGTGCCTTAAAGGCCTGGCAAAGCCTGGGGCACTAAGTGCCCACTGGTTGTGCCTCTGAGTGTGGGCCTGGTGGCAGAGGGAGAGGTGGGGAAGGATCTGGAGCCCTGCTGCCAGCCCGGCCCCTGGGGAGGCTGGGGGAGCAGTGAGGGGCTGTGCATGTACATTGCTCTCCAGGGCACTAAGTAAGAGTGTGTGAGTGTCATCAGGCAAAGAGTCATCCGTCAGAGCTAGAGAGCAGGATGGTTCAGACACAATCTCTGACGTCAGAGACAGAGCCTCCATCTCAGCTAGAGGGATCTAGACAGGGAGAGAGATGATCAGGCATAAGAAACCAGGACAGTGCACACTCTTGCGTGTGCACGCACACACATGCAAGGCACACACGAGTACACAGAGCCCCTCTTTCCCCCTTTTCACAAAGCAAGGGGGAAAAAGGCCTCCCTTCTCTCTCCCCACCCTTTTTCCAAGTAAACTGACAGTGCCTCCCGTTCCCCCCCCACCCCCACCCCCTTCAAACCCACACTCTGATCAGAGAGGCTGCAGCAGGCACCAAAGAGCCAGAGCAAACACTGACAAAGCAGGAGACACAGAAACATATTCTAAAGATACCCCCGGAACCTTAATAGCACCCTCCCACACCACCACACCCAGGGAGGGAGCAGGATGGGGAAGGGCTTTCGACTCTCATAAAGATGATACCAGGAAAAAAAAAAAAATAAGAAAGGCCAGCAAAAGCCCTCCCTTGTCCCAAGACCGGACAAAGGGGGTTGGGGGGGAGGGGGGGGTGCTGGGGACAAAGCTGCCAATCTGATGACTGTTTTCTGCCTATTCTCTCCGCTTCCAAAAGCCTGACAGGATTTGGCCTGCCCCCAGATTCTGGCTTCTCCCCTCCTGGGCCCTCCTCCGCCAGCCGGCAGCATGCCCATCCTCTCAAGCTTGGGTTCTAGGAGATGCTCTGCTCCCTCCAGCCTGAATTGGGCACACCTGGGTGGGCTGCCACACCATCTGGCTGGCTCACCTGGGATCTGCAGGGGGGCGTTAGTGCCTCCAGGACCCTGGGGGAGAGTAGGGCCATCCTTCCCAGATGAACTAGCTGCCCTGATTACCTCTCATCACATTCTCTTCCATCCCAGCACCTTTCCCCACAAGTCTCCTTCAGGATGGGAGGCCTCAGGAAGGCCTTGCTCTCCCGCTGATCACTCTCGATCAGCGGTTCTCAACCTTCCTCATGCCGCAACCCCTTCATACAGTTCCTCATGTTGTGGTGACCCCCAACCATAAAATTATTTTCGTTGCTACTCTAGAACTGTAATTTTGCTACTGTTATGAATCGTAATGTAAATATGTCTTTGTTTTCCGCTGGTCTTAGGCGACCCCTGTGAAAGGGTCGTTCGACCCCCAAAGGGGTCGCGACCCACAGGTTGAGAACCGCTGCGCTAGATCATGACCACGTTCATGTAGCCTATCTGAGACTGAAGCCCAACAAGATGTCAGAAACCCTAGAGGCAAGGTCCCTTCCCATATGAGGATCACCGTCTATTTCTTTGGATCAGGCTACAGGTGTCTCAGGCACTAGGCAACTGCCTGCCCACCCCTCCACCCAACAGGGCCTGAGGAACTCTAGGCTTTTCTATCTCCAGCTGATACCTGTTTCCTCGCCTACCCTCCAGGTCTCCTGTAGCCCCTGACCTAGGAGGGGGATGGTGGGGTGTTCTGCCCATGTGGAGGGGGTCAAGGGCAGCCAGACAGGTCACAAGGGGAGAAGAGGAGGACCCCAGAAAGTAGAAGATCCATGTTTAGATGGGACTGAGGGGGGAAAACATGTGGCACTGTGGGAAGGGGCTGGGCTTGGGGAAGAAACCAAGTCCTATGTCACACCCAAGTCTCTAGAGCCCACTCCCAGCTGGAGTCTTCTATTCCCTCTCAGGCTCAGGTCAGAATCCACCGGCTCCTGACAGCACCCATCATGCCCAGTGGGTTCCATGGCTTAAAAAGCCACCAAACAAAGGACTGGGGGGTGGTTACTGTATTCAGGGAAGAAGCAGACTGTGGGCTAAGACATGTCCCTCGGTGAGTTCCCTGGACTCCTGCACTATCCCCAGAGACCTTTCTCCCCTGGATCTGGCACCTCACTTCCTCCGCTCCCTACGGTCCCACTGCCAACTGGTCTTCTGTTCCGCCCTCCTCTTCCCGGTTCCTTCTTACCAGTGTTCCCTCCAAACCCCTCTTCCATTCACCCTCTCACTCAGAAGTGCAATCTCAGCATCCCTACCTTCCAACTATGGGTTCCAGAGGTTGATATCAGCCTGAGGGACCCCTGCCTGCCTCCTACCAAGCCCAAAGCTCAACTGAGGCCCTGAGGCTGCCCTTTCTCCAGGTCCCCAGTGAGCAGGAAATACCCCACCTCCCCAGAAGCAGGCACAGCATGGCACAGCTCGGCACGGTGAGGGGAGGGGGCACAGCACGGGCACAGTAACCTGTGGGTCGGAGCCACCCGGGCTGCTGGCCGGAGGGAAGGCAGAGGGCTGGCCCTCTGGGCCCGCCAGCTCGTCCATCAGCTTCAGCTCCCCTTCCAGGGAGCCCTGGATCAGCAGGGATATGGTGTCAAACAGCTGTCTGTCCTGGGAAGGACCAGCCCGTAGGGGGAGCCGGAGAGTCAGAGGAACGGGGTCAGAGGGGCAGTGATGGGAAGTGTTGTGGCAGGGGATTGGCAAGAGACACAGGGGAAAAGAGGAGGTCACACACACACACATGCACACACACATGCACACACAGCAACCAAGAGACAGAGGAAGAGGAGGGATGGTGGGGAAGAGAGAAAGGGGGGAAGAGAAGAAGAGCCCGCGGGGAAAGGGAGAAGGAAGGAAAGAGAAGATTGGGGACAAAGAAGATGGAATCGGGCAGGTTGTGGGTGGGAAGGAAAGATTTGGCAATTGGGCGAGGGTAAGAAAGAAACAGGAAGGAAACAGAAAACTTAGCCTTGAACCTAAGAGCCAGAAAAGGGAGGCCAGGCAGGGCTGGAGGCGAAGGGGACTGATGAGCCAGCACATATACTGGCGACGTGCTGGGGTGGCCCTGGGCAGCCATCTCTGGGGATGGGCAGGAAACTGCTGGTCCCTCCACATCCAGGCAGGAGGAGCAGAAGGATCCAGGGGGTGCCCTGGGGTCTGCTGTGCTGCCCGCTCCCTGTACACCACCCACCTACCGAGCCCCTGGCCACTGTTCCCACCCATCTCTGTCCCCACACCCCCCCACGGCAGGGGTGGGTGTGTGCTCACCGTGGGGTGCTCCAGGGAGAAGCGGGAGGCTGTGCCAGCGTGGGCCACGGCATGCGGGGCCCCAGGCTTGGGGCTGTCAGGGCCCTCGACCCCAGGCCAGAGGAAGGGGCTGCCCAGCGGCGAGTGGGGCTGCGGGCTAAGTGTTTTCATCTCCAGCTCCAGCTCGGCCTCCAGTTCGGCCTCCTCCTTGGCTTCCTTGTTGCTCTCCTCCAGGTGCTTCATCAGCACAGCGATCACCACGTTGACCAGTACAAACTGGGCCGTCAGCACAAATGACACGAAGTAGATGGGGGAGATGACTGTGTTGTAGCAGGTGGACTCCTGGTCACAGTCCCGGAGGGTGTCCTGGGGGAAGTGGGTTAGAGGGGTGAGGCTGGGAGCGTAGCGGACTAAGCTGTCACGGGAAATTGGGCCACTGGTGTCACAGAGCATTGAAAGAGGAGAAGGAAGGGCAGGAGGAGGGAGCTACAGTGTCCTGGGAGCAGAAGAGCACTAGACACTGGCCTGGGAAGTGTGCGTCAGAGCTCGTCCCAGGGAGAGGGAGTTCCAGAATGCTTTGGCATGGGGGATAGAAGGACCCAATGCTTTTATGCATGGAATCTTGGCTCAAGAAGTAGGCCTGTTTCCTTGGGGTCTGAGCCAGCCCTGAGGGGGATCCCACTGCAGGGGGCTCTCACCTTCATAATGCCATTCCAGTTGTCACCTGTGGAGACGCGAAAGAGGGTCAGGAAGGCCATGCCAAAGTTCCGGAAGGTGGCATGCCGGCCCAGGCCCTCACAGGGGTGCGTCTCGTCACACTCTGGAGGAGGGAAGGGGAGAGAGGCCCGAGTTAGTCCAGGAGGCCCCGGGTCCCTAGCCCTGGCTCCTCTACCCTCCCCACCCCAACTCACCCAGGTCTCCAAAGAGCTCCACACCCAGAGCTGCAAAGATGAAAAACAACAACATGAAGAGAAGTCCCAGGTTCCCCACCTGGAAAAGAGGAAAAGAAATGGAAAAGGTGCCACTGGATCTCCCGGCCAGCTTCCCTGAGCCCCCCGCCCCTTTGGAGAGGACCCCCTCCTCCCCTAGAGGACCCCTCACACCCGTTCCCACCTCCTAGCTACCTGGGGCAGGGCCTGCATCACCGTGTCCAGCAGCGCCCGCATGCCCACAGCCATCTTCAGCAGCTTTAGCACTGCAGAAAGGACAAAGTCGTGAGCTGGCCCCTCTGGGTCCCAGGTCACACAGCTGGTAGAGCCAGAGCCAGGACTGAGGTGGTTCGGATGGCCAGCCCCGGCCAGCCAAGCTGCCATGGCTCCACTGCCACCCTAAGTCCAGGCCCAGCCTTCCCCTTTGGCGGAGGTCGTGAGAAAGACCCACAGGAGCCCACATCCACCCAGTCCCTGGCCAGCCACAGAGCTGGCCCCTGCTATCTCCCCCGGGGCCAGTCACCCCTGGGAGGGTGGGTATGATGGGCAGGCATCTGGGCACTGACCTCGGGCGATGCGCAGCACCCTCATGATGCGGATGATGGTGGGGTTGATAGGCAGCGAGGCGTTCACCTCGATCTCCTCCAGCGTGATGCCCATGATGGACAGCAGCACAATGGCCAGGTCCAGCTGGTTCCACCTGGAAAGCCCAGGATAGTTCCCTGAGTGTGTGTGTGTGTGTGTGGAGGGGGGACTGCACAGGAGGGGGCCGTTGTGGCTACAGATAGGAGGATGGAGGTCGGCTGGTCCAGCCTCACCATCCTGCAGACAAGATGTGGCTTATCTATGGTCACCTAGCCAGGTGGTGGCATAGGTAGGGCTATGACTTTTGCTCAAGAGCCTCTGCTTTTCATTTTTATTCATTTGCTTTTTAATTTTTAAATTTTATTTCATATTTATTTATTTCATTCGCTTCTTTATTTAGCACTCAAATGGTGTTTACTATATGCCAAGCACAGTTTTAAGGGCTTTACAAATAGGAACTCTTCACAACTCAATGATGTGGATACTATTACTATCTCCCATTCTACAGATGAGGAAACTGAGGCACGGAGAGGTTAAGTAACTTACCCAAGGTCACCAGTTTCTAAGTGGTAGAGCCAAGAGTTGAATCTGGTCCAGGCAGTCTGGCTCCAGGCTCTATGCCCTTAAGCCCATCTAGGCTACATTGATTTCCAGCTGCCAATGTCCCCCAGGCCCTGTCTTGTCAAATTCCCTCCCATCTCCCAGGTCCTGGATGCCCCCCGCCCACCCCACCCCATCATTAGCCCTGGGTGGGTCCTAGAGGGGAGGCTGAACCTCAGGAGTTAAAATCACCAGATCCTCCCCAGTATTTCCCGGGGAGACGTGCACTTTCCCCACTCCCACACACCCTTCCCCGCTACTACCTGTCCCCCTCCCCTCTCTGTTACCTGTCCTGGAAGAAGCGACGGAAGCCAAAGGCCACAAGTTTGAAAACTGACTCCAGGACAAAGATGACAGTGAAGATGTAGTTGCAGATCTTCAGAGCCTCATCCAGGATCTGGCAGGGATGGGGCACAATGCAGGGTCCCTGAGGTCCAGGGACAATGCCTGCCCCTTGCCCTCCAACATACCGCCCAGCTCTGGGAGACAGGGTGAGTTAAGGGGATCTTTCTTCTCTGTTTCGGCCACGATGGCTGACCACTGGCCACTACTCCAGGATAGTCCTCATTCACATGGTTTACCCAAATTTTGTGCTAAAGTATCTCTCTCCTTGAGGGATGGTGAGGAGCCCACATGAAACTGTGCTAGAAGGCACAGAATGCAAGAACTGGGCCTTGTGCATCACCAAAGCAACGTCCCTATTTTACAGATGGGGAAGCTGAGGCCTGGAGGGCCGCCAACAGATGCTGACTTGAGAAGCGGCAAGATCACTGGTGAGTTCTGGAGCTGGACATTCACTAGAATCTAAACTCCAGAAGGGCAGGCCACCAGTCTGCCTTCTTTACCCTCAAAGGTCCAGCACCTAGCACAGAATAGGTGCTCAATAGATATTTGCTGGATGAAGAAACAAAGTCCTCCACTTCCTGGCTGTGTGACTTTGGTCAAGTCAACTAACCTCTCTGAACCTCAATGTCCTCATCTGTAAATCCAAGATGAGACCCACCTCCAAGGGTTGCTGCAAGGAGTACAAGAGGAACCCCTGCAGAGTGCCCAGCTCAGACTGGGTTAGCCTCATTTCTGCGGTGGTCCCATGGTTGGAGGCAGGGCCCGGAAGGCCGGTCACTCAGTCCTACCTGGGGCTGCTGGTAGTGCTCCATGGCCATGGTGACCACGTTCAGCCCAATGACACCCGTGATGAAGAGATCCAGGTAGTGGCTGGTGCAAAAGTGGTGGACAAGGAGCCGGAAACGGGAGTAATCCGAGTAGTAAGGTTTGCACTGGGCTTCTGGTGGGGTGGGGAGGAGAGCAGAGCAGCCATTGGGCCCTGCCCCCTATGCCCCCTCCACCCTGTCCCTTACAGCCACCAGCTTCTTGCCCCCCATCCACCCCAGCTGAAACATTCCAGTGTCATCAGCCCCCTCACCCTCCACATACTTCCTTTATTGGGGGGCAGGGGGAGCTCTCTTGGCATCGCCCCTCCAAAGCATCTGTTCTACTATCTACATTTGGGTGCAGAAGGGGCCAAGACATGCAGAGCTCCCCACCCACATTAGACACCAGGTGAGCCCCCACCCCGAGGCAGCTTCCAAAATCCACCAGCCCCTCATAACACCCTCGACTCGGTGTTCTGCCGCGAGGTCAGATCAATAAGATGAAAAACAACCGGTCTTATCGGGCTCAGAGAAAGCTCCATCAACAGAGAGGCAAAGGCTCTCGCTCTTTCACCAAGCTCAGCCCTCGAGGGGCGTGGAGGAGATTACACAGAGCTGGGCTTTGGAGATAAAACCGGAGATTGGAAATTGGACATCTTCTTGGCTGGCTGCACCGACCTCTGGCGGGGCAGGGCCTGGGCTTCCTGCACCCTCACGTGGGGGGAGGGCGGAGAGGAGGCCTCAGGGCTCTGCTCTGTCCCAGACTCATCTGGGAGGGCCCCACTTGAAGGACTCACCCAGTTTCTAATGAGGCAATGCCCAGCCTGCTCCTGTGTGTCAGGGCAGCATTAGACTACAGGCTGGGCTAGAAGCACTGTCTGAGATCTGTCAGAGGCATAATATTTCTCTTGTAATTAGTGAACCACTTAGTTATAAAAATCATGGTGCCAGAGGGTTGGCCTGCTAAGCCGGCAGAATGACTCTGGGGGCAGACGATGGCAGGGAGCCCCTCCTCCAGGTGCTGAGGAAAGGCCAGGCCAAGTTGGCGATACATGTCATCTGGGGGTGGTTGACAGATTGGTCTCCGAGGCAGCCACAAAGAAAGAAGAGGCTCCCCATGGGAGGCTTGGGGCAGCCTCAGGTCCCAGACAGCCCTTCCCCCTCAGGAAGTCTAGGGCGAAAGCCAGCTAGCGAAGCCTGCAGCCTCTGAGGCCTATGCCGGGGGTGGCTGGCCCAGGGGCAGCAGGAAGCTTTGGGCCCAGGCCAGCTCAGATATAACTTGTCCGTTCCCATGCAGAGGACTATTTAACAGAGAGGTAAACTGAGGCAGGGAGTGGCCTGGGTGGGCCCCCACCGAAGGCCGAAGGAAGAAGAGTGCCCCAGAGCGGCGTGTTCAGCCTCGCCCAGATGCCACGCTCCAATATATCAGCCTTGAGGTGTGGATAACCAAGAGGCAGCAGGTCCGAAATGTCCTGGCTCACAAGGTGCATTAGGCCATCTTTTTGTTCCCCGACGTGGGCCAGCCAACTGTGGCTTTGTTTGCTCAGGCGGCCCTCCTGACCCCCAGGAGGGTGGGGGTGGAGAGGCCCCCGCCGGACAGGGGACAACACGAGGCCTCAGGTCATCCACAGGGCGATTGTGGAGGGTGGACCTGGCGAGCGGGCCTCTCTTCCTTCCTTCAATACCCACAAGAACCAGAGGGCGCTAGTCGCCCTGTGTTGCCTCAGCAGCTGGAACTCTTTCTCTGCATTAATCTCCATAAGTGCCGAGAGCACCCGATCCCATTATGCTAAAATATGAATGGAGAATTAACTAAAATGTTTGAATACAATTAGGTTAGAAAAAGTGGCTCTTTATTAGCCCCATTATTAGCTGGGACAATGCAGAGGAGAGGGTGGGAGAGTCCCCCTCTCCCATCTCACCCCAATCTGTTGGTACAGGCAGCCTCAGGCCCAATTAAGCCTCTGCCACCACCTCTGCCTTCTGGCCAGGGACCGTCCTCCAAGTGGCCCAGAGAGAAGATGGGGGCAGGACATCTCACAACGACAGGTCCGGTCCCAGGCCCCTGAGGTCTGCACAAACACCCCTCCACCCTCGCCCCTACCCCAGACCAGCAGGTGCCGAGGCTGCTGGAAACCCCCTAGTAGAGCACAGGTCCAAAGTGTACCAGGGCCAATCTGATCAGCCTCTCCTTGGCCAACCCCTGTATTTTACAGAGGGAGAGAATGAGGCTAACAAAAAAAGCAAGTCGTTCATCTACTGTGAGGCAGTGACCGAGCCAGGAGCCAAGCTCCCAGCTCAAGTCCCTTGCCAGCTGCCAGGTAGGCTTAGTTAGACACAAGGCCTTGGGGCTTCGGCCCAGAGGGTGCCCTCGGAGAGTTTGCACAAAGGCCCTTGCTGTCGGGCTCTGGATGATGGTGCTGCCTTGCTGCTCACCAGACCTTGGTTTTATAGGCAGCATCTGGGCTCAGAGCAGAAAGAGACCCTTCCCCACCCCCACCCCCACCCCCAGAGGAGGGCGGAGCCTTGGGCGGATCTGCTCTCCCGCTGTTGTCCAGGAGGGGCCTGGACCCCTGGTCACTGGCATGTTGGCAGCCCTGGTCCGTCTCCCTGCCTCCCGCCAGTATGAGCTGCCTTAGGCAGAGAAAACACCAGAGTCAGACAGTGGGGAGGAGGGCACCCCAAGCCAGGAGCAGAGGAGAAGTGCAAGGAAGGGTGTGAGGCTGTGAGTGAAGGCAGCAGGCACAGTGAGTTAGTAGGCGCCACTAGGAGCCTGAGGCACGGCCAGGGCAGAGGGTTTACGAAGGAGAGTGACAGGGAGTAGGGGGAAGGCAGGGACACAGGCCCCCGCAGCTGAGGCCACACCATCAGCTTTGGTGGCCAGGCCTGATCACTGGGTCCCAGTGGAAGGAGAGAGGGCGAGTGGAGGCAGGTACCACAGGTGGTTGCTGGAATAGAGCTGGGGCTAGAGGCTGAGTGGCCACTTGAGGCCGACCTGATCACCTGGGCTGGACCCAGGTGTCTGGTCAGGCCCATTCCCCTGACAACCAAAGCCTTTTCCCTTCCACCTCTCCCTGGGTTCTGGCAGCCCCACCTCCCGCTGGGCGCAGCACCTGGTGGGCATGGGAGGTGTGATGTATGTTTGATTCCTGCAGCCCCAGACTAGGGGGTGTGACTTCATCCCCATAACACTGTTGGGTAGGCCAGTGCACCAGCATTGCCAGCCTGGGAGCTGACTGGAAACGCAGATGCTCACCTCCTACCCCAGAGCATGCCATGAGTATTTCTAGGTAGGGCTCAGGAATCTGTGTTTTAATATGTTCTCCAAGTAATTCTCACGCACACTGAGGTTTGAAAAAGTTCTGGTACAGACCACGCAGAACACCAGGTCTGGGAAAGAGGGATATGGGGTGATCTGAGCGCTTCTTTGGGGTCTCTGAGTGCTCATTACCAGCTGGAAAAGTAAGACGCACTACGGTAATCAGTGTACATACCTGCATGTGCCAACAGGAGCATGGCAGAATGTCCCCAGAATGGGGGTGCAGCATGAGAGTCACAGGAGTGTTTAGCATCAACTGGGCATGTCAGGAGGAGTTCTTGGGGGTCATGAGAGTCTGCGTGTGTTGGCGCTTGGTGGAGAAGCTTCTGTGGGCCAGCCCTATGCTAGGGTGGTGTTGGTATGAGTGTATTTGTGGTGACTGCAGTCTACACACCAGGGGAACCCACAGGGAAAAGCTGAAGGTCACTTCCTCCCACCCACTTCTCACCCACAACATATCAGGAGTTTGCAATACAGCCTGACCCAGAGACATGGGACCCAGGCAGTCCAGACACAAATCAGCTCTAGATGCCTGAGCCCCAGAGAGATGGTCTCTCAATGCCAAACACCAGAGCTCAGTACTGTGGTGACAGCAGACATCAATCCACTTTAGGGCCTCGTGAATGACCTCTCAAATGGCGGCTCAGGGTGTCTCCCTTGGGTGGGTCCCTGAGCCCCCCTAGGTCAGACAGCCTAATACCCACAGGGCAGCATCTGACAGCGGTTGGTTTCTGGGGGGAGTACAGAATAGCGGAGAAAGAGACAGCCCAGTGGTCCCCAGCCTTAAGTCCCAAGCCCTCAGCAGCCTGAGAAGGCAGCCACATGGGAGTTCTCACATTCTTTTCAATATTTCTAAAGCTTCAAAGAAATCATACATATGCCTGTGTTTAGACCCCACAGATGAATTTAATGGCAAAATGGTCTTTTTTTTCCCCCCTATCATTCACTGTGAAACCTTCTGCAGCTCAGAAGCTCTGATTAGCAATTATATGTGCCTTTGGTTAGTAAAAACAGTGAAACAAAGTCATTCTTGAAGAGAGCTTAACTTCAAAGGCAGTCTTTTAAAATGTGGGGTTTGTTGGAGATGATAAGCGGGGCCCTTGGGGATGAACAGGTTGGGAACCACCGGGCAGCGACATCAGGGGTTGTAAAAGAGGTCCCACAGCTCTGTCCCAGATTCTCGGGATCTCAGAACCTCCATGTGGGGACTGTGTTGGGAGGAGCAAGGGCCAGAGGACCAGGGGAGGGCAGGAACAGGAGAGCCTTCCCAGAGACATGGCTCTTAAACAGAAGGGCCCAACTCACTCCCAAATCTTTGGTTTTGGGAAGACGCTATGGCTACCTCAGGGCTTTGATTCCCAGCTGCTGCTGTTTGTAGTGATGACGTAGCTGCCGAGATTACTTGACTATTAATGAGTCTGTTCAATTATTCATCATTACATTTTTAAAACAAATCCTTCCCCTTTCTGCTCCTCTCATCCTGTTCACTTTTGATCAAAGTCTCCCCTTCAGACAAAAGGAGACAGGAGAGATTTTCAGCTCTAATAATCGAACGATGTGGCCTGGGAAGAGGAGCAGGAGTGGGGAGAGGCATCAGGGGGCTGGGGAGCTCGGGCGTTGGAAGACTTGGAAGAGAAGGTGGGTCCTTCAAGAGGTGTCCGAGGGAGAGGGGTGCTGAGGCCCTCACCTCCTGTCTAGCGCAGCACAGGTCTATGGGATGGCACAGAGCCCAGCACCTTAGAGGCTCTTACCCACTCGCCCCAAGGGGATAAAATCAATGAGCCATGGAGAGGGGGCAAAGAGGATGTCCCCCGCACACATGAGGTGGGCCTGGGGGCAGGCAGGGCCTGACCACCCCCAGGCCCCACCCTGGAACCCACAACCCCAGACGCAGTACCTGGCGCCGCGCTGGCTGAGCTGCCGGAAGCAATTACGTCGTCCAGCATTAGATCTAAAAGAACGAAACACGACATTGGTCACGGGCCGGACCGGGCGGGCCGGGCAGGGCCCCCTCAGCAACTTGCTCCCCCTCGGCTCGGGCCCTCATTTTGCCTATGAGTGGGGTGCACTGAGCATGGGTGGCTGCTCCCGAGTGTCCAGCCCCAAACGCTGGGGAACAGGGCACTTGAGAAAGACGAACCGTTCAGCCAACTCATCGGGGTACAGGGACAGTGAGCCGGAGGCACAGGGAGAGGCAGGCAGCCTGTCATCAGAGCAGATGTCCACTCCTACCCGTGCCACAGCCTCAGCAGCACCTGAGACGGCTACAGACCCCAGAAGGGGAGCCAGCTGGTCAGGCAAGGCCGCAAGTAACTCCTGCCAAAAGAATTCCATCTGCAGATGTCCTGCAGAGACGGCAGGCTGCAAGGAGGGGAGGGCGGATGGACCAGGAGTAGGAGCATGGCTGCTGGGGGTGATGTGCCTGCTCAGCTTCAGACGTCCACAGGGAGAGCAGAGATGGGACCCCTACCCTAGAGCTGAGCAGGATACCTGTGGGGCACAGGTATTGAGGATGTAGGACGTAGACAAGTTCACCACTGCTGCCCAGAGACCAGTGTCCCCTCAACACCCACCTTAAGCAGCCCCTGCCTCTCACAGGGTACCTGGGCTCTGTCCCACCCTCACCCACTCCCACACTCTCTCCCCTTGCTCCAGGTGCCCCTCATAGGCAGCAGGGGCTAGAGCCAGGGGCAGAGGGGAGGGCGGGCACACCGCAGCCCCTACCCCATTTAGTGGTACTCACATTTCAACAAACCAAAGGGAAAACTCAGAGCACTGCACACATCTTATCGGCGTAAAGAAGACGGTTTGTGCAAAGGTGGAGAGAGGAAAGGAAACCCACACACCAAACAGAGACACACGAACGCTTAGAGAAACCCACAGAGGCTTAAGGAAACCCACACATAAAGACACTTAGAGAAACGTGGGCAGTGACAGAGAGTCGTGGAAGTTATCAAGACCCAGACAGACAAGCAGGAGCTCTGAACACAGGTAGACAGGTGCAGACACACCTGAAGACACTAAGAAACAAAGGGGCTCCCACACCTGTCACTTCTCTTGCATTCTTCCTGTAATCTGTGTGTCTTTTCACTTAGTCTCAGCCCATCCATGGCAGAAGAGCATGAGGAGGTGAGGGGGCTGGAGGCTCTAAGGCCAGAGAGTCATGTGCTTAGAGTTCCTGTGACCTCAGACCTTCTCTGAGCCAGAGGGAGATTTTATTATTATTATTATTATTATTATTATTATTATTATTATTTTTAATAGCTAGACCAGAAAATGACAGTCAGGAAGCCTGGGAGTTTTGCCGGAGATCGAGAGGGGAAGTAGATCTGGGGTCCTCTCACACTGCTGTCCGTCTGCAGCCTCTGCTGAGGTCTTGCTCAGCAGCTACAGACACTAAGCAGGCACAGGTTCAAGAGGCTTGCTCGCCAACGCTGGGGCAGGCAAGGCTGGCACCTGGACAATCCCTGGGTCTCTGGACACCAACCCAGGACAACGGAGCAGGATTCTCATCCCATGAGGCTCCTCTGAGAGTCGAGCTGGGAGAGGCCGTGCATAACTCCCACCTGGAATCATCTGGGGAGCATGAGGCTGAGACCCGGGGAGCCCCGCAGGGTGGGGATAGCTCCCCCTCCCCCACGGGGCAGAACTGGTCTGCTTCATGCGGGCTCTAAAGGCTGACATGCTTTTGGGGGGACAGGAGGTGAGGCAGGGGGAGGGAGCTATCTTCTCCCTGCCCCCAGCCCCAGCCCCCGGCCCCGTACAGTCGCAAGGCCAAAGTCAAGCACGACTCAGAGAGATGTGGAAAGACTACCGACCAGCCATCTGCTTCTCCTTACTCCTTCTCTTTTTCTCCAGTCTTCGCAGACGCTTCTCTTCCCGCCGCCGGGCCTCCTCCTCCTCCTGGTGCTGCCGACACTTGTGGAAGTTCTCCACCACCACGCCCACAAACATGTTCAGGACAAAGAAGGCCACAATGAGCAGGAACGAGATGAAGTAGAGCAGCATCCAGGGGTTGTGGTTCATGATGGGCTGGCAGGGAGCAGGAAGGACAGGGGGCGCCATCAGCCCTTGGAGGACTGTCTCAGATGCTGCCCCATGGCCTGGGTTCTTTAAGACAGGGCCCCCAAACTCAATTAGCTACAGGGACCCAGCAAGTGATGTCAATGAATCCTGTGGGTTTAGTGTTAGGCAGGAGGGAGGGTTGGGAACTGGCAAAGTGGAGAGCGGCTCTATCCACGAGGGGCAGCCGCTTCTTTGTTCCCGCTGACTCCTGCCCTGAGGGAACGCAAGCCCACTGTTCCCAGATTTTTGGATTGCTCCTAAGCAGGCCCTATTCTGGATTTTCATGTGACATTTGCCAATTTTTAAATGGTCACCACTAAATAAAAATGTAAACATGTTGCCAGCCAAGGACACATACCAGGATTTGGCCCTCAGGCTACCAGCTGCAGCCTCTCCTGTAAGAGGCGGTGTCTCTTTGGTGGCATTTTGCCAACCTGCCCTGCCCTCTTTCTGTCTAGTGTCGGCCCCCGTCACGCTTGGAGCTGGCCCGTGCTGAGTGACCTGAGCCCAAAGATGGACCCTGCCCGCCTCGGCCCTACCTGCTGGTCGACACCCACGGCATCCAGTCCATCGTACATGATGTCCACCCAGCCATCCTTGGAGGCCAGCACGAACAGGGACATCAGGGCCTAGGGGAGGGGTGAGGAGGAAAGGAAACCATCTGAAATCTAGGCTGTGTGGCTGAACCACCCACCACCTGTCCTCAAAGCACCTCCCAGCAGCAGCTGGAGGGATCCCAGCCCTTCAGAGGTGAGGCTGGAGTCATACTCCAGGCCCCCAGGAGAGCTCTCTGTCCCAGGGCTCCATGGCTGGTACAAAACCAGAGGAGCCATGGGAAATGATCAGACCCTCTGAAATCCAGAAACCCAAACCAGGGTGGGTCAGGGAAACACCAGCAAAACTGAGCGAACTACTTCATTCCCTACATCTCTTTCTGTTTCTGCAGGTAAGGCAAGAACTCCTCTTGACGGTATACCTACACCCTGTACCATGCGAAGCAAACATACACAGGAACTCATCACTCGCTTCCTGCGAGCCTCCCAGGAGACACCATTATTACCCATTCACCAGACGATGAAACTGAGGCCCTGGCGAGTAAGTCAGTTGCCCTGCAGGCATCATTACGCACGGACCTCTGTCCTCTCCAGACTCCTGCCACCATGCCCACTCCCACCCCGGAGCCGGGGGCTCACCTGGCCAAGGTTGTCAAAGTTGTACTTGTGCCGGACCCACCGGTAACTGGCCTCAGCACAGTCAGATTTGTTGGTGATGTTCCTGGTGTCCTCGCCCTGGCACACGAAGAACTTCCCTTTGAAGAGCTAGACACACAGGTACCAGAGACAGAGGGAAGTGAGCTGTGACCCAGGAGGCCCAGATCTCCCCAGGCCCACCTCCCCTGGGATCAGTTAAGTCAGGGAACCTCCCCTGAAGGCACCCCATCCTCTGGGCTCCTTGGAGCAGAGCCCTTGGGAGAGGTGGAAAGGTCATGGGGTGGGTACTGAAAGAGGGTGGAAGGAGGGGAACAGTCATTTGTTTTCTACAAAGGGCTAGGCCAGTGTTTCTCCAAGTGGGAGACCTCCATCATCCAAGTTGGACACCTTCCCTAGACCAGCATCATTATCAGCTGGGAATGTGCTAGAAATGCAGATTCTCAGGCCCACCCCAGACCCACTGAATCAGATACTCTGGGGGAGGGGCCAAGTGATCTGGTTTAATGGTGGGGGTGGGCTAAGTATTTTTGACCCCACTTTACAGATGAGGAAAACTGAGGCTCAGGGAAGTAAATTCACTCACTAAGGTTGTATAACCAGTTGATGGCAGACAAAAGGGGACTCAGACTCAGGTCTGTGTGACTGGACAGCTCACCCTCAGTCCAGAACAGACTAGGCTATGACTGTGGGCGTGGAAAGGATTTGAGGGACAGGAGACCAAGAGGCCTGGGCAGCTGCTCAAGACATCTAAATCCACTGGAAGAACCCTGGACTGGGCTCAACAATGGTTTCCTCTATTCACCCAAGCAGGCCGGGGAGAGAGGGAAGGGAAGGGGCACTGGGTGTTCAGGGAGGCACCACACAGCCTTGGCAATTGTACCCCAGTCAGGACCCTGGGGCTAGAGAATTCTAGGAAACCAGGAACAGCCCCTGCCCCCTCCCCAGGAAGTCAAAGGAAGGGAGGGAGATGGGGGTAGCCACCCAGGAGCTCCCCTGCTGTCCCAATAGCCAGCTGTCTACCCTGCAGCTGAAACAGCTGGAGCCAGGGACTCGGGAAGACGGAGGTGGAGGGGCTCTCAGAGGCGCCTGCTGAATCCTGCAAGCAATTCCCGCTCTTTTTCCTCTAACACCAAGTTCCCTCCCTGGGCCAGAGGCCAAGTTTCCCCTGCAGCCCCCATTTCCTGCCTCGTCTGGGGTCTGCACCCGCCTGCCTGCCAGCACGTCGCTAACCTGGTCCAGCTGTCTGGGCCCTGGATCCCTGGGCCTGGCCTGCAGCCCACCCACTCCAGCAGGAAAGACAGGGAGGGGATCCCAGAGCAGACTGTGGGCCAGGGCCAGTGTCTCCACTCCAGAGCACAGTGCGTGAAGCGGGTAGAACAGCAGCCTGCAGCTGTCACAGGTCAGAAGCTTCTCTGAGGTGCTCATCCCCTTAGGGGCCCTGTTCCAGGCTCCCAGTTTTCAGCAAAATGCCCAGGAGACAAAGGGGCCTGAGGTATAAGGTCTTGAGGGGAGTGTCCCTGTTTATTTCTTTCTGGAATTAAGGCAGCAGCAGCTTGGGCCTCAGCATCCAGGGGCCAAGAGGAAGACCACTCCTCAGGCTTCTGCCGACAGCTGGCCCTCAAACCCTCACAAACCTGCACCCCCAGGATGCCAAAAATGATGAAGAAGGCACAACAGATGACCACGATGTTGCCAATGGGCTTCAGCGAGGACATCAGCGTTTCCACCACCAGCTTCAGGCCTTGTGCCCGGCTGATTACTCTGGGGAGAGAGAGGGGGGTAAGAGGGGTTCCCCCAGCTTGGACACTGCCCTGTCCCTGCCCCTCAATGTTGGCTCAATGGTTCCAGGCTTGGGCTACGGCTAAGAGAAGAGGTTGGCTTTGTGGGCTGGCTACGCAGAACAGTCCTCTTTTCCCAGGACCCCTGCCATTGGGATTTCCACCCATAATCTCTCAAAACAGGAAGCAGGCACCCTCACTTCCACTCCCAGGATATCAAAGGATTACCTGATGGGGCTGGGTAGGGACTCAACTCAAGAGAGGTGTTCCCAAGGGACGCAGTATGGCAGTGTGTTGTGAGGACAGGGAGATACACTTGTATGTAGGGGTCAGGCAGAGAGGGTAAGGGACAGGGGTGGATTGTCACAGCTAGGGAAGCATCACTAGTCAGTCAGTATTGTCCCCACCCACGGAAAGTTCTGACTCTTGGGTGGGAGTGGGGGGTGATTGCCTCATTGGGGAGGGTTTCCTGAGATGGCAGATGCCCTGCTCAATCTGGTGGGTGGCTCCTGAGAGGCATGGAGGTGAGGAAAGCAGGGCAAAGAGTCTCTTACCTCACCGGGGAGGTCCGAGTGTCACCCCTGAGGATACCAGCCCAGCCAGAGCTTTAGCTGAAGGCTGTGAGGTCCTGCCTATAGCGCCCTGTATTGTGCCCTGCACAAGGCCAGGAGCACAGTAGCCCTGAGCAGTATATCATGCGGGGAGTGTCACTGAGGCGGGTGCCCAAGGACAGAAACGCCTAGGCCTGTAGTTTAAGCTGAGAGATGACAGGGTTTCCTGTGGGGGTCACAGGCAAGAAGCAGGGGCAGGTGGGGCTCTTGCTCCATTGTGAGGGAGCTGGTAGTTGGGGGTGTCCCTGGGGAGGACACCTGGCTGGGGCTCACCTGAGCGGGCGCAGGGTCCGCAGCAGCCTCAGCACCCTCAGCATGCCGAGGATCTTGGTGCCGCTGTCGGAGACCATGGACACCAGGATGTCGATGATGGAGATGAGCACCAGCAGCCCGTCGAGCACGTTCCAGCTGCTTCGCAGGTACGCCTGCTCCCCAAAGCACCAGCCCAGTGCCACCACCTGGAGACGCCCGTCATGTCCCCGTCACCACCACCTCCCTGTCGTCCCCAGCCCTGCCCTCCACTTGTAGACCATTCTCTCCACCCCCACCAGGAACCAGGCAACACCAAACCAACGTCGACCCCTCCATCACCTTCACGGTCATCTCTGCCAGAAAGACTGCGGTGAAGACATAATTAGAGAAGGTCAGGAAGATGCGTTCCTGCAAGAGAGAGCAGGTTGTTGTTGCCCACCAGGGCCCCCCTCCTTGGGCCAGGTCTGTTCTGCATACGGAAGCCAGAACTGCTTCCAACATTTGACTCAAAAAAAAGACCCCTTTCCTCCCCCAAAAAGCAGACAATCTCATTTCCCCACTCCCACCACACACACACACACACACACACACACACACACACAGCCAGTGCCAGGCCCCCTGACTCACTTGCACCCCTGTCCTGAACAGAACTGCCACCCACCCCTTGGAGAGGGAAATGGTCCCACTACAGGGCTGTCATCTGAGACCCATATTTCAGTGTCTATCCCGACTTCTTTCTTCAAACTGGGGCAGGATTTAACTTGATCTCTGACCTCCACATTCTACTCTCCTCCCTGCTCCGTGGACTTGCTTTCCTGCTGCGTGCCCCAGAAATGGAGCTGCAGGACAAGCTGGGGGCCGGAGGACAGGCTGTGTATCCCCAGGCACAGTATTTATGCTGGGCATAGGCTTGGGCAGAAAAAGGAAGAAGGCGGCCCTGATACCCGTGGGCTGATTCCATTGCTGGGTGGCCGAGAGAGGAGTGTACAGAGCTGGAGAGGCAGCAGGCAGGGAGTGCGTGTCAGCGAGAGTGAGAAACAGAGAAAGGAAAAAGAGAGAAGCGTGCACGTGACAGCTAGAGGCAAAGGAACCGAGTGGAAAGATGGGGGGAGAGACATGGTGACAGTGGCAGAGCTCTGCGGCAGGGCCTTGGGCAGGAGGCAGGCGAGATGGCCAGTGTGACCAGCTGCCCTTGCTCCACCCCACACAAGCCCAGGGGTGGGGGTCCCTGGTGCTATGCTCCTTCACACACCTCTTCCTGGGCTGGCCCCTCCATCTCTCAGGGCTCCCCCTATCCCCACCCTGGCCTGGCTGAAGCCCGCCCTAATGGAAACCAGAAGCTCCAACAGCACTGAAATCTGGACAAGGATATAGGGATAGCAAGGAGGGGCAGGGGGCCGCCTCCAAGCAAGTGGTGTAAAGTGCCACCCTCCGCCCACCCTTCTTGGACCAGAATCATTGTCAGGGGGAGGGGCTATGATACCAGGCTAGAAACAGAGTTCCCAGAACAGCTGGGCCTATCCCAAAGAGGTTAGACCCCTGGGAGTATGTCCAGATACTCAGGCCTCTGGCCTCTCCCTTTCTTCTGAGGACGGAGAGGTCAAGCAGAAGTGACCAACGTCCTCCCTCATGCCCCTGAAAACCTACTTGTTTGTGACCTAGAGGAGCCAGAGCAGCTCCCTTCTCCCTTTCTGCACTGCCCACGGGGCAGGCTGGGGCAGCTGTCTCCCCCATCGGTGCATGGGTCATGGGTGCAGCTGAGACCCTTTGCCAGGAGCGGGGAAAGCATGACTGCTCTGCCCAGCCAGGACCAGTCTCGCTGGTTGCATCATCTCAACACTCACCGACTCACACAGGGGCCTCACAAGTCTCTGGCTCGCGAGAACACGCCGCCTGCAAACAGCCAGGGTGCGATGGAGCTCACTGTTCACCCCAGTAAGGAACAGGGCCCACTCACTCCCTTGGCTGGACGGGTGTATCACAGACGGGAGACGGGAGCAGGAGAAGGACACAGGGTGCCCGTGGCAAGGGTGGGAGTCAGGGAGACCGGAGGGAGCGTCCTGGCTCGCGCCCTCGGTGTCTGTCTGGGCCTCCTTGCCCGGCCTGCTCACTGACCCAGGAGGGGCCTGGCACCGAGCAAGCACTCGACAGCCGCCGTGTCTAGCCCCGGGGACTCACCGCGCTGTGTGGGTCAATCTTGGGGCGCTCCATGGCAATGGTGATGCAGTTGAGAAAAATTATAACAAGGACCACGTGGTCAAACATCTTGTGCGTGATGATCCGGTGGCACAGGAGGCGGAACCTGCTCCAGGACAGGGGCCAAAGCTGAGCGGGAGGCAGGCGGTGCGGCAGGGAGAGGCATCGCCCCGAGGCTCCTACCCCTCCCGGGCACCCCCAGCCTGAGGCTTCTCCCCCACACGTTTCCACATCAGGGGACACTTCCCGCGCCAGCATCGCAGGATAATTTCCCGTGGGAAGGAGAGGTTGGGGCACAGGCCAGGGCCCCCCTGCGTACCTTGACTGAGGAGGGAAGATATAGGCAGACCAAGAGTCTCTCTCGCGGCAGCAGGCGGGAAGCCGGGCTCGCATCCACGCTCTCATCCGTTCCCCTTGGCTCTGTGGAAGGATCACCAGGGTTGGAAGAGCGGCCAGGCTGCCAAGTTCCCGAATCCCTCACTCTTTCCCGGCCCGTGCTCCTCGTCTGCCCTCTCCTAGCCCTTTTCCCGTATTCCTAAAACCACCTTCCCATGTCCCGCCAAGCCCCCTCTTGTCCCCTGAACACCCCTCACATCCTTCATCTCCCTCATCCTCCCTGGCACCCCCTTCCTCCTCCTGCAAACTCTGCGCTCTCCCCATCTTTACCTTCTGTCCAGCCCCCGCCTGCCCTTTCTCCCTCCTTCCCTCACCATTGGGCTTGGATGCCACATCAATTATCAAACATTATATCTATCACGGCTGTGTGTTCAAAGACACACCTGGGAGGAGGAAACACTGGCCACTTCTCCTCACATGTTAAGCCAGGGGTCCTGAGTGCCTGGGCCCCATCCCAGGGTTAAGGTGGGGGCGGGGGAGGGAGGCTAGGGGAGGGGTAACGGGTAAGGCGGGTGTGAAGTCAAGGCTGTGATGAGGTCGAGATGAGAGAGGGGGACAGGAGAGGGCATCAGTTTGGAGAGATGAGTGATGGGTCTTTCTGAGTCACAGGGGGAGAGCCATGAAAGATTCATACACATCTGCCTGAAACCATTCATAGCCACCAAGGACCTCAGAGCCGCAGCCCCAGGCATGACGAGGGTCTGGGGCTAGGCAGGGTGAGTAGAGGGAGAAAACAGGGTGCTTGGAGCTTGACCTCCAGGGCCAGCATCCCTGAGATCCCTTGGTACCTTCCTGAATGCCACAGAACTGGGATGGGTGGTTTGTCCAGCCCTGCCCCAGGCTGCGCACAGCTGCCCTCACTCAAGGTCACTGTGTGCACAGGGGCCTCACCAGGTTGCCCTCGTCATCACCATCATCCCCATCCAGTGGGGGCTCGTCGGGCCGCAGGGCCCGGGCCAGGCGCCCTGGGGCCGACTTGCCGTTGCAGTCCGGGTGCTCAGAGGCTGAGCTGCGGCCACTGGCTGTGCGGTGCAACCCAGGAACCTGCAGTGTGTCTGGCAGGTCAAAGGAGTTCTTGGCTTCCCGCTCCAGGGGGCCCCCATGGCGACGGTCGCTGCCCACTGGGCTGGCCCGCTCCTCTTCCGAGCTCTCCTCCTCATCCTGGCTCTCCTGGCCCTCGCCTGACAACAGGGACCGCCGCTCCCCACTCGGGCTCCTCCGCTTTAGGCTGGGGGCACGGCCCAGGCTGTTCCGGCTGGAGCGCCTGCTGGCCCAGCTGCTTGCTGCACTCCAGGGGCTGTGTGGAGAGCTGCGGGCGCTCGGCTGGGGGGTGAGCAGAGGAGAGGGTGGTCTCAGCCAGGGCCATGCAGCCCTGGGGCCCCCACATGCACCTCGTCTGTTGTCAGCCTCCCTGGCATCACACCAGGTGCAGAGGCATGGTGAGCAGGCGCTCTGGTCTCGGATGCCTAGATTCAGGACCCAGCTTACTCCAATCAGCTGTGTGACCTTGGGCAAATTGCTAAACTTCTCTGTACCTCAGTTCCTCATCTCTAAAATAGATGACACTAACAACTATTGCTCATTTAGCGAGAGAAGTCTTATCGCCACCAGATGAGCAGCAGTATAAAATAAATGGCCAGAGTGTGGGCTGGGCCCTCACACCTTCCTGGATTAAAATGCCGACTCTGTCACCTACTTGCTTCAGAGCTTCCCACACATTACTTCAGCAACCTGAGAAACGCAGGTCCCCATCTGTAAAATGGGGATAGTAACAGTACCCACCTCATAGGCTTGCTGTGAGGATTAAACGTGTCTAGAACACTTACGAGCAGTGTCTAGAATCGTGTCTGGCCCAGAATCAGTGACTGGATGGGGTTTATTATGATGATGATGAGGTATCCAGGAGGTAGGGACCCCCTACTTTATAGAGGATGCTCAGAGGTGGAGCTCCTCCACCGGCCTGCACTGCCAGCCCTGACTCATCGCCCTGGGGCTTGTCCAGCCCATGGCTCAGGGGTATCTTCTCAGGCCTGCCCACTTCCATCCTCTCTTCCCTCCTGATGTCCTCACATCTCCCATTGGGCACCCACAAGCACCCCTACCGGTGACTTCATCTCGTGGGCCGCCCCTGGCTCGGCTGACCCACTGCTGCTGGTGCGGCGGGAGGTGGGGCCCAGCGCCTCTGCCAAGCCTGTGCTGGAGCTCTTGGGCAGCGACATGGGCGTGGCAGCTGTATGGATGATGAGCGGTGGCAACAGGCTTCTCCGCAGCTCCGGGTGCTCTCCCAGGGATACCACTGCCGGAGAGGGACAGGGAGACCCTGAGTCCACTCAAGGCTGGCCCAGGGCCGGGGCCACACCCCCAAGGTAGATACTCACAGGCCAAGTGCTTCTTCCTGTCTCCATCGCCATCCAGGCTGGGAGAGAAGAAATCGGGCTCGGACTCAGACTTGGTGGCATCTCCCTAGGGTGGGGGAGCAGCGGGCCATTAGGGACCTGGCTGGGCAGGGGTCAGAGGGATGGACGGAGGTCTTCCTGTCTTCACACGCACACACTACATATAGGCCACGGGAACCAGCAACCACGGCACAAGACATGCACTGGCATAAACCAGACCACCCAGGCTTGGGGCCCAGGGCTCCTCAGGGCACCCAACACCTCTGCTTCCTACCAGCCACACCTCAGAGAAGGCCAGTGCTAACCCCAGAACCCACAGCACAACCAGCCTGGCTGGGACTGGCTCTAAAAATGGCTGAGGGAAGAGGGGATAGCCGGGTAGGTGGGTGGCACAGGCCGGAGGGAGCTAAGGACCTGAGTGATGTGGTCACTAGAGCCTCAGTTCTAAAGGCCACTTGTGCCCTGAGCTTTCCCCATGGCTGCCCTCCTGAGCCTCAGATCCGAGGACCCCAGAAGGAAACTGAAAGACCCCAGACAAAGTGGCTCAGCCCAAGGATGCCACTTCGGTCCCTCTGCCTCTCCCTCCATTTCCCCAAGCCACCGCCCCCTCCCCTGGCCCCATTTTTACCTCTCTCCCTGTCTCTGGGACAATTTTTTCTTCTTTCTTAGCAGGTCAGTAGGTTCCCCAGTAATTACACACTTCTTCTTAAGAAGTTATTAAAAAATACTTGATTGCTACTTTTGATAAGGACATAAATATTGCGTAATTGGCATCTCAGGGGATCATTTTCATTAACTCAGTTTTCGTCCCTAACGAGGCCTTTAATTATCAAGTGGGATCTCCAGGGGGCTGCTCGGGATGTGCAGCCCTGTGAGGTCCTGCGGGAATCCTGACTGCGCCCCGAATTCCAGTGCCAGTGCAGGAAACAGCAGGGCACAGGCTCAGTGTGGGGGCCAGAGGGGAACCACGCCCCGTAATGCCTGCTGGACCTCCTGGGTGGTCAAGGAGCCAGAGACTGGGACGCGGATTTAAAATTCTGGCACATTCTGGCAAGAGCCATCTCTACTCCTTCCGAAGACTTGTCCTGAGCTGAGGCAGCTTGTGGGGTCTCCGACAGAGGCTCAGGGCAAGAGAGAGGAGAGAGAGACAGGGGAGCACAGTCTGTGGCCACGGCTGTCAACTCCACTGAGACCTGACGACTGGGACTCCTGGGGGCCTTCCGTGCAGGCACGCACTCGCGGTGTGCCACACACGAGCATACAGAGGATTCTAAGTCCCTTCCTTCTCCCACCATCCACCGGTCTGTTGAGGGTGGGAATTTGCCCTTTGCAGGTTGATGGGGGCAGAGGCAAGGAGGCTCCTCCCCTCAATGTCCTCAAGGGAGAAGGGACTTAAAATCGAAGCCAGCCTCACGACACCAATGACCACCACGGCGACCACAGGTTGCACAGCAGCTGAGCATGAACACGAGCACAGAGACACGGAGGCAGAGTGGAGGGGGGGCACAGGGCACGGGTGGGGTGGGGTGGTGGCATGCCAACTCATGATTGCATACCTACCCCCTGGGAGTCGACAGGCAGCTGAATACAGCTTAACTGTCCACTCGCATCTTCCCGTTTGCTGATTTCCTACAGGGAGAGGGGGAGGCAGGGGACGGGCGCTGGTCACAGGCGCTCAGGCTTTCAAACATCAGCAGTGTCCAAAGAGGATGAAGAAAAGGAGGGATGCAAACCCGACAGCAGGGGAAACAAGACACAGGGTGGGAGGAATTGAAAGGGGACAGAACGGCCTTCCAGAATTCAACCACAGGCCCTCATCAGGCCAGAATGAATCTGAAGGGTGAGGGTGGAGGCCACAACAATGGGGACAAGGGCAGGAAAGGAGATCAAGCCCAGATAATCCTAATAACAGCTACCATTCACTAGGATGTGCCAGGCATCATGGAACTGCTTCATTAACACTAGCTTGCTTCCTTGAAAGGTGAGAAGCAGGGACTGCCAGCACCATCTTACAGGAGGCACCCAAGGTTTGGAGAAGTTAAGAAAATTGCCCAAGTCATACGGAGAGCAAGAGGTACATCTGGGCCTCAAACCCAAGTCTCCAATTCCCCCCTTCCTGGTTAGGAGGCAGCAGGCTTAGGGAAGGGGCAGGGAGGGTGGGAAGAAGTGGGTGGGAATCAGAGACTAGGGAGGAGACAAGGTCAGGAGCAGGAACAGGCCTCCTAACGCGCATATACTCTGCCTGCATCCCTCCCAATCAGAGTGGGTCCAGCTGCTCCAACTGGGATGGGATGTGACAAGTAACACCAGGATGACAGCTATGATATTGTTTATAATCAATTAATGGCCTCATACAGGGCCTGCTGCCCGTTCATTTAATTAAGTGTGTGAATGATAAATATACAGGGATTCAGGGCGCTGCCCCCTGCAAGTCGAGAAATGAACAGCCAGCCGGCCCCATCTCCTGGGCCACCTCCTCCTATCTCTTGGCAGGGTGGTAAGGCCAGCAGGGGGGGCCACTCTTGAGGCCTCATGCTGATGACACCCAACAAAATGGGGGCAGCCACTTCCTCCACCGAGGTGGGGTGGCCTCATGCCATTTCCACAGCAATAACCAGCCTCTGCTGCCAGATTGTGAGGCCCCCTCAGAGCCACAGACACAGCCCCCTGAAACTCCATACAGGAGAGGGCAGGTGCCTCTGGAGGTGTCCAAGTCACTAGCATTGAGTGACCACCCCCCCCCCTACCCAGGAGGTGGCTCACCACATGCAGGTCAGCGAGCAGCAGGTGTAGCACCTTCCATGGGCACTTTGGGGCCATGCCACTGCCCACCCCCGTGGAGGGAGTGTTGATCCTGAAATCCTTTCTCCATTCCACTCTGAGTGAGACCCTCCCTGTCGTTGCTTGTACTTTGAAGGTTGAAGAGGGTGTGGTGGCCCCAGGTCCTGGCTGACCCCTTAGGCTGAGGCAGCCACAGGCCCCCAGCAGGGCCAGAATGACCAGACCAGGGCCAAGGGCCAAGCTGCTCTCCTTCCCACACATAGACTTTGCTGCTGCCTAGCAACCAGGCCGGCTTTGTGGCACTCAAACTAACAAGGTGTTTGCTGAAACAGCCAGTGGTGGGGAGGGGGCTGTCTGTGCTGGGCGCCACCAGGACTGCCAAAGTGGCTGACCTGAGGGGAGGGGAACAGGCGTGGGGGTATTTTCCATTTCCCTCAACGGGGTTCCACAGGAATTTTTCTGAGGGAATCTTAGCTGTCAGGACCTGTGGTTTGGAAGGGTCTGAAGGACCCAAGTCCCCACTCAGCTTCTCCTGTCACAAATCAAGAGCAGTGGCTGAGAGTGGTGGGTCCCCAAAGAGACCCTGGCTCCTGTGGGAGCACGGTGGCACCTCTTAACCCTTCAGGCCTCAAGGAACCCCCAAATAAGTGTCCTGTCCCAGGGACAGCACCAACGTCCCTCCTTCCTGCAAGAGGCCCAGCCACCACCAAGGCAGGGCTCAATCCCCCACCAGCTGCCCTCACTGTCACTCAGCAGGAGGAAATGCAATAATGGGTAACTACAGAATTACAACAGAAGTGAGGAAAAGGCCAGTGCAGGGGTGGAGCGGGGAGTGCCCTGCACCCCACCAGCCCAGCCTGGCCCTCTGGAACAGCCCTCCCTCGAAAGGCTGGGAAAGAGGTGGAAAATAGATTTTTGTTTTTCCACTGTGTGCTAGGTATTTATAGACCAGGCCGCAGCGGGAGTTTCCATCCGGGTCACCTGGAGAGAACTGGACCAAGAGCTTCTCCACGCTCAACCTGGAGTATTTCTAGGTTGGGTCAACCTACCCTGTGCAAGGTGCTGGGCTGGACCTGGGGTGGGAAGAGGGACAGAGCTGAGGGAGAGGAGGGGGTTCAGCCCTTCAGGCAGAGGCTATGCCCTGGCAAGACAAGGGCAGGATCAATGTAAATCAATATTAATTGATGACGCTGCCTGTGACGAACGTGATGGAGTCCAGGCTGGAAATAGGACGTTCATCTCTGCCATGCCTGCAGCTAATTGGGCTCATTTCTCACCCTGGGCAGCTCAGCCCTGCCCGGGCCCTGGTGGCATCTTCATCAGCTCAGCCAGAGCTCAGATGACTTGCACACAAGCTTCCCCCACCTCTTGGCTCAGATGTGTCCCCTCTGAATGTCCCCAAGAGCAGCTGTTCTCAAGGATCCAGCTGCACTGTGTGCTGACACTTGTCCAGCTCTCTGGGGAAGGGCCTAGCTGACTTTGAGAGGGAAGCCCACTTGGTAGCTAACCTGGGACCCAGGGCCCGACCCCACCCCCCATAACCACCTTGTCTCCCGAGTTCCGAGGGGCTGCCTGAGACCCAGAGCCTCCCACCCTTAGTCCCCCCACCTAGTCTGAAGGGTGCTTCCTGCAGGACCTCCCAGGCCACCAAAGCTCAAGCCAGGCAGCCGATCCCTCTTAGAAGTGGACTGTTTAAGGCAGGGGGTTACCTCCGCCTGGAAGCCCTCCACCAGAATGGCCACAAGCAGATTAAACAGCACATAGTTGCCAAAGGTCATGAGAGCGATGAAGTAAAGGGCAGCCCATGACGACGTGGAGGCCATTCCGTTGTAGAGCACCTTGTTCCAGTCCTCCTGGGTCAGGATCTGCGGGCAGACGATGGGCGTCAGGGATCTCACCAGGGATACCCCACTGCCCCCACCCACTCTGCCCTGTTCCCCTTTGCACCTGAAAGACGGTGACGATGGCCCAGAGCAGGGAGTCAAAATTCTTCCGGTCAGGCAGCGTGTCTCCGTCCCGCTCAGATGCAAATTTGCAGCCGAAGAGATGCATGCCCAGGATGCTGAACACACACACAGGAGGTACAGGATGGCGTCAGGCCCCAGCACCCCTGCCCCCGAGGCCCTTTTCCCGGCCGGCACCCGCCCTCACCTGAAGATGAAGATGAAGAGCATGAGCAGCATGCAGAAGGTGGCCACGTTGTCCATGGTCTTCATGAGCACCACAAGCTGCCGCTGCAGCGCCGGCAGGAAGCGCACCAGCTTCAGCACCCGCATCAGGCGGAAGGTCCGCAGCACCGACAGGCCACCCCCTTGCTGGCCCACGATCTCCCACACACTGCAAGAGGGGCGCGGAGCCTGAGCCCACTGCATGCTCACCCTCCACCCACCCCTCCCTTTGCCAGGGGCCAGCAGCACCTGGGCGCCTGGACTGGCCAGCACAGCCTGGGAAAGTGGTGTACAGACTGGCCCTCAGGCCTCTAAGCAGGAACCTCCAAGGTGGCAAGGATCTGGGTGACAGTGCCAGCCTTCTCCACTCTCTCCTTCAGGCCAGAGATCATATCCTGGCAGCAGACAGCCCTCTCCCTCAATCCGGCCAATGCAACATCAAGTTATGGAATATTTGCTTTGTTCTCTTTTAACAAAATCTAAAGCCAATCCCAAAAAGCAATAAAGCAGTTCTCCTGGCCCTAGGCCTGGGGGAATGGAGCACTTTCCCAAGGTCTTGGAAACCTGAAAGTAAGCTGCCGGCGTCTGAGGTGGTTTCCAAGCACTTTGCAAGCAGGGGCGGCTGGCTGGGCCTCATAGTTCCTCCAATTCCTCTCCAAAGCCAACTCCCCAGTCCTCACCCACCACAGGCCTACGTGGGGACGAGGGTAAGAAACTGAAGTTGGGAGAGGAGACTGCAGAGGGGCCCTGCCAAAGACGATGTGAAGCCAAGTCCCTCCTGAGCAAGGTGGGCCGAGAGAGAGGGTGGAGTGGAGCATGGGAGGCCCAGAGAGTCCCCACTTGGAGGAGTGCCAGGGCCTGTGGGTCAGTGGGGCCTGACTCCAGACACCTTCATCCCAGGGGAACAGACTGTGTGGCTCCTCGCCCCAACCCTCCCCATGCGTGTTCCCTAGGTGAGAGGCAGTGAAGGGGTAGTCATACCTGATGACAACAATGACGCCATCAAAGATGTTGTAGGGGTTCTTGATGTAGCCAAAGGGACCATAGACAAGCAGCTTCAGCAGCATCTCCAGAGCAAAGAGGCTGGTGAAGACGATGTTGCTGATTTCCAGGGCATTGGTAAGCTCCTCGGGCTGGAGGGCAGGGCAGGCATGAAGCAGTCGCAGCTTGTCCCTGAGCCCCTCATCCCAGTCCTCCCGAACACAGGGCCACAGGGAGAGGAGGAGTAGGCACAGCAAAGTGGGGGAGGGGGCCAGGGTGGTGCTGGACGCTCAGGCTTATGGGGAGGGTCCTCCCCCAAAGGGTACATGAGGAAATGCACTGAGGGACAGCCACGGCATGAAACCCTTGGCCCCTTGGCCCCTCGCCATTCCCAGCTCTGGGCCTCAGATCCCGGGGCCATAGGCTCACTGGAGGACTGAGCTGTGGGTTCTGCCCACTTACTGCTGGGAGCTCCGAGACCCATCCTGACTTGTGCTTCCAGGTCCGTTCAGCAGGCTCAGGTCAGCAGCACAATGAGGCTGGCCCATGTCACAGGGCGATTGCTAAGACCTCACACGCATACCAGTCACACAGCCACACGCGGTCACACATGCTCTTCAATTACTCTGTGGACTTGACAGCCTTCTCTTGGACAACTGTTGGCTGCACTGCTTTCTTCCAGATACATGCACACACATAATAAACATGCATATACACACAAACAAGCATACACTGCACAAACACACATACCCGTGCAGATGCATGCGCAAATACACACACACACACACACACACACACACGCATACATGCACATGCAAACTTGCTGATGGGCAGAAAGGAAACCCCAAGAAGGGCTGTCACAGACGAGGAGGCTCCTGGAGCCACTGCCTGAGGCTAGGACACCTGGGTTAATTCTCAGCCTATCTTCTCAGCTCACTGTGTGACCTTTGGCAAGATTTTCAACCTCTCTGGCCAAATGAAACACTGGAGCTAATTACTTTTTTGCTCCAGGGGGGATTAGGACCAAGGATACATCCTAGAGAGGTCATCAGAATTAATGACAAACTCTATCTCATCTGCTATTCCAGCTCCCTAGTCGCCTCCTTCCCTTCCTCCTCTTTCTAGTGTTAAATGCTTACCGCATGCCTAGCAATGCTCTGGGTATTAAAGGGGCTGCAAAAACATGTCAGCCGTGCTCCCTGCTTCCCAGCAGCTTAGCATCTAGCCGGCAACAAGTTGTACACACACACTACAGCTGAATAACCACAAGAGGCCTTAGATGCTTCAGTGACAAAATAAATTATCCAGACAGTAAATCCAGGAGTTCAGGGACAGGAGATGAGGGAAGAACACACTGGGAAAGCCTTAGTCAGGAGCTTACACTTGAAATGAACTCTGAGGGGTGAGTGGGGTCTCTCCAAGCAGAGAGGAGGGGAAGGCCTCATGGGTTGAGCACAAGGAATGAACCCTTTAGGGAGAATGGGAGGAGTCTGGCCAGGCTGGGGATTCAGGGGGGAGATGATTGCTCAATGGAGCCCACTGCCTACCTCATGGGGTGTTTGACCACTCAAAAGCCCAAGATCCATGGTAGTCACTCAAGAATGATAAATAAAGAACTAAATGAAGCTCTTAGTCCATCTGACATCTCCCCGTTTACCCAGCTGCCTCATTTGACCGGCTGCCCAGGTGGGTCACCCAAGCATGGAGCGAGGCCCTGGGCACCACCAAATGGATCCTCACGGCCCCGATCTGTGTGGCCAGCCTGGGTGGGAGGTGGGGAGAGTTGGAAGGAAGGGCCTTCTGACTGTCAGGTGTTTGAGGGTCCATGGCTGCTCAGAGGGAGAGACATTCTCAGCCAGGCATGGATTCTTTCCAAAGGCAGGTCTGGGGGCAGAGCCAGGGTCAGTAGGCAGGGCCGAGAGCCAGATGTCCAGAGAGTGAGTGGCTGTCATAGGAGCCGGTGTGGCATGGAGCCCATTGCTCCGCAGCTCTGGAGCGATTCTCTGCTCCCCAGACTGTGAGTGGGGGCAGGAGGGGGCACTGCCACATGACCTAACAATGAATGGGGTCAGAGAGACAGGACCTTCGGTCCCTCCATGTAAGCAGTGCAGGTGGTGGGAAAGGGCCCGTTGTCAAGATAGGTAAAGCCCAGAACTCAGACCCTTCCTGACAGAGTGGATCCCCCACTCTGTGCTCCTAGGTCCAGTTTGCTGGGAAGCCATGGTCAGCGAGCCTACCTCCTGTCCACTCTGCCACCTGCCCAGTTGTTCATCGTTGGATTGTATTAAGCTGAGGAGCACAGATCACACAGGTGCGATGCTTTGCGGGTTCTCAGGCTCATGGTATGTCTCACCTCATTCCATCTACACAGTGGCCATCACACCCTCATTTTACAGATGGGCAAAATAGATCAAGAGACGGTGAACGATTGGTTCAAAGTCACAGATCAGGGAGAGCCAAACACAACCTAGGTGACAGCAACAGGCCTGTGAATCCAGACACACGGATGGACTGAATACATAACATGTCTTCTAATGTATATAAAATTATATGGCACATGAACATAGATGTATGAATAAAGAACAAGTTGATTTGATGGGGTTTTTAAAAATATTTTTAGCTGAGCCATCCTGCCACCTGTTGGCAGCTCAGCGGCAGCTCAGCTCAGGCTGGGAATCGAACCAGCAACCCTATTGCTCAGAACTCGCACTCTTGAGTGAGCTCTTAACCAACTGAGCCAGCCCTAAGAACAAGTTGATTTGAAAGTGTAGCTGAGGAACGCTTATAATGGGTGAATGACATATAAATTATACCTCAAAAAAAGCTGCCAAAAATAAAAATAAAGCTTTTTTTTTAAGTAGCCGAACACCCTACAGTTTTTGTTATCATGTATTTACTCAACCAGTGAGCCCTAAAAGTACAACTACCAGGCATGTGGAGAGAGGGTGTTCTCATCATTTTCTGATGTTATCCCCACGGTCCAGACAGTTCGTACCTGACGGCTCATGGACACACACAGACACACACACGCCCTCTCATCCGCACACCAAGAGCCTCATCCAAAGGATGGTGCAGGGCTCCTCCAGGGCTTGCATCAACAGTCCTCATCGAGAAGGGTGGCAACAAATCCTGAAGCCCCCACCTTGCCCCTCCAGGCAGCTCTGGGCCTGGAGAAGAGGCTGGGGTGGAGGGCCAGGCATTCTCTATTGGCCTGCACTCTCCCTCCTCCACGCTCCCCCTGGGGATACTTAAGGGCAATGCTTATTCTCTCCCAGGGCCCTAGGATCCCCCCCCTGATCCATGGGAAAGAAGCCCTCCTCCCCGAGACCAAGTTACTAAATTGGAGGCTAGGAACATTCTGCAAACACAGGACAAGGACACAGAGACACAATCTTAGCAACACAGTTACCCGGGGGACCAGAGCTGTGATCCCGGCCACTGCAACTGCAACGGGGAGGGGAGGGAGACAACCTCTGCTAATACCCTCCATGGGCCCTGCGCTGGCTAATACCTTCCTCCCCAGACGTCATTTCCTCCCCGCCTCCTAGATGGCTCACTCCACTCTGAGAGGTGTGGTGATTTAAAGGAGGTCACACCGTTTGCTCTCTTAGAAAGGTGCAGAGCTAGGTCTGTCTTTTTCTCTGCATCTTTCAACGCTGCCACCCCTTGCCATACCCACACCCACACAGAGCTCATGCAGACACACACAAGCCCATCAGGCGGATACCAGCCTTCCCTCATTGAGTCTCCCCAGCTGGCATGAAGTCCTTTCTCAGGTCTAGACTGTATCCTCCCTCCTGTTCATAGATGTCAAGGCCCAGTGGTGGCTTCCATGAGTTGAGGCCGCGTAGCCTGAGCTCTTCCCACCTAGCGTCCCCAGGTTCTTCTCTGGGCTGATGCTAACTGTCAATCTCCCATCTCCCAAAACTTCCCGTCCCTCAGTCTGTCACCTTAGAGCAACTGTGGCTCCCGGTAAGCTGTTCAATAGTTCTGACAACCAGGACTCCCCTGAAACTCATAGCACTTCTATCAACTAACTCTCCAAGTACCCACAGTGTGCACAACACTGATGATAAAGGTGGGGCTGAATCTGAACACAGGAGGCCTGCCAACTCTGAGACGTTCTACCTGTGTGACCTAGGGCAAATTCCTTAGCCTCTCTGATCCCCAGTGGCGTCTTCTGTTAAACAGGGTAACACCACCTCATGGCGAGACTGCTCTGCAGAACACCGGAGCTCAAGCCCGTGAATACACCCAGCGGAGAGCCACGCTCAGGCAGCCCGCGAGCAAGCCTCACACATGGCAGGACAGAGGGCCTGCAAGGCTGTAACTGAGCACCATGCTGGGGCAAACACCAGGAGCGCCCCAGGAGCTCAAACCCAGCTGAGGTCAGTGGGTGGGCCAGTGGGGAGGAGGAGGCAGTAGGAGAACCCCTGTGGAGGGCATGCCCAGCTGGGGGCAGTGTGAGCCAAGGTGCAGAGGAAGGAGTGAGTGCACACGGCATCCTGGAGACCAAGAATCAAGTGGTCTGCCTTAGTCAGAGGGTGGAGGGCTGGTAGGGGACAAGGCTGCAAGGTGGGCAGGGCCAGACAGAAGGACCTGCTCCACAATTCAGGCTGGACTTGCCTCTGCCCACATGCTGCCATTGAGGCTTCTGGGGCAGAGAGAGGAGATATGCAAAGTGGTGTATTAAGAAGATTAATCTGGCTGCAGTGGTGGCAGCACGTGGACGGCTTGGAGAGACGAAGAGACAGAGACCAATTAGGCGATACTGCAGAGGTCCAAGCAGGAGGCCTGAGAGCCGGCTCTGGCAGACAATGATGTAACTTTTGCAGGGAAGGTGCAAAAGGGTGGACAACCAGGTGAGAGCTGAACGCATCACCCCAGCCCTACCCAAATGCCACTCCTACCCCACCTCCTCAGCTCCCACTCCTACCCCAACCTCCTCAGCTCCCGCCTGCTCCACTAACCTTGAAATCTTTGCTGCCAATTCTGACTCCTTGGCTCACCTCACCTCTGTTTTCCGCAGTCCTGCCTGCTGCTTCCACACACCTAGGCGAGGTGGTCCAGGTGGACCACAGGGATGGGGTAAGGTCACTAGGTCAGTAGACCCTCTCCTTCTTCTTCCTCCTCCTTCAAGGAGGTGTGGGCAGTCAGGGAGCACCTGTGTGGCAGGAGGTTTCCAGGAAACCCCACAGGACTCATCATATAGATCATGGCCTTGCTCGTCACCGTCCCCCTGGAAACTCTCCAGCTTGGAACATTGCCTGCTGGATTGTCATTGTGCCCCAGTGCTTCCTAACCAGGGGGGGCTCTGGCTCCTCTTTCACAACCCCCCAGCAGCTCCCTGAAGCTCCCCGTTTATCCAAGTAAACACACAAGCTAAAAAGGCACAGGACACCAACAGCGCTCACTCAGCTTGGAGATAGCCAACCCAAAGCCCCTGAGACTTAAAACTCTGGAGCTTTGGCCCCTGCCCCTTATCTGCCAGGGCAACCTCCAAGCCCTGGAGCCCACGGTGGACCGTTTAAAGGCTGCCCTCATGCCACAGATCTCAGAGCGCTCCTGCTCCTCCAGCCTCAGCCCAGGTAAATCCTCGACCTCTCCACCTTTCTGCTGTGCCTGTCGAATTGCTGAGCATTGCTAGAGTCACAAACCTGTGCTGACTGGACAGGGTGACACCCTGCTGGGGGCCCCATGGCTGCTCTGTACCTTTATCCACCATCCTCTATTGCTGGGTTTTCATCTCTCTCCCTAGGAGCTTCTCCAAACCTCTCCCTCTCCTCTGTCCCCATCCTCACTCCCAACCTGGCTTCCTGCTTCTTGGGGCTCCACTTCCCTCCCTCCTTCAAACAGCTCTGGTCCTGCAGCCTGCTCTCTCTCTTCCCCTCCTGGAAGGGAGACAGCCCCTCCTCCACCTGCACCTCCATCTCACCCCCACCCACAGGCTCCCCTGGGTCCCATTCTGTTCCATTAGTTATGCCTATTTCCCGAACTCCTCCAATCTCCTTTCTCCTGCCTAAAAGCAGAACCCTTCATGTGAATCCAGGCTCATTCACCTTTGGACCATGGGTGCCGCCATTCCAGCTCTCTCCAAGGACTCTCTTCCCAGCCCTCCTCTTAGTGGACACCTGAGCAGCATCAGAGCCAGCTGCCAGCCCCTCCGTCCTGATGTCCCACCTGCCCTGACTTCCCTGACCCTGCGCTGGCCGCCACCTCCTGCCCTCCTAGGCTGCCTTTCTCCTCTCAGGCCAATATTCTTCCACGCCCACTCCCTCCCCTTGGCTCCCCCCTCCACCATCTCCTCCACTCCCACCTCCCTAGCTGTCACTGGGTGTAGAGGACACTAAACAATCTCCCCCAAGCCCTTGGCTTCTCACCCCCAGAGCCAGCCCGCCAGAGAGCCTTCCCAGGGTGGCCCACGGCCAGCTCAAAAGCAGCATGTCCAAAACACACCCTCTCACCTCCTCTCCCAAACTTGTCCTTCCCCCACTTCCCAGCTCCATCACTCTCCAGGATTCTATCTTGGAACCCGGGAGTTATTCAAGATTCAGGCCTGCCCTGCTAGCTGTAGGTGCCAGGCGGCAGATCCCGCCAATGGATGGGCTGTCCCCCCACCCCCTTGCTTTGCCGGCCACCACCAGACTTGCGGCCCTTATTGTCTCTGATCTGAACGACAGAAATAGCCTCCGGCCTGTCCCCCAACCCAGCCCGCACCTACTGGAATTTCAGGCTTCCTTCAAGTCTGCTGGACTCACATCACTCCTGCTTGGGGTGGAGGTGGGAAGGGAACATGACTGTCCTTCAGAGCTTCCTGTGCCACCCTGTGCATTTCCAGGCCAGGCAGCTACAATTTGCTCTAATCCCTCCACTGGACCTGTCAGCTCCTAGCCCTGGCTGCCAATCCCACTTACCTTTCATGGCCCATCTCAAAAGCTACCTCCTTCACGAAACCCTTCCAAATCCCCTGCCTGTGTGGAAGCATCTCTCTGTCCCCAGCAGCCTCCCTAACGGCATTTGGCATAATCGTCCAAGAAGCAGCACAACTTATCCGCTAGAACCTAAGTATCATGGGTGCTTCTGGCTCTACCTCTGCCCCTACCATTCTATTACTCTATTCTAGTGTTCTGTGCACCAGAGGTGCTCCCCGTGCTTGCTAAACTGGGGAACCTAGAGACAGAGGATGCCTGAAGGAATGTGAGCACCCCTTTAGCTGGTCATCTCCAAAACAACACCCTTTTCCCCTCTATCTGGAGATCCTTGGAAAGTCTGGGGCCATGGCAGCTATGAAAGGATCATCCTCCAAAGTCCTGCGTGGACCTCAACCCCAGCTCCTCGGCCAGGGCTCCTCTGCCTGGAGGCAAAGGATTCGTGGGAGGCCCAAGGGATAGGCTTGGAATAAGAGGTGTCCATAAACCCTTGTCCTCAAAGATCATATTTGCAGGGTCCATGCATGCGTGTGTTTTCCAGGGAGAGGGTACACAGCTTTCAGCAGATTCCAAAAGGGGTCTGTGAATCCCCTCAAAAGTTCAGACCTACCACATCTGAACTCTTTCCCACCCCCACCCCCAGCTTTCTTCGCCTTGAACAGCCGACCTCACTCACTTATAAATAGAAACCCTCTCTGGACATGTATCTAGAGTGACAGGATGGGCCGAGAGTCGGAACAGTGAGCAGAGTCGTCACCTGCTCTGTCCTTTCCTGGCCAGAAAGGCCGTTTTCTCTGGACCACCCCCTCCTCTGCAGCCCAGGAGACCACTAGGCCACATATCCTTCCCATCCTTCCCACATGCTGTTGTCCCTCCTCTAGAATATGAGGTGAGCCCCTGCCCTAAGCAACCCAGATCCAGGAAGGGGACAGTTAGGAAGCTCCAATGTCCCCCCAGATCCCCTCCCGACACCCTCCCCTCCTCCTGTGGTGGCCTTGCCCCAGGGCAGACCCAGGTAGAGATAGGTTCTAGGAGATAACCTCCCTACTGAGCTCCTGCAACCTGCTGTATAGGTACCAGGAGGTCACACGGGCATTTTATATGCATTGTCTTCCAGCCCTAATATGCTCAAGCCCCAGCGCTCCCACCCCAAGCAAAAACCTAGGTGTCATCCTTACTGCCACGTTCCCCTAAACATCCACTTGGGGTTGAGTCCTGCAGATTCAGTCACCTGCCAGCTCTCCCCAGCCCTCTCCTTTCCATCTCCAGGGACAGAGGTGTATGAACTGCTCAGACCACTGCAGTAGGCCTCTTGTTGGCCTCCCTGACTCTTGTCTTCCCTCCCTCCCTTCTACTCCCCACATGGCTTCCATGAGCACAAACCTGCTCATATCATTGACCTGCTTAAAACCTCGGTTGGACACCTACCACCGTCAGGATAAAATCCAAACTCCATCCGGACCTAGCCCTGAGCTTTTTGTAAACTCATCTCTTATCACTTGCCCATGCAGCCCCTACCCAGTGCCCCACTCATTAGAACTGAACTCCTTATAAACCTCTCCATTTTGGTGCCTGCTGCCTCTGGCCCTCCCCTACACTGTGCCCTATCTTCCTCCTTTCACTAGCTACGTCCCACTCTTCAAACTCAGCTCCAAGGTCATGTCCTACATGGAGCCCTCCCTGAATCCCTTCCCGAGTCTGGGTCATAGTCTGCGCCTCCGTGCATCCCCCACCGAACTTGTACTAATCATGCAAATGTGACTATTTACTTATTGGTGACCTCAGCGAGAGGAAGGACGAAGTGCCTCAGGCCCAGTGGTATGCTGGAGTGGTTTTGCACCGGCTCGGGAGAACCAGTTGTGCACATCCCTTCCCAGCTCCACATTCAGCGACATCACGTTAGTAGCTTGAAATTGGCCATGATGGGAGGACATTTACACCATGGTAATTGGCAAATGCTACAAAAGCTACAAATCAGGACTTCTTTTCCTTTTCTTTTTTTAAAGGACGAGTTAAACATTTATCAGTATGACACTCTTAGGCCCAACTGTGACGCACAGGAAATGTGTGTGCAAGGGAGAGATGGATGGATGGGAAATTCACAGTTAAGCGCCTTGCTCCACGCACTGCCCTCTAGTGGACAGGGCACACGTATGCTCATCAGAACATAACTCTTGCTTCCTCCTCAGTGTCCTGTGTCCTTGTCGTCCTCACCAGTCCCTCTGGGAAAACCAGTCCTGCCAGTTCTCCACTAGCTGGTGGGTTAAGGGGCGGGGGAAGCAGAAGAGTGAGGACAACATGAGGTCTCCCCTGGGTAAGGTCGGGTATGACAACATGGGTGCTTTCACAGCCAAGATGTTAGCAGAGGGGGCAGGAGGGGTATCACCATCCCCTGGCAGGAAAACTGAATGATGGGTAAGGTAGGTAACTGTGGAGAGGACAGGACAGGCCTGGGGAGGGCAGCAGCACCGGGCCAGGGAGAAGGATGGCTCCTCCCCCAGGGAAGCCCTAGCAACCGCCTCTCCCGTGCCCCCCAGCCTGATCGATACCAGGATCGATGGACACAATCACCTCACGAAGGGCTCTGCAGGGAAATCATGAGCCTCTGTCAGCATCTGCTGCAGCTCTCCCTGGCCGTCTCTCTCAGTCCTCTTCCTGAACTGGCTCCACCTCTCTCTTTCAGTCTTTGAGGCTTCATCTGAGCCTGTCTCCCTGTCCCTGCCCTGTCTTCATCTGTATCTTGGTCTCGGTCTCTGTCTTCGGCTTCCTCTCAGTATCTCTCTGTTTCTGTCGCCTCTATGTCTCTGTGCCTCCATCTGTCTCTGTCTCCTCCCCCTGAGTCTCCATCTCCCCCTTTTATCTCCCCTTTATGTCCCTTTTTGTCTCTGTCTTCCTGTCTTTATTATATCTGCCTCTCTCCTCTGGGGCTCCGTCTTGCCCGCTGTGCCCCGTCTTCCCCTTTCTCTCTCACTGTCTCCTCTTCTGTGTTTCCATCTATATCTCCGTCTCGCTCCGTGTCTCCATCTCCCCCTCTGTATCTCTGTCTCTCGGCCCCCGCATTTCCTCACTCCCCTCCCCCCCACACCCTGACTGTTCAGGCTCTGGGGCCCAGATGGCGGGACGTTCACGCTGCAGTGCCTGGAGCAGAGGGCCGTGACAGCTTCTGGGACTTCTCACCACCCCCAGCCCCTGGGCCTTGCAGGCAGCAGCCAATCATCTGCCTGGCTTGCTGGGGACTCCCACTCACCCCTCCGGAGCCCTCAGGTATTGGGAAAATCTCCCTGGAGCAGACGCCCGCTGTGCCACCACTGAGCGGGGACTCCCTGCCACTGAAGGCTTGCGGGGGTATCCTCTGCTCTCTTTAGGAACTTGGGCAAGGAGACGCTGCAGGCAACCCTGACTGATAGCTTTTACTTCCTCCCCAAGGGGGTGTCCTTCCTGACATCTAACTGAAAGCCCTCTTGCTGCAGCTTCATCTACCCTCGGTCTCTGACTCAGCTCCCTCCTAGTGCAAAGCCTCCAACAGCAGCATCCAGCTGGGCACAGATTGCTGGGAGCACTGTGCCCCCCCCCAGGGAAGGCACTGAGGAGGTGCCCCCTGGGGATTGGGTACTGACTGCGGCCAGATCTCAGATGAGGGGGAGGAAGTTGAGGTTTAGGCTTGGGGAATTTGGGGAATGGAAGGTTAGGGGCTACCACCACCTGGGTCCCAGCAGCAGATAATGCTGCCCCCACCAACCTGGTGGAGCAGAGCACCTCTCCCCAGGAGGCTGGCTGAGCAGGCATGCGCACACACCCCATGCCCCATACACCCAGACACAACACACCCACCACAGTGCCACATTCCCCACCCGCTGGTTCTGCAGCGGGTGTCCTGCCCTCTTGCATCTCACCTCCACAGGGAGAGAATCTGACATAGCAGGCTGGGTTGGGTGGGGGGAGGGGAGCCCTGAGGCAAGAGGAAGGGGTACCAATGTGGTAGGATGGTAATGGGGGAGGGGCTAGGGGCTTTGTCTGGACAGGGCAGTTGGGGTAAGAACTAAATGCTCACCGCACTATGGGCAAAGAAGTCAGTGAGGTGGAGAGAGGGGGCTTTTGATCATCCCCACCCCAGGGAAAATGAACATTTATATCTGTCCAGCCCCGGCTTGGACTTATGCTCCCTAACCTCACCTTAGGCCCCCACTCCCCACCAGCCAACTGATCCCAGCCTCCATCCCCTGGTCGTACCACCCCTTCCCACCCCTGTAGGTGCCCCCTCCACACCTCTGGTCCCTACATGCCTCTACCTGTGATTAGCGAGGCTGAGGAAGCACTTGGTTCCGTACCAAGAAAGATCAGGGTCTGGTGGCACAGACCCCTCCCCGAGCCCCAGGGAGGCAAAAACACCCAGGAGAGAAGAGCACAGAAGGGCTGTGGACTGTAGCACCTGCCTGCTGCTTCCCTCCTTTTCCAAGAATCAGCCAAGGGGGTGACCTGGAAGGCCCCATGGGGAGGGGCGGGGGGAGAGCTGCTTTCTGGAAGGAACCTTGTGGGGAGGCAGCCAAACCCAGCTGTGAGGCCCCATGGTAACCTCTTCCCCCACTCCCAGTCAGTATGTGGGATTGGGGGGTCAGTGGGTCCCCCAGTCCACCCTTCCTGTCTTTGCACAGCTCTGAAAGTGAGAACGGCCTCCTCCCCCTCAGCCCAGATCCCATTCTTACAGCCGTCACCCCACAAAACAAGCCTGCTCCTTCGTCCACATGACAGCCCTTCAAATACTTGAAGACAGCTCGCCTGTCCCTGCCGAGCCTCCACTTCTCCTGACTAAACATCCCGGTTCTTAGAATGATTCCTCAAACACGGATGGTTTCAAGTCCCCTCACGATACCGAGCGCTCTCATCCACCTAGCACAGCCCTGCTCACAGCAAGCCTCCCAGAACAGAGACCAGGAGCAGATGGCCTTGGCTCCATCCAGCTACAGCCACCAACCCTCTACTCCTCACCCTGCCGACTACACAAGCCCCCTTCTGCCTCCAGTCAATCATACCCCTAATTACTGAGTCAGGTGAATGCTGGGGGATCCCCCAACACCTCCCCTCCCCCTTATATCGTCTCCAAAGACCCAGACCTCTTCCAGTGACTTGTCCTTCCGAAGAGGCCTCGCCCACATCTGATGCTCATCACTCATTCACATCCTTCAGAGACCGCCTCTTCTGGGAAGCCTTCCCAGATAGCACACGCCCAGCTCAGATCCTGCCCGCCTTGGGCAACCTTGGGCAACCTCCATACTCAGAGACTGCATGGCATTCACTGGTTTTCACGCTCCAAAGAGTCCCCGCCCGTTGCTGCATCTCCCTCCCGTCCTTCTCCCTGCCATCCAAGCTAGCAGCATGGAGAGAAAACCGAACACAGCGGGTGGGAGGGGAGAAAGGCAGAGGGTTCCCAGCTCCAGGGGCTGTGCCTTTGTCCTACCTGCTCATGGTACTCGATGCCCATGCTGAGTGTGTTGACCAGGATAGCAATCATGATTCCCCGACCAAAGTACTTGCTGTCCACAATCTTCCGGAAGGTGTCACAGATCAGCCTCCAGAAGGCCAGTACGGAGTTGGGCTCCAAGTTCAGCCTCAGGCTCCGTTGCCGTCGGCTGTGGGGGTCCCGGAGGTCGCCGTGCTGGGCATCCTGTGTGAACTCATAAACTGCCTCACTGTCGGAGTCAGGCATCTCACGGCCGGCGGGCTCCACCTCCCCGGCCCCAGCCCGGGCACAGTAGGGGCAGCTGTCTGGGCCACACGCTCCACTGTCTGCCTTCAAGCAAGGGCTGGAGAGCTTGCAAGAGCTTTGGCAGGCACCTGGGACAGGAGGGTAGAGGTTAGAGGCTCCAGGATTTCTTAGTTGGGGTGGCCCTTTCCTCAGTGTGTGGATAAAATGAATCGAGGCGCTTTGGGTTATTAACGATCACGGGAGTGTTGGGCACTTAGTGAGCCAGGGGTGCTGAGTACCCTGCAATGTGCACAGCGCTGAGCAACAGAATGCCAAATGTCAATAGCATCCCATTGACAGTCACTGCTGGGTGTCCTAGGGTCAGACATGTGGCCTTGATGTCCTTTGAGATCTCGGGCAGCTCTTATATCCTAGGAGCCTTCAGCAAGGAGCCCAGATCATCTCTATATCCCAGGCAAGCCAGCTCTGTGTCAACACTGCTCTGAGTATCATTTTCCAAGGGATCCTTGAGATAGACCCACATTCGTGCTATGTAAATACGAACACCAGACACACACATATGTGCACGAGATAGACACTTTGTGTACATAAACACATGTACTATGTACTTATGCATACTATTTGCATACCTCACATCATGCAGACACATCCCTATCACACAATGTACATGTACCAGACATGTGCAAACATGGGCATGCATACACACCAAACAAAAACACCACTCTTGTGGGTGCGCACATGCACCTACGCACATCAGACACGCGCACACACACATTAACACCAGACATAAACCCACACACATACACACACACTAGACATCTTCATGCACACATACATACTAGACTTCATGTGTGCGTGCACAGTGACCTATCCCAAGGTATCAATGTCCATTTAAAATCATCTTTGATCCTAGACTGAGAGCTGAAAGGAACCTCAGGGACCACCCAGGAGAAGCATGCATGTGAAGGCGCCAGGCTCAGGGCCCAGCCCCTAGTAGACATCCAACGGTGTTCCCCCTTCCGACTGCACGAAGGAGGGAGTCATGTCCTCACTGACAGTGCCTTTTTTCCAGGAGGGAACTGAAATGTGCATGTGTGTGTGCATGCGACTAGCTCATGTCCCCGGCAGGGTAGTGGAAAATCTGGCACTAGAACCCTTCGCGCTGCGTCCTGTGATGACACCTTCCTGTCCCAGCCCACATTCCCACATAACATCCCACAAATACACCACTTCTCCCACGTGCCAAATCCTTCCTGAAACCCAGGCTCTGGTGTGCAGCTAGTGAGTCTGTCTATGGAAGAGGGCCCACCATCCTTGTCTGACTGGGGGACGCCCACAGGCAGCAAGCCTCTCATTTTCCCTATGACACTAGGTGTACCTCCCATCAGACTAACAGTCCTCTGAGGACTTGCTGCTCCAGGCCCCTGGTTTCCCTGTGGGGAGTCCCCTTAGCGGGGGACACAGTGCTGGCTACCGTCATGCACCATTTCCCCCCCTGAGCCTTGCAACAAGGAGTATAAAGTATGGGCCTCGCAGTGAGATGGTCCTGAGTCCATCCCTCACCAACAGCACAACCTTTGAGTCCATCCCTCACCAACAGCACAACCTTGGACAAGTCATTCGACCTCTCCAAGCCTCCTTCTTCCCATCAGTAAAATGGGAACAATAATAAAGCGTATCACCTAATAAACTGTTTGGAGAAACCAATGGGATTTTGCCTGCAAAGCATATGACAGGCATATAGCAATGGGTCAACTGTTAGGCACTATTGCAAACAGTGCAGAGCAAAGCACATAGCAGGTGTTCATTACATGATGGTTATCGTTATTATTATAATGTGGGAATTATGATTCCCATTTTAACAGATGAGAAAATTAGGGTTCAAAGAAGCGATGAGATTGGTTGAAGGTCCCAAGGCTGCAAATGGCAGAATGGGAACCCAAGCCCAGTCCTTCTGACTCCCGACCTCTGATCCTCTCTGAGAAACCACCTGGCCCTCGGTTGAGGGTCACTGACATGCCCCCACCCAGATGTCTCACCTGTACTCTGTGTCTCTAGCAGCTTGTGCATGGAGCTATAGCGCTCAGGTGGAATGTTGAAGCTGGTGAGGGTCGGGGGTCCAGAGGTGGGGACTACCTCCACAAGCGCCTTCTCCTTCAGCATCTCTGGTGGAGGGCTGTTGTGCACAGTGGGGTACACCTTCCCGCTGCTCACAGTCCTGCCTGATGCCTCAGATGGTGACCTGGGTGGGGGTGCCTGGCAGCGGACTGGCTCCAAGTGGCAGTCAGCATGATAGAAGCTGTGCACAGCTTCTGCACCCCCTGGAGGGCCCCCAGAGAGGGCAGGTGTTGAGGGCGGTGGCAGCATGAGCCGGCGGGACCCATTGGCATCCCTGTCCTGGATCTCCGGGCTGGCCCGGGGGCCCCGCAGTGTCCCGTTGCCCAGATGGTAGTGGTGGTGATGGTGGTGGTGGTGGTGTACCAGGTGATGGACAGACGGACGGCGATGGGAACGCGAACAGCTGCTGCTGGGCTGAGGTTCCTGGCCCCCATGGGGCACAGGGCTGCTCAGCAGCCCCACCCGCACGCCAGCTGCCCGGGAGACCTGGGCCAGCCTGCGGGCTGCTTTACGGAGAATATACACAAGGTACTTGAGCAGCTCCTCATAGCAGCTGCCTGGCTCAGAGAAGCTGGCCAGGGTGCTGGCGTTGGACAGAAACCGCACGCGCTGCTCCCGCATCAGCTGACTTTCCCGCTGTTTGGTCTCTGAAAACTGCGTGGCAATCACCACCAGGCACAGGTTGATCATGAAGAAGGAACCCACCTGTTGGGGTGGGGACAGCAAGAGGAGACGTCCTGAAGAAAAGGGGATCACAATGCCAGCCGTAGTGTACTGAGCACTTCCTATGTGCCAGGCACTGGGCTCAATAGCTGTCATGTTATTCTCATGACAGTCTCAAGAGGTGACACTTTTATTATCTCCTTCTGACAGTTGAGGAAACTGAGGCTCAGCGAGGTCGAGGAATTTGCCCAAGATCATTCAGCTAATGCACAGCAAAGCTAAGGCTTAAACCAAGCTCTGTGGAACTCCAAGGCATTCCTATTGATCCTGATGCCACCCTGCAAGGATATCTCCCAAACCCACTGCCCCTAAACATGCCGACCCACACAGATTCTGAGCAGCCCTCCCCAATTCCCGTTAAGAGCAGCGAAGGCTGTGGAAATCAGTGCGATCTTCGGGACGTGGGGTTTTCACATTGGATTGAGCTTTTGCGATCTTGGCAAAAACCGTGTTCACAAGACTCCTGCTTCTAGTCCCAAGTTTAGCTGTGTGACCTTGAGTGAGACCCTTAACCATGGGGCCTCAGTATCCTATGACCATCGGCCTTGCCTGTATTGCTTTTCCCTGTGCCTCTCCCCTACCCCAGCCGGGTGATGGACTGAACCCTGAACCCTACAGACTAGCCGAGCTGCCACTCTGACTTGCCCACAATTCCCCGTCCCCATCCCATGCCTCAGTTTCCCCAGGATTCTGGGATGGACATTGTTTGGACAACAAGCCAGAATGAAGGAAATGAATATTTATGGTGACAAAGCAGATATATTTTTTTTCTAGATTGTGTCCTAGTAATTATGATAATTAGTTTCACTAGTGTGATTCCAGGGAGTTGTTTGAAAAGATTTTTGAGGGTGTGTGTGGGAGGGTGGAAACTAGGCCCCTTACCTCCCCGTCTGATTCCCTCCCCCTCCGCCAAGCCCAGGGAGAACAGCATAGTGAAAAGCCCGGTCTTCTCAGAAGCACTTGCCATGCCACCCCAGGTGCTGGTAGGGGATGGGAACAGGCCCCAAGCCTGGCCTGGTCACTCTTCTGCACCAGGGGACATTGCAGGGGCAGGAAGTAGTGGCCTCAAGGCCTTGTTCTTTCTCAGGGCCTACAGACTGTCTCTCACTCACCAAGAGCTGCCTTATTCTGTCTCCACCTCTCTCTGGAGCTTGTCCTAAACCCTGACTAGATCTTAATCTCTTTCTCTCAATATTTGCCCCTCCACTGGCTCTCCATTGGCCTCTTGGTGACATGAAGAAAGGGCTGGACTTGGAGTCAGTAGTCTGGGGTTGAATTCTCAACTCCAGCCACTCACGTAGTCTGGTGACCAAGCTCTCTGGAGCTCAGAGTTCTCCTTTCAGAGCTGGGGTCACAGTCCCTGCGTGCCTCCCTCTCACAGGGACGATGAAGACTCAGCAGGCAGTAGATGCTACAGCACACATCAGCCCCGATGCCCTGCCCAGCAAGACTGATTCACAGCACATGCAAAGCCCACGGTGGGGTCAGACAAATGAGGAAATGCTGGTTTCCTCATCTGTAAAGTGGAGATGATAACAGGATCATGGTGAGGATTAAAAGCACCAGCACATAAAAAAGTGCTTGAGTGGGGACTGGCGCATAGTAAGAGCTCAATAAATATTAGCTATTAAGTAGTAGCAATTAAATTGTTAACTATGAATGGTTGTGATTTAAACTATTAAATATTGCTACTTTTGCCTCCGTCTTCTGCCCTCATTAAGTCTTGGAACTTCTGAGCTGGAAGGAATAAGAGATCACGCAGTGTTTCTCAACACTGAATGATGGGAATTTTGGGTGGAACAATGCTTTGTTTGCAGGACGTTTACCATCTCCTGCCGGCTTTCCAACAAAGTGCCAATAGTGTTCTCCTAGTCCTCGTAAAAAGCAGGACCACCCTTTGCCACTTCCAAATGCCCCCTGGGAGAGGTGGTATCACCCTAGGTTGAGATCCACCCATTTTACTGATGAAGAAACAGAGGTCCAGGGTGAGGCCTGGTGGGGAATGACTTGCCCAAGGTTCTAAGTAGTGCTAAGTGATATAAAGTCAGGCCTTGACCTTGGATTTCCTCCTGACTCCTTTTGACAGGTGCCTCCTCTGCCTGCGTCTCAACAGGACTTGTCCTAAGAGCTAGAACTTCAGACTGAGCGAGCTTTCCCCTCTCTGGACTTCCCCAACCCATTTCCCCAGGATCCCCCATCCCCTCGGGGCCTGAGGAATCACTCACAATGATGAGGAGGATGAAGTAGATGAAGTTGTAGAAGGAATGAGCGTCCATCACAAAGTACATGATGTCGACCCAGCCCTCCAGCGTGATGACCTGGGGAGGTGGCAGAGGGGCAGGCTGACTCTGGGCCCCCTAACGCCTCCTGCAGTCTCCTCCAGAGGCTCCGACCCCATCCCCACCCTGAGAACAACCAGTCCAAGCCTTGCATTCGGAGGGGGGGGGGATCTCCCAGCGCCCAGGCTGCCCCACCTGGAAGATGGCAATCCAGGCATAGCCGATGTTGTCAAAGTTGATGGCGCCCTTGAAGGGGTTGTGCTCCCCCGCCGAGCAGTTGGTGTAGTACTGGTTCCAGTTGACACAGGTGGTGTTGCTGGAGCTGTTGTAGGCCTCGTAGTCCAGGCCACAGGGCGGGCCCCCGCCCCCCTCCCCGCGAAGGGTGGGCACGCTCCTGCAGGAGCGCATGCCGTTCTCCCGCGGTTGGGAGCAGATGAAGGGGTTCTCGTCCTCGTTCTCAGTCTGGTAATAGCGCTCCAGGTCCACACTCAGGGGGCTGTGAAGGGGACAGGGGTGAGGCTGAGGGCAGGTTCCCCAGGGAGAGAGCCCAAGAAGGGAGGGCTGGGTGAGTGCACTGGGGCATGCAGGGGCATACAGAGTTGGGGCAAGCACCAGGCAGGCACAGGGATTTGTGTGTGTGGATGGGGAGTGTGAGAACAGAGTGTGAAATTCTGGAAGGTTATATCTTGGAGCAGTGGTTTCCCAGCATGGCTGCACGTTAGGCTCATTGAGGAGCTTTTAAAAATCCCCACCCTGGGGCTGTCCGAGTGGCTCAGTTGGTTAAGAGTTGGCTTAAGAGCGTGAGCTCTGAGCAACAGGGCTGCCGGTTCGATTCCCACATGGGCCAGTGACGCTGTGCCTGAGCTGAGCTGTCGCTGAGCTGCCAGCAAGTGGCTCAGCTGGTGTAACAACAAGATTGCTTGTTCATGGTGGGCTATGCCCACCCGCAACTAAGACTGAACTCGGCACCTTGAGCTGAGCTGCCGCTCGGATGGCTCAGTGGGTAGAGCATGCACTCTTAACAACAAGGCAGCCGGGTTCTACTCCCGCATGGGATGGTGGCTACGCCCACCCGCAACTAAGATTGAACACAGCACCTTGAGCTTAGAGGCCACGAGCTGTCGACGGGTAGCCAGATGGCGACTGGAGCCCTCCACAACAACGATTGAAGAACAACAACTTGGCTGGTCCCCTTCCCCAATTCCCCAACACCGTTCCTCTCCCCCAATTCTCCAATAAAATCTTTAAAAAAAAATCCCCATCCCCAGGCTGACCCCCAGACCAATGAAATCAGAGTCAGTGGGGGTGGGACCCAGGCTTCAGTAATTTTTTAAGCTCCCCAGGTGACTCCAATGGGTAGTTTGAGAACCAGACACATCACTGATATGAGAACAGATATGTTAATAGCAACAGGGGTGGTCCCAGCCCCACAACCACTCCCAGGTCACCCCTACCCCATGAGCCACTCACAGGCTGAAGTTCTCGGGCAGGAAGCATCGGTTCCGAAGCAGCCCTGCCCACAGCTGGACGCCCACAATGCCGAAGATGAAGAAGACGAAGAAGCAGAGCAGCAGGACGTTGCCCAGCATGGGCAGTGTATCCAGCAGCAGCGTGACCAGGATGCGCATGCCTGTGGGGGCAGAAGCCACGCTGGGGGCGCCAGGCTGGCCGGGCTAGACTGGCTGCCATGAGCCTGGCAGCACTCTCAGAGGGGGCCCACTGGGGCCTCTGAGGCTCAGACAGACAGACACCTCTAACTCCGCAGGCAGCCCGTGCAGCCGCTAACCCTTCCCCACTATCCCTCTCGCCTCCCCCATTAATCAGTGTGCAGAACCACCAAGGATGAGCCAGCCTAACGGCAGCTTCCAAAGCACACACCTGCAATGTATCCCACCTAACTCTCCCAACGTCATCATGGCAAGGATATCACCCCCAATTTATAGATGAGGATCCAGGCTCAGAGAACTGACTTGTCCAGCATCACAGAGCTACTACTTGTAGGTACAACTGCTAACAGGACTGAAACCAGGCTTTCCGCTCCTGGATCCAATTACACACACACACATACACACACACACACACACACACACACACACACACACACTCCCTACCTGCTTCCTGCTTTCACCAGACACAGTCAGCTGACCGTTCTAAGGTACCACCACTGCATTCATTGGGGAAACCGAGGCAGAGGACTCCAGGAGGGATGTTAGCAGAAGACAGGTATCTCACTTGAGATCCAGCCCTCAGCAAGGGCCAAGATGCCCTGCGGCTTTTTCCACGGTTCTCAGCCCCCTGCCTTGAGTCTACTCTCTGCGTGGTCAAGATCCCCACACCGGGACCCGAGGGGACACAAGGCTGTCTTCTCAGGTGGCCACCAATTAACAACCCCCTCTCTAGGGAAAGCCACCACAACCCTGCCCCACGCCAGGTCTAAGACCAACCAGCCCACAAGGTCTGAACTAGCCCCCAGGCCAACAAGCCCACTGTCAAGTACACAGACTTCTAACGGCTGGTTTTGACCCTCAAAGTGCCACTCATGGCCCCCTGCCCCTTCCAGGGAAAAAGCTTCTAAGTGGAAGCTAATTATCCCTCTTGGTAACTGCAGAGGCCCTTTGCAGCTGTGTTCTCACTCAATCCCTCTCCACCCCCTTCAGTTCCTCGGTGCTCCAACTGAGATCAATTCCTCAGGGTTTGCATTAAGGGAATTACACCAGTGGTTAGACAGAGGCCTATAAATCTGCCAGCCATCACCTGGGGTGGGAGAGGAGGTGAAGGCATGCCTCGTCTGGAGCTCCTGTTAACACCAGCACACCCCAAGGCCTGGAGGACACCCAGAGGCAGCTGCATTTCACACACACAGACACATGCATGCGCCTTGTGCTCGTATATATGCACACACCACACACACACACACACACACACACACACACACACACACACACACACCAAAGAGGACTGCTGCTACATCAGGCACAAAGCCCCAGAAATCTGCTCCCCCACACCTCCACTCCTGGGACTGCAGTAGAAACCATCTGCAGCTTGTGTAGGTTGGGGAGTTGCAAAGGGGGCCTGAGCAAGGGTGGGGGGCAGGATGTAGGGGAAGCTAGAACTGCCAAAGCTTCGCTGGCTCGGGAAACCAATGCGGTTTAATTTAGATAATGGTCCCGGCAGTCAGTTGCTGCAACGGGTTGGAAGGCAGTGGGAAGGAGGAAGGGGATACAGGCGGGAGGGTGAGGCATGGTGTGGCCTTGTCTTGAGGGAAGTCATGCTCAGCGTGGCCAGCGTGGTCTCACCAGTGAGAACCAGACTGCAGGAGAGGCTGTTCTGGCTAGAAAAGGTCATGGCACTTTGCAGCCACTCCTCCTGGCCTGCCAGCCTCTCTACCCCATTCCGACCACCCCTATTTCAGGGCAGAGAGTGGTCATCTAGCTGCAGGGAGAGGGTCATCTGAGACATTTCTGAGACTCTGACCCAAAACCAGGCTAAAATGAGGGGGAAGTGTCTTTCCAGGCAATTCTCACAGTGCCATAGCCAGGGGTGGGGGCTTCACTTGGCTCCAGTGACCCAACTCCCCACTGGGCCCTTCCCTAATGGGGCCTGCCTCAAAGTGCCAGGTCCTGATGAGGCCTGGGAGTGGTCAGGAGGTAGGGGTGGGGGTCTGAGATTCCCATATTGCCTCTTGGGGCTCTCTGTCCAGGGGCTGAAGGCCAAGGGGACACTCACTGGGCACCCGGTTAATGGCCCTGAGCGGTCGCAGCACACGGACTGTCCTGACAGCTGAGAAGCTGACGTTCTGCAGGTCCAGCGAGTACTCCAGCATCCTGCAGGGAGGGGCCCAAAGGGAGGCCCTTTGAGTCTGAGGCCGCCATGGGGGTCAAAAGAGGTCAATGAGGAATCCTGCTGCAGAGGGGCAGCACAACCGCAGACTCCTCCCCCTCCTCCACCCAGGGACCCTGAAGAGGGAGTGGATGGAGGGGTCATGGATTCAGAGCAGTACAGGCTGGAGCGCTATAGGCAGGACAGCCTTGGACCCTTAGTGGACAGCCAGGGAGAAAGCAGCACTAGAGGTGGGCTGCGGGAGGGAGCCAGGCCTAGGTCTCTGGCCCTGGGGAAGGGATTGATCTGTTCTATTGGTTGCCCACCCCCAGCCCAGGCCCTCACCCTGCAATAACGATGAAAAAGTCCAGCCGGTTCCAAGTATCTCCCAGGTAACACTTTTTCCCAAAGATTCCCAAGGCTACCATCTTTACCACCATCTCCACGGCGAAGAAGGCAAATATGAAGTCATCGAAGGCCTGAAGTGGAAATGAGAGGTTATTAAAACTGAGAAGGGGGTGGGAGAGCACCTTTCACCCCCACTCCCACCAGTGGGGTCAGGGCCTCTTGCAGAGAAGGGGTCCGGTTATTAAGGTCAGGAGCTTTCCCACCCCTGAACCCCCAACCACACACACACACTCACCTGCAGGATCCGGCAGCGCTGGGAGTCACAGGCGATGTCCTCACATGGCCGGAACATGCCCAGAGTCACACAGTTGAGAAGGATGACCAACATGCTGATACGCTCAAACCAGGTAAACAGGCGGTCAAGGAAACAGCTGGCCAGCGCAGGACTTGAACTCATGCCCGATGCCCTGCTCTGGTGCCTCCTGCTTCTTGACCTCCCAACCCCATCTGACACATAACCAGGTGCAATGGAAAGGCCCTGGCCCAGTCCCACCTTGGTCACCTCACCCCTCTGGGCCCCACTTCCTCTTCTGTAAAGTAAGAAGAGCCACAAATACACTGACTATTTGCACAAGCCATTTGCGGGATAAAATCGATCACGCTTATGGAAATGCCAGACACCAAGAGTTTGCTGCTGCCTCTGATTCTCCCTACCTCCCAGGGAAGATGTGAGAAGCAAATGACATAATGTATGTGAATGTGTGACACAAACCTAGTCAGATTATGTCTGCCTTACAGTTTACCAAGCACTTTCACACCATGCCACATTTGATGCTCACAACAGCCCCGTGAAGTATCTGGAGTAGATCATTTTCTTCCCTAGAATCCAAGGAAACCGAGGCCCACAGAGCTAAAGTTGTGTGCTGTAGGTCACAGGAGATGCCAGGATGAAACTGGGGTTTCCAAGCTCCTGATTTGGGATAGCTGCTTCCATGCTTCTCAGGCATCAAGGGAACGGGCTGTTAGGAGCGTACTGGCACCAGACAGACAGGCAGAGGCAGACAAGAGGGTCCACAGCTTCACCACAGCACCGGAGCCCGTGGCTGCCTCTCCCACCACCAGCCCCCTGACTTCTCAAAGATCTCAGATGGCCTCTAGACACAGTCAAGCATTTAAATAATGAGGACCCCCCTACCTACCATGCCGAGTGGACAGTACCCTGCACATACAGACCAGGCCACCATTACAGTCTCTTGTGGCTCCCAGCCTAGATCAACTAAAACAGACTCTGTTCTGCAGCAGAGAGGAGAGAGGCGTCCTTCTAAACGCTGAGTCTTTCCAAATAGTGGATTTTATTAAGGGGCTAACTTCCAGCCCATCAACAGCCAAGAATACACAAAATGGCCTTAGAAGGTTTTGGACACCAGACTCACACTAAATGACCAAGCATCCTATTTTTCTCAAGGAAAATATGAGAGGGGTGGGGAAGAGCAAGGAGGCTGGAAACAAACTGAGAGTAAGGTCTGAGGAAAGACGAAGGCCTCGGGGATGAAGGGAGGGAGGGTGTCATGGCAGCTCACAGCATGACCACGAAGCCAGACGACGTGGGGTGGAACGGGGCCAGAGCAGGTGGGATCTCCCGGTTGTCACCCCACTTCTGGAGTGAGACGCCTTTGACCAGGAACCCAGTGACCTTCCTGCTAGCTGATCCCAGCCACATGCCATCTCTGTCGTGAACCTTAGGCCATGCCCCCTTCCCAGGAGCTCAATCAATCCCCTCATAGCCCCGCCTCCATCACCCAGGCCCCTTTCCCTCAGACTTACATCACTTGCCACCACAGGTACCCAACTGTCCCAAGGCACTGCAGTTTACTTAACCTCCACCTCCTCCCAAGAACAAGAGTAAAAAAAAATTTTTTTTTAAAGTTCTAGGTTTTGGGGGTAAGTAAATGGAAGTGGAAAATAAAGAGTGCTCTGTTTCCATGGAGCTGTTTTCCTGAGTGGAGCAGGGACCCAATGGATCTCTCCCCAGAACAGGGGTCAGCCAGGGGTCACCCTGGAAAAAGGGGGACAGGGAGGGAGCTCCATTAGAGCCATCATCTGGAAAACGAAGGACACAGTTACCCTCAATAACTGGCCTGTTTTCCCCAAGCTAGCTTTCTCCTTTTCTCTGTAGGGAAGGGACCCATGGGAGCAGATATCTTTTCATGGGGGAAGGCGGTTAGTTCTTCTGAGAAGAGGGGCTGCTGGGACACCTGTTGGGGCACCTCTAATGGGAGTTAGTCCACCATGTCATCTGTGCACTTTGCTCATCTCCCTTGCTGAGGAAGGGGCACTTGGATACATCTTTATAGCCCCTATAAAGCTTAGAGTACTGCCTGGCATGTGGCAGGCGATCAATACATGTGAAGAATGAACGAACGAACGAACGAACGAATGAATGAATGAATGAATGAATGAATGAGTCAATCACTTAACCAATCAATCTCCCTACCTACAAGCCAGATGTATCTCCCCATTCATGTTTCCCTGCCTTATTTTCTTCCATAATGATGAATTAATGATAATTAAGGGGGGCAGGGTGCAGAAGTTAACACTAGAGGGGAGCTGTCCCTCCTGTCCCCACCTCACACATGCTCACATTGGGGCCTCTTATAGCCAGAGCCTACCTCCAAATAACCCCACCACCAGCTCTTAACTACGGAAGCCCCTTCTCAAGGGCTCCCTTGGCAATTCAGCTTACTCCCAGGTACATCTTGCCCTCTCTACTTCTCTCCTTTCCCTACAGGTAAGCATAAATGGACAGGGAGATGCCAAGGCACAGGAAAATTTGGGACCATCTGAATCGAGGAATAATTAATGGGGTGGGGTCTTTCACCCTTCTCAGGAGAGGGCTCCTTTCCTTGGGAACATGGCCGTATGTCACTGTGTGATGTTCCTCTGTTGCCATAACAACAGGATGTGTCACCAGGTGGCGTGGATTTGTTGCCATGGTAATTAGAGGGACCCCCCCCTCACACATGAACTCCCCTCACCCAGGCTGCTGTCTTGTACTCAACAGGGAAGGGGAAGCAGGGAGACCCACAGGTTATCAGGTTGGGGGGGGGGGAACCATGTGACAAATTTCCATGGCAACCAAGGGAACGGGGACACTGGTTGCCATAGTGACTATGAGAGACCTGTGCAGTCACATGTCTACTGTTGCCATGGTGACTGTCCGGGCTGGAGTGGATCCCAAAGGGGGAGGTGGGTAGGAGAGGGGAGGATCTTTCTTTTCCCTACAACCCACCATCAAAAGCAGAGAAAAAGGAAATGGCAGGGTGAGAAACCCCACTTCCATCCCTCCTCCTCTTCTCCCTCCGAGAGAGAGAACTAGAGCATGTTATCTGCACAACTGAGTCCTCTCCGTGGGGCTGCCTAGCCTGGCAGCTGCCATAGAGAGAGGGGTGGGGAGAGGAGGGAGGCGGGCTGGGGCACCTCCAGAGGCATGGGGGCTCTAAGCAGGGCGTGACTGGGAAGGGAAGCAGGCCCTCCAGCTGCCCCATACCCCACTAGGAGCCTGGAAATCTGACTGAGGAGTGCTGAGGAGAAAACGGCCTGGACCCAGGAATCCTGACCTTCTAGTACTCGATGGGAAGGTGGGGTGCGGTTCTCACCCACCCCATGGAGAGGCTGATATCTATGGGATTCAGCATTACCCGGGGTAGGGTGGGATATGGGGCTCAGCAGCAAGGCTCCTCCTAGGAAGGCAGAAAGGGGGATTCCCTCGCCAAGCCCCTACTCCCACATGCCTGTTCCCCAGTGGTCTCCCTGTCACTGGCTCCAACGTGTGGGTGTGTGGGGAGAGAGGTTTCCAGGCGAACTGAAAACTGAAGCCTGAAGAAAGGCAGCCGGCCCCACCCAGAGACAGAGATGTGAGACAGAGACACAAGAGAGCCGGTCCGCTGGAATCTTTGGAGGGGGAAATAGGCCAGAAATCTGATTCAAATGTCTGTGAGTGAGTGTGTGTGTGTGTGTGTGTGTGTGTGTGTGTGTACATGTCTGCGTGTGTGAGCAGTTGTGTCTGTCGCCATCCTGGCTGAGGCAGGCAGGGCGGGGTGAGAGCTGGGGCGGGAGCAGGCGAGGGGTGAGGGGTGCTGTGTGGTGGGGGTAATCCCAGGAATAGATCCAACTGGCACTACGGGTGATGGGGAGTCCCCCAACAGTTCCGTGGAGCAGAGTGGGTGTGTGGCCCAGAAGGAAGGTGGGCCTGGGACAGAAAGAGGGCCAGGGGGTGCTCCAAACTCCAACCCCCAGTCCTATTCAATTCCCCGGCCCCAGCCCTTTCTCCCCAGAATCCCCTCTGGAGAGCCTTGAGTTTGAAAATGAGAGGAGGGCATGGGTGAGGGGACAGAAAGAACACCCCCCTCCCATTTTCCTCTGAGGACCAAAATGGAGATTTCTCCCTAGGTAAGAGAAACAGGCAAACTTGGGGGCACTAGGACAGTGGCAAGGAAAGCTCCAGAAATTCTGGATGCCCCCTCCCCTCCAGACACACACACTCAGACACACACAGTGACGCAGACTCACACTCACACTCACTTCTGGAAGCCATTAGGGCTCCTGCCCATTCAGGCCTCCCCCTTCTCCTCCCCTCTCCTGGCAGGCTCCCTTCTCCCCCTCTGGCCCCCCTCCCCCTCTCAGCATCCCAAATGCCAGCCTGTGATTTCCAAATGAGAAAAAGCTGTGCTGGGCTCTGAGCTTGGAGAAACTCCTACACAAACTTCCAGATGTGACACAACAGCCGGAGAGGGAATGCTTAGGGTCTCCTTCCCGGGAAGGGAAACGCACTCCCTCACACTTGAAGAAACACAGTGGAAAGTCCACCACGCTTCCCTGTAACCTGGGGTGGGGGCGGGGGGGGGGCTTTCTGGCTCTGAATTGACTGTCTGGGAGTACCCCGGGTCTCCCCAATACCAAAACATTCCCTTCCCAGCCCCTCTTCTTTTTACTGCCCTCCCTCCCACCCCAACACACACACACACACACACACCACTTCTACCTGGGTCTAGATCTCCTCTCTAGGAAACCTGGTTTTTCTTAAAGAGGCTAAGAGAGGAAGGGGCTAAGAAGAATGCCAAGAGTTGAACTAGCTTCAGTTAGTTGAGGGAAGGTGTCCTTACATCCCTCAGGCTCAGAGGTGCAGAGAGGAACCTTGTGGAGCCAAGGGAAGCTTCACAGAAACCCAAAAAGAGACAAAGGGAAACATTGAGGCCCGAGTCAGTTTAGAGCCCCTCTGGTAGTGAAAATATACGTTTCCCTTGACACTTGTTTGTGGTGGGAGTTGTGAGGGCACACTTAGACAGCCCCCTTGCCTAGAAATTGTTCTCCACCCATCCTCAGCCAATCTAGCCTTAGCAGCTTGTCCATACCTAGTGATACCATGCCCCATACCTGGACTCCCAGCACCCCAGAGAAAAGCCTGCTCTCCCACCCACAGAGCAAGCACTGGGCTCCCATCTCTCTTCTCATCCCAGCCCTCTCCCCTTGCCCCTTCCCAGAACACCTCAAAGGAAGGAATCTTCCCCCCCACCTCAGACCATCCATTAGCCCCTGGAGACAGGGCACGTGGGGAGATGCTAGGCCAGAGGTCTGGTTTTTGTGGAAGGAGAGGGAAAGCGGACGGCTCTCTCTGCCTCACCTGGACCCCTGAGGAGGGGATAGCACTGGTGCTTTTTCCCATTCGTGGACAGGGTGGTAGTTAAGGATGGAGAGAGTGACGGCCAGAGCCCATCCTTCTCAGAGACATTTGTTCCCCATCTCCATTCCCTGTCTGCCACGGAGAAAGGGGCCTAGAGGCAGGGGGTGGGGGACGAGGGAGGAGTCATTCCCAAGATATGCCTATTCAGCAGGTCCACAGACCTCTGAGGCCCCCATCTCTCTCCTCCTGCATCTCAGAGAGAAAGGAAGAAGGGGCAGCGGGTGGAGAGAGGGTGTGATGAGGGGAGCTTCCTAAAGACCCACGGGGTGTACAGGATGGGGGTTGGGGGGGACCCAAGCTCACATCCCTGCTTTGCGCACTAGAGGCAGCAGAGCTGCAGAGAGGGCGGCACCAAGCTTCCCCCCCACCTCCCCAAAGCAGAGTCCGGGTTGGGCTCTCAGGGGTTACAAGGGAGACCTGCAGTCTCCCACTCTGGGTCCAAAAGATCCTGAGCTAGGAGGAAGGAGCCAGGAGAAGCCAGGAGCCTGGGATGGCAGCGCACCCCCTCTCCTTTCCTTCTGGCGGTGGTGGGACCCACCGGGAGGCTGGAGCCCCGCATTAGTCAAACAGAGCTTTGTGCTAGGGGCTTGGGGGAGAGGCCCTGGGAATGAAGGGGCTGGGCAGAGGATAGGAGGCAGCGCTAAATCTATCCTCCTGGAATGAGGGGCTTGCATTCCATAAACCCATCCAAGGAGTAGACACTGGGGTGGTGGACCCGAGTCTTTCTTAGCAAACCAGCTCATGGCCTCACCGCCCCCCACCCCACAGTACTTTCTTGAAGGGCTTCGGTCTCCCATACCTGCTCTATGATCCCGCGGGAGCACTCTTTATTTGTGAAAGGAATGGATAACTTAAACCGGCTTAATCCCATCCCCCGCTTGCCAAAGCTCTTGCCACAATCTTTCCCTCCACAAGAAAAAAATCTAGCACAAAACTCCCAACCCAACCTTAAGCACCCCGCATTGAATAAAGAACTGGGGAGAAGGAAGGCCCTTTGGGTACTGGGCTCCAGCTGAAAGGGTCTCTATCCCAGCTCTGGGGGCAGACAGCTCCCCCTCCACCACATCTTGTTCTCATTCTGCGCCCCTGACATCAGCCGCCGCCGGAATCTCCTTGTTGTGCCTCCAACCCGCGGGATGAGAGTGGGGGGGTTAGGAGCTGGTCCCCGCCCCCCAATATCTCCTTCTGGGTCAGTAAAAACCTCAGCCTCAAGACCAAGTGGGGGGCTCAGACCCTAGAATCCACTGCAAACTTTAAAGCGGGGGCAAAAGGGAAACCCAGGAGATTGCGGTCCCCCTTCCCCCGTCCCCGCAGCTTCCTCCCCACCCCACCCCCCAAACTCGGAAACCAAACCCAGCTCGCTAACCGGCGGCGGGCAGAGTAGAGCTCCCAGGCTCCCGAAGCTTCCCACATCTGGAAGATGACGACCCTTCCCTGCCCACATCTGGAGAGGATCCAGCTGCAAAGCAACGGGGCACGTCTCCCCTCTTTTCCTGGCCTGGATCTCAACCCCTCAAGGAGGACTGAGGTGTGTGTACCGAGGTGGGGCTCGTCTGGGGTAACTGCCAAACCTGCTCGCTTCTCCGCTCCCTCTCTGACGCCCCCTTTCCTCCTTAGCAGCCCCCCTCTCATCTGCCCACCTTCCAGGATCACTTCTCCAACTCACCTGGCTTTTGGTCCCCTCTGGCGGTGCGGCCCGCCCCCCTGCGGACCCCCCACCCCCATCCCTGCCGTCGTGCCCCGGAGGATATGGGTTACAGACCGTGCGGAGACACCAGCTCCGCGGGCGGCTGTCCTGGCTCAAGTAGAAGAAGACCACCGGAGCCAGCGCTGGGTACGGCAGTCCCTCCGCCTCGGAGTCCACGCTGCCCGGGTCCTTTTCCGCCGACCCCGGCCCCGGCCGTCCCCTGGCCCCCGACAGGTCGTTGAGCCGCAGGAAGCTCCGGGGCTGTCCTGACTCCTCGGCACCCGCTCCATCCTCCTCCTCGTCCATCCTCTGGCCAGCCGGGGCCCCGGGCTGTCTCGAGAGGGGCGAGCGGCGCCCCTCAGAGGAGGTGTCCTCACGCAACCGGGGGGCCCCGGAGGGGGCTCATCTGGGGGGCTCTAGGGCGCAGGCTGAGCCCCCGGGAGGGCCAGTTCAGCCCAGCTCCCCCTGCCCGCAGGGGCATGCTGCCCGCGGGGCGCCGGGTCGCAGGGAAGCCCCGCCCGGCGCGAGTCCCGCGTCCCCAGGGCCCCTGGGGCCCCCCGGGCCAGCCTGCCGGCTCCCCCTCACTTTGTTCCGGCTTCTTCGCTTCGCGCCTAGGCTCCGGTCGCCAGATTTGGAGCTACCTTCGGCTAAGCGGCCCCGAGAGGGGGAGAGAAAAGGGGAGCGGAGGGCGGGGGTCCGGGGAGGGGCGCCCCCTCTTCCAGCGCCGCAGCTGGAGCAGGATCTAAGGGGTCAGCATTGTCCCGGCTCCGCGCCAGCGACGGCGGGGGGAGGGGAGGAGGGATCTCTTTGGGGGTGGGTTTGGAGGGGGTGGGGGCCGGCTCCTTCCTCCGCCCCGCGGCGGGCTCACGGTCCGGGAGGGGCGGGGAGACGGTGGGGGGCCGTCCCGGGCGGGGGTGGAGGCGGAGATGCCGCCGCCGCAGCCGCCGCGGTGGCTGCCGCTGCCGTAGCTGTCGCCGGCGCCACTGCCTCCTCCTCCGGCCGAGACGCGGAGCGAGCAAGCGAAAGCGGCGGCGAGGAGCCCGGCGCACACCACAGCTGGATCCCTCACTCCAACTTCAAGCCTCAGCCCCGCCTCTCCCCTGCCAGCCTCGCAGCCAATCGCTACGCGCCTTCAGCCCCGAGCGGCGCGCCCATTGGCTGGCCGCCGTGGCAGTGCGGGCGGGGGCTCCCGGGGAGAGAACCACAGCTGGAATCCGGTTCCCACCCCAAAGCCCAGGACCGCCCCTCTCCCTTCCCCTTGCTCCTGGGTCCGTTCCCGAAGGCCGGAGCCAATTAGACGGCTACCCAGACCGAACCCACTTTCCTATTGGCTACTGGGGTCTCTGGGACTCCCCTGAAGGAAGCCCCGAGGAATCAGAGTATTCCGCGCTGGGTCCTGGGATAGCGCTGCTGGCCCCCGGGCATCCTTTGTCCAAGACCCTTGAATTGGACCACAGCCGGAGGGCGGGGCTCAGCTCTGGGCGGGCCTGGAAAAGGGAGGACGGCGGCTGGAAATGTGGGGAGTGACCAGGGTCCCAGAACGAAATCCTGGGTATCCACTTGATGAATCGCCCACCCCACCGTTAAGCTTGGGAGCGGGACTGAGGAAGGAGAGGAGCGGAGCAGGATGTCTCAGGGGTAGTGCTTCAAGTTGGAGGGAGCTAGTCTTCGGGAAACAGGCGGAGCCAAGGAAAGACAGGAGTGGGTAAGGTCTGGGCGTGGCCTCCACCAACCTCTTGGGCTTGTTGATCCAGCTCCTTGTCCATTCCTGCGACTTTGACCCTGACCCCCTAACCTCAACCCGCTGACCCTGACCTCACGTTGAACACTCCTGAGCTTCATCCCCTAGGCCCCTAGGGATCCTATGGAGGGTGTGCATTCCACGCGGGGACTTAGCGCTGGAACACGTGGCCCCAGGCAGGTCACGCCGGACCCTGAGCCCGGATCCCCAAGAGCAGCTGTGGAGCAGAGATAGGCTCCTGCGAAGGGACCTCGGGGGCCCTCAAGTCTGTAGGAGGCAGTGGAAGCCCAAAGTTGGGCTTTCCCGACTCTTAACCTGCAAAGTTCCACCAATCCCCCACTCCGCGCCTCAGTTTCTCCCTCTCGAGTTCCAATATGGCTTATGGAGAGGCTGTCCGCAGGAGTTTCGCGGTGCTGCTCTCCTCGCACACCTCCAACCTACCAGGAGCGGGTCCTAGAGGGTCTGCGGCTTCCCACGCGCGCACACGCACGTCCAGACCCTGGCTCTCGCTCTGCCTCACCTTCCCGAGTCCCCGGGCTCAGTCAGCTCCTGCTCCGGTTCGCCGCCGGCGCCACCTCAAAAGGCTGTGGGCACCCAGGAGTGGAGCGCCGCGGGAGTGCTGGGCGCTGGGGTGCAGTGGGGCGGAGAGGGCATCGAGGATTAGACGTCGGGAAGCACTTCCCCACCTCTGCGAAAGGTAGACGCGGCGGAACCAAGCAAGTCAGCCTCTCCCAAGCCTTTGGGGCGCATACGCCACTGCGGAGAGGCATATGGATGGACCAGATGACCTCCCGCGCCCGTCCCCCCTCCTCCGACTCCCCGGAGTTCTGCGCTCCCCCAAGGCTGCGCCACCCACGCAACCCCTAGCGCGCCTCCACGGCAGGCGGGTTTTCGAGAGTGCGGTGGGAAGGACATAGCGGCTGCTGCGCCGTCGCCTCCCAGGTTGCCCTTTCGCCGAATCCGGGCACCGAGTTGTGCAAATGAGGCTGGGTTCATTTGCATTTCATGCTAATGAGCAGATCCCTTAAGTGCCTTTCTCTCCTGGCGGGAGACTCTGCTCTCATTCCGCGTGTGCCCAGCCAGAGTCTTGAACTCGCTGCGGTCTTCTGGGAGAGGGACCTATTTATATGGTTGGCTCCACTGTCTGACACCTTCTTCCCTCCCGCCGGTCCTCAGTCTGCCAGGTCGGCCTGCCTTTCCTGACAGGGTCAAGAGGCCCTAGGAAAAGTAGTGACTGCTATCATCTCCTTTTTGCAAATGGGAAAATGAGGCCAGAGAGGCTTGCCCAGCCCAATGGTCAGGTTTCCTGGTGTTCAGCAGGCCCTACACCTTCATCTATCATCCAGGCCACCCCCGTCTGTGGTCTAAACTCTGTTCTAGAACATACACATAAAAGGGGGGCAGACGCACACACCATCTTGACAAATGGAGACCCACATTTACTTCCCTGGGCTAGGGTTCTAGTGTGACCTGCCACCTAAGGCATCCTGGTCTTTGTGCCGGGCATCAGGGGACTGTGACATCCCCATCAGATAATGCTCACTATTAGCCTGAGTGGGGGAATGGACAGGAGAAGCAGAACCCACAGATAAGGCAAAGGAAGCCCTGAAACCATCTTTTAACTCCCACCTCCAAGCCTCAGCTCTGACATCACCTCCTCAGAGTGGCCTTCTTTCAGCAAGTATTGCAGTGCTTAAGTGCCAACGTGCTGAGGACACAGTTCTGAGCCAGACAAGAGTCTGGAACCTCATAGCACTTTGCCCAGGCTGGAATTATACGTATACGTTTGTAGTAGTAAAATGATTGTCTCCCCCTCTAGGCTCTATGTTTCCTGAGGGCAGGGGCTATGTCCATTTTGCTTACCAGGGCCTAATGCAGTGTTTTGCACCTAGTAGGTACTTAATAGATCTGTTAGATGAATCAATAACCTCAGGCAGGGAGGGGGAATGAGGAACAAAAAAAAAAATCCCTTCCTTTGGGCCTCAGTTCCCCAACAAAGAAGTTAGGCCTAAGTGTTGTCTAAGACCTGTGTTTGAGGGAGTGCCCCCCTAGGTCCTACTCCACCAGCCCCTCCAGCCCTCTCCCCTCTCCACTTCCCTCACAGCCTGGCTGGCTTCCTCAGGAACCAAGATAATGTTCCCATCTGTGATGCTCTCTGCTAAGCGATGATACATTGTCCTATTTAGTCAACTCACAGCCTTGGGAGTTGGGTGGTGGTGGTTGTCCCATTTTTTAGATAAGGAAACCGAGGCTCAGAGAGATGAAATTACTTAAGTGACTGCCCCAAACCATGAGGCCCTATCTCCAATGACCCTGGCCCACAGCTTCTCCAGGACAGTCCTGCCGGCAGAGCAAGAAGCACACATGGCCAAGGGGGCTCCACCTGGGGAAGAGAGGCGGCAGACTTAAAATCCCACATCTGAGCAAGAATTCTGTTCAGCCTTGACCTCTTTAGAAAATGCAAGCACTCCCCGGAGAACTAACCCTTTAAGGCCCTAACTCCTTCCTCCGAATCCATGTATAAAATCCCCGTGTCAGGTACATGCCTGGTACCAGCAGAAGGGAAGGAGGAGCAGAAGGAAGACTGGAAGGAGGGGCAGAAGATACCAAATACACCCTCCCTCACAGCAGTACCCGCACCTCCTGGGGGTAGAGGAAGCCGGAGTGGTCTTTATTGTACCCTTAAGGCCCCAGAAAGAACCAGATGTGTTGGGTGGCCTCAGGCCAGTCTCTTACCCTCTGGGCTTTGGATATCTTTATTCATATGAGGCCGAAGGTATCTGCCTTGCCGCCTCATTCATCAGGGTCAGTGGGACTAGAGAGACAAGGGAACTTAGCAAACTGCCTAGACCTTCCCAAAGCCAAGGCTGGGGCTGCCAAAAAAGCCACCTGCTCTTCACCACCCTCCACCCTCCCTCCTCACTGCCCCCAGACCAGGCTCCACGTGCCCAGCCCTCAGATTTCCTGGCAAGGATGAGCAGGCTCCAGCCAGAAAGAGGACAGCTGACCTTGTTGGCCAGAGCTCTAATCCCCTCCAGATGGGCCGGTGGCTTGCACCAAGGGCTACCCAAATAAACCCCAGTCCCAGTGACCATGTGTGGCTGTGTGTAACCATGTCCAGGGGGTGGCCAAGGTCCTCAGTGGACCTTGGAGTGACTCAGTCCAGTCTCCCAGCTCTTTCCTGCACTCCTCCTCCCCATTGCTGACATCCCCACAAGCAGTGGCCCCATTTGGATCTTGCGTCCAGCAGCCTCTTCTGGCTATCTGTACTGCCTGGCTCTGGGGCTATGAAGGTGCCCAGGCTCAGCAGAGGCCCTGAAGGTCTGGGGTAGGGGGGCAGCTCCATCCCCTCCTTCCTGCCTGTCAGCCCTACATCTGCCCTTCCCAAAACACACCTCCTAGTCCCCTCTCCACAGTGGAAGCTAAATGGTGTCTCTGGGGCCTTTGAAGAGGTGGGTGCCAAGAACAGGACTTGTGTGCATCTCCTAACATTGAAGGGATAGGAGGAGGTCACAGGAAGGCACTTGCTTTCCCTGCAGCAGGAAGAACTCAGATTTGGAGAAGGACTTCCAACCCAACAGATGTTCCAAACGAAAGAGAACTCTTTCCCTGGCCTGGCTTGTGTAAAAGCAGGGGGGATGAACAATATGACCTCCCGTGGGGAGGGTTTGGCTCCATCCTAGTGAGGCCGGGGGCTGGATGGATACCCCAAAATAAATGTCCTTGGTACTGATAACAGCAGCTCCCACAATGTACCTGAGCATATGCAAATGTTGCCATTTCATGAAAAATAAAAATTCATATAAAACATCCTCTTGCCCCTTCCCCAGCTTTAAAAACAGGAGACAATGGAAATGGGAGGGCAGGCCCCTTGTTTAACCCTGCCTCAGGGCAAGGTTGGCCTTTCCCTCTCCTGGGCAAGTCCACACCCCCATCCCCACCCCTGGCAGTAATTACTGGTTGCCTGACCTCAGTTTCACTCAGGCTGCAATGGCTGGGGACAGGTTCAGCCTGGTGAAATCTGAAGGTGAAGAAGGAAGACGAGAAGGCAGAGGGGTCAGCAAGGGGCTCCCAGAGGAAGAAGCCCTGGGATGCTGGTTCCCAGGCTAGAGCCCAAGGCCCCTCTCTCACACGCAAGGTTGAGGCCCGGAGGTTACCACGGGACGCTGTTAGGTTTATTCCAGGATGAGTGAGTGCCCATGGCAGGGGCGCAGCGAGGATGGCCAAGGTCACCTGGTGACAGGGTACCCAGGGATGGCTGCAGGCCCTGCAGGGTTCTGCAGGGCCCAGTCCCTAGTCAGTTGGGGAGCTCTGCCTCCTGCCCCAGCCCCAGATGGAGGAGGGTGAGGTGATCACTGATGCAATAGTTTTCGCAGTTCACTAGGCTCGGTGACAGGCATGGAGCAGGCTTGATTCGCACACACGTAGGCGGTGGCGCGGTCTTCTAGCCGTCGCAAGGTATTCAGAAAGGGCAGCTGGCGGGACAGGAAGCTTGAGGGATCCCCATCGGCCAAAATCAGCACCTGGGGTAGCGGCAGAGGAAAGAGGGTCCCTTGGGGCTGCTGGGACTGGCAAGCCTCACTGGAGGGTGTTTTCTCCCCAGGCCTTCAGGGAGGGAGATATTGGGTAGTAGAGGAGGGAAGGGTGGGGCTGGGCTCACAGATGCAAACCTTGTTAGGGATGTACATGGAGTGAACACACTGCACCAGAGCCTTGGTGTCCTTAGCCTGGGGGTCTCCACAGATGACGATCTGGCCACAACAGAAAGGTAACTCCAGTGTCAGGTGCATGAGGCTGGACCCAGACCTACCAGGGCTTCCCTAGCCTCACTCCACCCCCACTATATCCCTAAGAAAGAATGGTACTCAGCTGAGCATCCCCCAGACCAGCTGCCAGGAGGCTGCCTCAGATTCACTGCTCAGCAAGTGGGAATACGTACACACACACACACACACACATGCGCAGAGATATACAGGCAAATATAAGCAGGCAAACCTTAACACAGGGTATATACACGCAGGCAGGCAAACACACACTGGAAAACACACTCAGAAAGGCAGACACACAGTCACACTCCTCCAGATGTGCACACACAGCAATAACACACATAGGGACACACATGCAGATAAGCATATACCTGCACACACACCGGCAGTCTCAACCACACGAATACACAGAGACATACAGAGAAACACTTCACCAACCACAGGGACCCACCACCCATAGGGACCCCTGCCTCCTGCCTCCTACTCTGAAAGCCCCAGTCACAGACACACAGAGGCTTCTGCCTGTGCCACAGGCTTGTCTCAGACACACACTCACAGACAGACTCCTCCACCTGCACAGAGCAGCCCTTACAGATGTCCTGAGGAGACATCTGCACTCACCCTCCAAGATGGCCACACATTCACAGACCTGAGCTCTGGAAGACAGCCCCAGGAGCCCCACCCCATGTCCCCACACTCACCCCACTGTGGCCCCAGCTCCCCCACCCACCCAGGGTCCCAGCCCAATTGCCCTGAAGCCCCCCACACACACACACCTGCTTGAGGGTCTGCTGGTGGGCTGAGAGGGCTCGGACCATCTCAGGCAACGCCACGGGCACACGGCGCATGCGCTCAGAGAAGGCGGTCAGCAGGCACACACACTTGTCTATCCAGTCCTTGTGACCCGTGAAGCCGTGCAGCCGAAGCAGGTTGTGGGCCGACACGGAGTTGGCACTAGGCTCTGCGCCATCCTGGTCTGCAGGGCGCAGCGGGGTGGGAGTCATGAGCGAGGCTTGCTGGGTCCCAGGACCCTGCCCCAGGACTGTGGCCAGGGAGGCTGAGATGGAGAAGAGACCCTGCCCACCCACCACCCTGGCCCAGATCTGAGTGGAATGCCAGCACCGGCAGTTATAGATCCTTCGCTCTCACACGTACATGCCATCCGCCCTTGTCCCTGGCTGAACTATTGGTCCCTCAGCTTCCCCATCTCAGTCCCCCGTCCTCCTGCCCTTCCCTCCCTCTCTCTCACCTCCCACTTCTAATGCCTCCATGAGACTGCCAGGTCTGCAGCCAGAACAGACCCAAATCCTTTCACTTCTCCCTTGCCTGGGCCTTCACCAGCTCTTGCCTGGACTGACTGCCATTAACAGCCTCCTAACTGGTCTCCCTGTTTCCCCTGCCCCCATCCCTTCTCCACCATCAGTCACAGTGACATTCTTAGATCTAACCAAAGGAGGTCACAATCTACTTAAAACCCTTCACAGCCTTCCACTCCTTTTCATGCCTACAAGACCCTGCAGGGAGCCAGCTCCTACTCATACACTGGCCTCTGCCCCCTACCCCCATCCTCCGTAGCATAGGCTGTCCCCTGCCCCAGGTCTCTCACAGGTTGTTCTCTCTGCCTGAAATCCCTCCCCAGCTCCTCCATGACCACACGGTCCCATCTTGCCCTCTGACCCTTGGTTAAATGACACCTGTCACTGGTTTATTCTGACCTCCCTTCAGCTGAGTTGGACCCCACTATTGTTCCCTCTCAGTGCCTTTCATTCATTCAGCTAATGTTTATTGAGCACCTACTATGTACCAGGCCTGTGCTAGACCCTGGGAATACAGCAGTGACAAAGTCCTGCTCTCAAGATGCTTACATTTGGTGGGGGTGACCGTTACCAGACCAGACACATCAGGTGGTGATAAGCACTACTGAGAAAAGTTAGGGGACAGGGTGCAAAACGGGGCCTCCTACTTCTCCATGGCGCTCACCATTGTAACTGTGCATCTGTGCATGCACTTTTGCATTAAGTATTACTATTTATTAGTTGTCTCCCCTACTACATTGTAAGCTTCATGAGGGGAAGGACTAGATTGGCCTTGTTCAGTACATGAATCCAGGGGTGCCAGTTACTGTGCTAAGCGTGTTCACAGAATAGTTAAATTAATCTTTATGTCAATCCTGTAAGGTAGTACCAATGTTAGCTCCATTTCACATATTAGGAAACTGAGGCTCTGAAACATAACAAGACCAAAGTCACTTAGTTAATAATAAGTGTTGGAGATGTGAACCCAGGAGGGCCTGGACCCTGCCCATGCCAACTTTTCACCACCACACTGAGCTTACACCTCCCCCAGGGAAAACTGAGTCCCAGTTGGGTCCTGGAAGCCAGCTCTGCACCCCCGACTGACCGTCCTTCAGACGCAGGGGCAGGCCAGCCCCCAGCTCAGCCTCACTGCAGAAGTAGCCGCCGCCCCGAGAGTCCCAGAAGAGCCTGTCCTGTGTGTCCTGAAGCCGCAGAGCCCACTCGAGCCACGCACTCTCCAGCGAGGCCTCATACAGGTCCAGCAGGGCCCTCACTACGAAGGCGTAGTCCTCCAGGAAGCCCCAGCAGGGTGGGTTGCTGGGGGGACAGGCATCAGGGGAGGGGAGAGAGAGGCTTTCACAGAGGAGGCCAGGCCCCTCTCCCATATTCTTTCATTTAACCTTCAAAATCTACCTCTCTGGTGGGTACCATGAGCCTATCTCCTGGTGAGCAAGTGGGCCCAGGGAGGTCAAGAGTTCACAGTGGGCAGATGGTAGAACCAGGATTGGAGTCTACCGGGAGGGGAGGAGATGGGCAGAGATAGGCCTGGAGTTGCCCTGGGAGACAAGCTTTCCCTGGCTGCACAGCTCCCCACCTGTGCTCCACGGTGCCCCCAGAGCCTGCGTAGCAGGTCCGCATCAGGCGGCCAGTGGCCACGTCAAACATGTGCCGCTTCAGGAACTTGGCACCATTGGTGGCGTAGTTGATCAGCCTCTCCGTACCTAGGACAGCCCCAGTTATGGCGTAGCCAGATACCATCAGTCCTGGAGGGAGGAGACACCAGTAGCTGTGAGAAGCTGGCCAGGGCCTTCCAGGTGTTTCCCCCCTAACCCCCCTCCCCCCAAGCCCCAGTGCCTCTCTGGAGCAATGCAGTGAGCAGTAGGACCTGCTCCAGCACCAGGCAGGGCTGGGCTCCTGGCATAACCTTGGGCAAGTTACTTAAATTCTCTTAGCTTCTGTTCACTCATTTGCAAATTGAGATAATAAACCTGACAAAGGAAGGACTAATATTCAGCAAGTGTCTGAATATTACACAGAAGGGGACTTGCGAAGGGTAGCTCTATAAATGGGATTGGGCCTCAGACACAGCTGCCCCACCGTTCCAGGCAGCCAGCATCTTGTTGTCCAGGTGCGGCTTCGGCCGATGTTTCCGGGCCTGGAAGAGCTTCTCCAGCCCTGTATTGAGCAAGGTACGTACAACCTCCACTTCCAGGCCAAAGCGGGCAGCGGTCAGCTCCAGCGAATACCGGACAGTCAGCACATTCTGACCCTGCAGCTCCCCCTTGGGGTCCTGAGGAAAACAGCCCTTGTCCAAGAGTCCACTCTCAGCCAGTCCGGCTTCAGGACCCCTCCCGCATCCCTGGAGTCCTCACCTGACTGGGGCTGATGTTGCCGGCCTCCGTGAGCCCATAGTGCTTCATGAGGAGCTGGCCTGAGGTCAGCGGCTCGCTGGCGCCCAGCACAGGCTCTGAGAGCAGCTGCTGGACCTCTTTGACTGTCCACACGTAGAAGGCGCCCTCTTTGGGCCGCATGCCCCGTTCCGGGGGCGAGTCCGCGTCCTCTGCGCTGTAGAAGCCTCCAGACTGTGGGGAGGGAAAAGCTGGCTGGCCCCAACCTTCTGAGCAGTGGAGGCTCCAAGCCCTCCCACAGCCAGGCCCTCCCGCCTCAGCGGACACACACCCGGTGACTCAGGTGCCGAGCTACATATTGCAGGATGCCTTTGGCAACGTCCGAATAGAACTCATCACCAGTGATCTGACGGGAAAGAAGGAGGTCCTGTCAACAGAGGTCCATGGGGCAGCCGAGGTACCGGGGGCAGTTAACATTTCCCCAGCAGGGTTGGGAGGGGGGCACGGGTACCGGGCATATGAGAAGGAGTTAGGGGTGACGTCAAGAGGGAGCCACCAGGAAGGTCCTGGGAGGGGCAGCCATGGGTAGAAAGACAGGCTGGGATTAGGGGATCACCTGGTAAGCCTGTGAATAAGCCACCACGAGCTGCCCCTGGTCATACAGCATCTTCTCAAAGTGGGGGACGTGCCACTGGCGGTCCGTGGAGTAGCGGTGGAAGCCCTGCGCCATGTGGGACATGGGGCTGGAAGCTGATCCCAGCCTCTGCCCCCACCCCACCCCCTCCTGCTGCTGTCCCCTCCAGGGAGTGCCTAGGCCCCGTCACCTGCCCCACGTGGTCTCGGATGCCCCCATTGGCCATCATTTTCAGGGTGTGCAAGGCCATCTGCTGGGCCCGAGAGCCATCTTGGGTGAGTCGATGGCTGAGCCAGTAGGAGAACAGGAAGTTCAGGATCACTGTGGGCACCAAGGGCACACGGGTGAGAGAATGGGTGGCAGGGAGGACAAGGGCTACAGATCTGGGTGGTCAGCAGGCCTCTAGCCAGGCTGGGGTTAGGAATTCACTCAACAGACAGTCCAAGACTCTGTCAGGCTTGGGGTCCGGAGGTCTGCTGTCAACCCAGAGGACAGAAGGTCAATACCAGGCCAGTGTCAGGGTCACTGCTAAGATCAGAAGTCAGGTTTTCACTAGATAGCGACTGACAGGTTGGGGGCAAGGAGAGCAGGAAGTGAATGACCAAACCAGGGGTCAGAACATCATTGACCAGGACAGGCATCAGAAGGCCAGGCTGGGGTGGGCACAGACCTGGTGTGGGGAACTTGGGGGCCTCGGCGAAGCCACCATACTCCTCATCATAGCCCTCATCCAGCTGTTGGAAGCAGCGGCTGTTCATGGTGGCAGCGGAGGGTGGCAGCTGGCGGTCACCCATGCTGATCTCCGATCGGGCCAGCAGGGCTGTGGTGACATGCTGGCTGTTTTCTAGCAAGGTGTTCTTATTCTGTTTCCACTGTATGAGGCAAGGGCAGGCCTGGAGGTTAGCATGGAGTGGGGGGGCCCCTTGTTCCCTCGCTCTTGACCCCTGCACCTCTCCCCGATGTACACCCACCTGCTCCCGTATTCTCAGCAACACTGTGCGGAAGCCAACTCGGGTCAAGCCATCCTCAGGGGGGAAATAGGTGCCCCCCACAAAGGGCTGCAGGTTGGGAGTCAGCCACACACTCATAGGCCAGCCCCCACCACTGCTGGTGGCCTGGTGGAAACAGGGCAAGGGTGAGGGGAGCGGCCCCCTGTGCATGGTCAACCCCCCCCTCCTCCATGGGAAGACCACTCACCTGCACAAAGGTCATATACACCTTGTCCACATCTGGCCTTTCCTCCCGGTCCACCTTCACACTAATGAAGTCCTCATTGAGCAGGCGGCCAATCTCCTCATTCTGGAAGGACTCCTCCTCCATCATGTGGCACCAGTGGCAGGTAGAGTACCCCACTGGAATGGGGCCATGGAGGGACCAGTGACTGGTCGGAGGGGTGCCAGCCAAGGGGACTGAAGAGGCCCTGGCCTCTGGTTTCCTGGGAGGTCCCCAGGCCCAGAAGATCCTTCACCTAGCCACAACTACTCCGCTCCCCCCATCCCAGGGAAGGTGGGTACATTACCTGAAAGGAAAATTGGCTTGTTTTCTTTCCTGGCCTTGTCGAAGGCTTCCTGTCCCCAGGGGTACCTAGGCCCAGCAGGGTGAGGCATCACTCACTAGCCTGGGTTGTAGGAGGTGCTGAGAGCCCAGCGGCCCCAGGAAGAGCATCAGGAGAGGTACTCACCAGTCCACAGGGTTGTAGGCATGCTGTTGGAGGTATGGTGACTTCTCATTGATCAAGCGATTGGGGACCTTCTGGGGTGTGGACTGGGAGCAGTTGCTGCGGCTTCCCTTCCCTCCAGCAGGCATGGACACTGAACTACTGACCGTCACACTCCGGTCCTTGTCCCGGGAGGAGCTACCCCTGGCATGGGCAAGTGGTTCAGGCCAGGGGTCTTCCCCCACCACCTCAGAGGCCCACTCCACGCCACCCTCCCTCTGGTACCCCTCCCGGAGCCCCTCGCGCCCAGCCGAACCCACCTTTCTGAACCACGGGGGAGACCGTGGGCTTTGTGCTCCCCCTTGTGTTTTGGGGGTGGTGAAGAAAAGTGGCTCATTGGGGGCTCCCTGCCACGTTAGTCTCCCCCAACCTCTTGGACCTGGCGGTGGGAAGGATGGTGACTGTGAGGTCAGAGTGAGTCACAGTGGGCAGAATGGTCGTTCAGGCTCCATTCTCTCCCCCTAACTGGGCCCCCTCCCCCGGGGTGGTGGCACTGGAGGTGTCACTCTGGCATGCCTGGGTGTATGATCTGAGCAGGAAGGCCACCCGCTGCTGGTGGCCGGTCAGGGCAACAAGAGTTGGGTCTGGACCTGACCAGGTGAGAGGCAATGAGAGGAAAGTTAACAGCGGGAACTTCCTCACTCAACATCAACCCACTGGGCGCTTCTGTGGGGCCAGGTTGTATGCCAGACCCCCAGGACCCTCAGGTTATCAAAAACTGACCCTGATCTCTGGGGGCTCAGCCTGGGAGGGTGGCGATGCGGGGCAGACCTAAACAATAACAGGCTCTGCAGCAATAAGGCCAGCCCAGGGTGCTGTTGGACAAGGACCTCTGGACCATCATTGGGGTTCAAGGAAGGCTTCCTGGAGGTGATGTCAGAACAGAGTCCCAGGGAGCTAGCTCTGCAGCCTGAGGGAAGGGGAGAAGAGGGGAGGAGGGCAGGAGGGCATTCCTGCCTGAGCTTGGTCGCAGGAGCGGACTGGAAGGGAAGGGCGGGGTCCGGTATGAGGGGGTGGCGGGGCAGGCTCTGAGGACCAGCGCCCGGAAGCCCGGCCCTGAGGCCCCGCCGGCGTAGGGCGCGCCGCAGTGGCCCACTCGCCTGCCAGTACCTGCGGCTCACGGAGAGGCCTCGCCCGGCGCGGGGCAGCAGGAGGGAGCAGCACAGCCAAGCCCGCGCGCCCAGCATGGCTGCTCCAGGCCACGGGACTTGGCGCCGCGGACTGGGAGGGAAGGCGGGAGGCCGCGAGGGGCCGACCCAACCGCGGGTGGGTCCTCGCGGAGACTTCGGGCCCGTGGCTGGTCTACGAGCGCCACCTGGTGTCGCAGCGCGGGATTGCAGACCGTACAACCTGAGCTTGGGAGGCCCCCAGTCTGTGCACAAAATTGGGCGGGCTCCGCTGGACCTAAACCAGCTGCCTGAGGGAGAATCACCCCCATGAGAACAAGGAGAAATGTGAAGATGCCAGGGCCATGGAATGCCAGAGCCTGGGCTCATACGGTCCAACTCCTACCCATTTTACAAATGGAAAATGAGGCCAGAGCAGAAGGTAGGGCTTGTCCAGTCCCAAGCAGCCAGTGAGCTTTGCCTATGCGCAGTCTCCCCATCTCAAGGTCCTGCTCAAATCCCACACATTCCAGGAAAACTTCCCTGACTAATAATGATGAGCCAACTTTATGTCCTATCACATACTTTACACACTTGTCTCATTTGCTACATTCTGCCAATATGTATTGAGTGCCCACTGCCTGCCAGACACTGCTAGGTACAACGGTGGCCAGACACTCTGCCAGGCTCCTGCCCTTGTGTTGTTCAATCTGGTGAGGGAGGTAGACGCTAATCCAACAGCCACACAAATGAATGTACAACCACGCACTGTGAGAAGTGGCATGACTAAGCATAACAAGGGCCACGGCCTGGTGGGAGAGGCAGCGGGGAAGGCTTCCCTGAGGAAATCACATTTGTGTAGCAGCCATCAAGAGGATGGAATCTGGAGGGGGGGGGGCGGGGCAAGTGGGTACTGGGGAAGCAGGAGGAACAGATGTGCAAAGGCCCTGTGGCATCACAGTGAGTCAGGGCTGAGGAACTGCAGAAGGCAGGCCTGGCTGCAGGACAAAGGGAAGGGAGTCAGTCAGTAGATTAGGTTGAGGTTGGGTGGGGAGGACAGGGCCAGGTCTTGGAGGGACTCATGAACTGTGAGAAGGAGTTCTGGCTATTGATGAGAGCAGAAGGAAACTCTTGAAGGGCTTTAGTCAGGGGAGTGACCCTGTATTTTGGAAAGCTTCCTCTGTCTTCCTGGTGGAGAATAAACTGGAAAGTGTCAAGAGAAGCAGCAGGAGTGGTTAGGAGGCCATAGCAGGACCAGGGGAGATGGTGGAGGTCTGCACCAGGTGGAGTTGGACAGAGAAGGGGATGGGCTTGAGGTCTGTAGAGGAGGAAACATCACCGTGATTGGCAGTGAGGAAGAAGATGTCAGGAGTGATTTGCAGAGTTGGACTTGTGCTGGATGGTGGGACCGTTTGCTGAGGAGGGCCACAGGGAGAGGCTTGGGTGGGGTTCATTTTTGGGTATGTTGGTTTGAGGTGTCCTTTAGATATATGTGTAAAAATGACAAGGCTATGGAATGCAGAGGAGGTTGATGGGAGAGAGAGGAATTGACGTGGAGACAGTGAGAGCATGGGAGAGATCATCCAGGAAGACTGCAGTGAGAAGCAAAAAGCAGGCTCAGGACTGGGCTCAGGGAACTCAGCAGTGCATGTGAAAGACACACAGAGGAAACAGCCAGAATGTCAAAGGAAAAGCAGAAAAGGGTGGTGCTCCAGAGGTAAAGGGACAGAGAGCTGCAAGGAAGGAGGGTACACATGGTCAGACTCCAGAGAAGGCAACTGGAATGGGACAAAGAAAGGTCCACTGGTTTTAGCAACATGGAGGCCATTGGTTGGCTTGGCAGATGGTGTTCCAGTGAGGTGAGGCTGTCAGCAGAGGCTAGTGGAGTGGGTTGAGGGTGGAGGGAAAAGAAAGGGGACATAGAGAGATAGGATGGACACTTGAAGTGAAGGGAAAGACACTTTCAAGATGAATGAGGCTAATTATTACATATCAAGAGGAAGGATTCAGTTGAGAGAAGGCGATTGATAATAGGGAGAAGAGATTTTTGAGAAGGTGGAGGTGGGATAGCAAAAGGATTTACAGGCCAGGCCGGAGGGTCTGGTGGGTGTTCCCTGGAAGAAATGAGGGTGAGATCAGATAACAGGAAGGCTATGTTGAATGTGGAGGAATTTGGGGTTATGATAACCCCCAAAGTGTGACAATGGGTGAAGGGTAGCTGATAGGTCAGGGGGCAGAAAGGTCATCCTCTTGGACAATGGAGTCACCTGGGATTGAGCAAGATCTGGGTGAGAAGAAAACTGAGCCAAGACTGAAGCATGGCAAGAATGAGGTGGAACACAGCCCTACGCAGGGAGGAGGCAGGACAGCCCAGTGGCTCCAGCGTCTGAGGAGGAGAAGTCTTATAGGAGGAAGGCGGTCTGGAAGCAGCTATGGGGAGCAAGGCTACCAACCTCTTCTTTATGGGAATCAAAACAGCACCCCTTGGGAGAGAGGGTCAGGGAAGCAGTGTCCGCACAGAGAGCCAGGTTAGAAGAAGAGGGCTCAAGTAGGGGAGGGGTGAAGGGTGGGTCAGCAACCAAGGATGGAAACTCCCTTGTTTATGCAGCAGAAGACAGATAAGGACTGGACTCTGGGCAGTGCCTGGCAAGCCAGGAATAAGGGGGTATGGTAGGCTCATTCCTCATGGTTAGTCTCTGAAGAGGGTGGACCCAGGGCCAAATGGACAGTGTGGTCTGGGAGGCGCCACATAGCAACCTTATAAGGAAGGAACTCTTATTCCCATTTGACAAGGAAACAGAGGCAGAGTCATAGAGAGGTTAAGTAATTTACTCAAGGTCAGGGAGCATAACCACTTATTACCAAGTGATTATTAAGTGCAAACCTTGGAGCAGAGTTTTGAACTATGTCGGTCTGACTTCTTAGTAGGTGCTCTTGTGCATCCTGCCTTTAAGAGCCAAGGTGGGACTCCCTCCCTCCAAAACAGCAAAGCAGCTTCTTTTCCCACCCCAGTCCCCTTAGCAAGGAGAGCAGCATTGTGTGTGTGTCCTCCACCCCCAACTTTGGTGTTTCCGGCCTATGCAAGGCCATGTCCCCCCAGAGCTCCAAAAGGGGATGGCGCTGGCAGCAGGCTGCCTGCAGGACCAGACCCTGAGCACTGAGGACACATCAGTGTCCAGTGGTTGGAGAGCACTGAGTAGAAAAGGAGGGAGGGTGACCCTGGTGGGCCCCAGGATGAGGTACCAGGCACTGCCCTTCCCCTTGGTTTCCCAGACCCCACATAAACTCCCAGGAGGGGTCAGGTTCCCTCTGCATGACTGAGGTTGAGTTTATTGCCAACCCTGGGGAAGGAGGGGAGAGTAAAGCCAGATTTAAGGTGACTTAAAACAAAGAAGCATGGAGGCTCCTGTTCCTGGCTTGCCTGCCCCACTGAGGCTGTAGGTTTAGCAACTCTTGGTTCCCTCCCAGGTGAGTCCAGCACTTTGTTCACCGCAGTCAGTCAGTATTTGCGAATTAAATTTGCTGCACAGCCTGATGGCGCAAAGCTGTGAAGCCAGACTGTCTGACTCTGAATCCTAGCCCCACTCTGTGCTATAGTTTTGTGACTTTGAGCATGCCATGTAACCTCTCTGAGCCTCAGTTTTCTCACCTATAAAATGGGAACAGGGCCAAGGGCTTTGCAGTTGGTTTAGTGCTCTGCTGCCCCTATTTTGAAATTCTTAACCCAATTTTGAACAAGGGGCCCCACATTTTCATTTTGCACTGGGCCTCACAAATTAGCCAGTATTGAATGGGAGTAATATTATCTACCTCAGAGGGTTGTTGCAAGGGTTAAATGAAATAATCTGTCTAAAGTGCTTAGCACATAATGAATGTGCAATAAATGGGAACAACTGCCTATTGTTCCTTGCTATTAGATCATCCCCAGCGCCTATGTGTGATAAATGAATGAAATGATTGAATGAGTGAGAGCCTGGAGAGCATATGGAAGCGAAGGTGCCAGGCTGAGGTTGTGCGGGAAGTGGGACCATTTTTGTGCCCCACATTGTGGAGCAGTTGTGTCCACGGCAGCCGGTGATTCGTGCTGTTGTCCAAACGCGGCTGCCACGTCCCGTAAAAAGTCCACTTGGTGAGAGCTGAGGCCGTGGGTTCCAGTCTTTATTACGGGGGCGTGTTCTCAGCCCCTGGGAAGTCGTCAGTCTCCAGCTCCTGGAGCGGCCAAGTATCTGCGGGGGCCAGGACCAGCATCCGTGCGGGCCTCTGGGCGGAGTCTCAGCAGTTTTGGGCTTCCCGGGGCGGGGCCCTGTATGGAAGCCCCGCCCTGCCGTGCGCCTAGCGGGGCGGGGTCCAGCGCCGTGGTGCGGGACTTCGCGCGCATGCGCCGGGTGCCCCAGGCCGGGCGGTGCTCAGAGGAAAGGATTGGTGCCAGCTTGTGCGGCGGGGTGGAGCGGCCCAGCAGAGCCTGACGTGGGCAGTAGCGGCGGCGGCAGGCTCGCGGGCGGCGGCGTGAAGGCACCCGCCCGCGGGAAGACGCTGACCGAGGCGGGGAGGGTCATGCTGGCCGGCACGCTGCTGAGTGGGAGGGGCAGGGAGGCGCTGTAGGTCATGGAGCCCAAGGGCGCACCGATTGGCCCGCCAACCGCCAGGCCCAGCGCCGGCGACCCGGTGCGCATTTGGTTCAGGGTCGGCCTCCCCTGCTCGCCCGCACCGAACGGGTTGGTGGGGGATGGTACGCTGAGATCTGCAGAACAAGAATGGGTGGGGGGTTTGAAGCGGGCCGGGGACAGAGCCCTAAAATGGGAGGGAAACAAGATCTGCGGTCTTAGAAATAGGGAAGAAGAGTAAGACTCTAGGTCAAGGGCTGGGCTCTGAAAGGAGGGACAGAGATATAGAGATGACAGACAGAGATGGAGAGCAGGGAGCCCCCAGTGTTGAGGCCTGGCAGGGACGAGGAGGTGTCCTACCTGTCAGGAAGGGGTTCCGAGTCTTTGCAGCCTGGGGCGTCTTGACTAAGGAGTCAAGGTTGACCAAGGAGGAGGCTGAGGGGCCCAGGAAAGACTCAGGAGTGCCAGCTCGGGCCTCCTTGCTGGGCTGGGTTAGTGCTTCCCCCACGACACCCAAGTCAAAGACATCTGGCTCCTTGGTGCCATTTTGCTTGGAACTGGGGATGGGGTCTCCAAACAGGTCCAGCTCTGGAATAGAAATGACAGAGCGCATGAGTAGGGAGACAGGTCGCTCTGTGGGAGGAAGAGGACAGCGGCCAGCTCTGTGTGGGCCTCTTATTCTCATCCCCTGCCTCTGCTTACCCACAGGACTGCTGGATTTCCCAGAGGGCAGGGCCTGGGCACCCTCCAGCCCCTCCTTGGTCTCTGTGGATACTGGAGGTTTGGCAAATGGATCAAAAGTTGAGGTACCACCTGGAGCTAACCAAGGAAGAAAAAGGAGATGAGATGGGTTGGCAGGCACTGGACCGACCCCTTTCCAGGCAAGCAGCCCTCCTAACAGACAGAATCTGTTGTCTCTTGGCCCTAGAGAGAGGGGTACCCAGAAGTCCTCCAGCCCCTCACTCACACCCTCTGGCCCTTCACTTACCAGGTGTGTTGGAGGTCTCCACCAAGGTCCCCCAAGGGTCAGTCTCAGTATTCGGGACTTTGTGGTGGGGGGAGTTCTGTGCCCAGGGGTCTGTGGTGGTGTGTCTGGCTGGCAGCACTGGGGTCCGGCCCCAGGGCTCAGAGGAGGAGAGTGTAGGGGGCAGGTCCCACGGCTGGCTTCGGGACAGGATGCTTCCTGAGGGGACTGGAGACCAGGGGTCTGCAGAAGGCCCCCAGGAGGAGCCAGCGGGCTCTATGTTGGGCCTGAGACCTGAAATGG
>NW_017731390.1:858502-884042 GCF_001890085.2 Hipposideros armiger
CACCCAGGAAGCTGGAGCCCATATCCAGCATGGGCAGCTCAAGTCACCTTCCCAGTCAGGAATGGGCTGGGGCAGGACAGCCAGGGCGACCAGGGGCAACGAGAGCACACTTCTGAGATCATTTCCCATGAGACGCGCTCCCTCTTCCTCACTATGACACCATGTCACAGCGGAAGCTCAGGCTCAGAGACATGAGTGACTTGCCCAGTGGTCCTGAGCTGTGGAGGGGAGGAGATGCCAGAGAGTGGCAAGGAAGGAAGGGGCTCCCTGGGGCCAGCCTGGGAGACTCTTGCGGCCCTGCATGCCCACCTGGGATGTCCCATGGGTCAGCAGAGCAGTGTGTGGAGGGCGGGGCCGGGGCGGGCGCGAAGATGTCTGCCAAGTCCAGGATGGAGGACTGTGGAGGGGAGAGGCAGCCATGGCTCAGAGGAGGGTGGGACCCAGAGGAAGGGTGGGCCCTGACCTGTCATTCTGACTCCAGTTCATGCTCTCTTCCATTCATTCCATAAACATCTAGTAATGATCCCTTACCTCTGCATAGTGCTTTCCAGTTTATAAAATGTTTCCTCATCCATTCAGGGCCTGATTTTCCTAACAACCCTGAGTAGTAGGGAGGGAAGGTGGTGGTGTGGTCATTTTACAGATGTGCCAGCTGAGGCCCAGAGAAAGGAAACAATTTGCCTGAAGTCAGCCAGGGAGAGGCAAACCTGGGCTAGAACCCAGGTCTGTCTGACCCCTTCCTAAGCGATCCTGCTTCTCAGCGCATCAGTGGGAAGGCAGATTTTACAACAAGCCTACCTCTGTAAGTCCGTGTCTAAGTGAAACTGGCTACCGCGAACATGGGCAGAAAGCAGACAGAGACACCCCAGGGGTAGCATGGACAGCTTTGGAGAGCGGCCTTTCTCCTAGAAGCTACCTGCTCCCCACTCTTGGAAAGCATACATATGAGCCCAGGATGTTTTCAGCACCATATGCCTGAGTCCACCCCCAGTCTTGATCCACAGCATCACATAATCCTAGCATGTCAGTGCGGGAACCATCCAACAAGCCCACTGTACAGATGAGGAAACTAAGGCCAAGACTGAAGTGCCCAACTCATAAAATCACAGCAAATCCAGAACCCAACCTAGGGGTCTTGGATCAGGATTCTTTGCATCCCACTTTGCCATCAGCTCTGTCACCAGCCCATGCAGTATGAGACCAGGACTGCTGCGCACCCACCCCCATTTTCATTGAATAAACATATAAGTAGTGCTAACTATATACCACGTACTGCTCTGTACTCTACAACTATGAACTCAGTTCATCTCCCAGGCTCTGCCTGCCCCTGCATCCCAGCCCCCTCCCTACCTGGCTGTTTTTCAGCTTCTCCTCCTTTCTCTCTTCTTTCTCGGGCTCTCTGTCCCGCCGACGGTGGACTGCAGCCCCAGCACCATTGGCCATGGGGGAATCATCTCCCCGCCAGGACCTCACCTCCTGCAGAAGGCACAGATGAGTAAAGAGAGCATGGGCAGCTCAGGTTGGACTTGAGGGGGCCTGAGCTGAGTCGAGAAGAGTGCAGGGTGGGAGGCGGCTAGGCGCAGCGGAACCACCAGGTGAAGCGGGAGGAGCCTGGTTAGTGCCCATTTAGCACCTCCACCAGCACCAGCACCAGCACCAGCATGGAGGCTCAGCCCACTACCTTCTCGTGCTCCTGCTGGCTCAGACGCAGAGCCAGCTGCAGCTGCAGGTCCTCATCCCTGTGGGAGGCTGGGGGGACCGGCTGCGAGGGAGGAAGAGAGGGGTGAACTTGGCCCAGCACTCCCACTCCTGAACGGGGAAAGAGGGATAGAGAAAGAAATGCCCATCCCAGACGGCAATGTGGGTGTGGCCTTCTCCCTTCCCAGATCCCAGACACAGTTCAAAAATCAAGATGGAGCGTTTTCTTCTGGGTTCCCCGAGTCTCCCCAAACCCTGCTATGGGAGGCCCAGCTGCTTTCTCTCTGGTCTGTCTGGATCCACAGAGGTGATGGCAGAGAGAGTGATAGCATAGGGGCTGTCCCTGCCCCCCAAAAGGATAGCTGAGGGGGGTGGTGAGGGTAGTGGCAGCATGTCTCTGTGTCTCCTAGGGATGTCTGTCAGCTCACTCACCCCTTCCCCTCCATTAGGTGGCAGCAGGCTCATATGACACTCATCTACCCCCAACCCTCTAACACACTCATCCTTTCCAGGCCCAGCCAGCCAGTATTGGAGACAGGGAGGTGGTCCCTGCTGGGACAATCCCAGAGACACAGACAGGCCCTGTGCTGTCCTTGGGAGCAGGACTAGAGCTTTAGGGGCCAGAGTAAGGGAGCCTAAGAGTCAGAGCGTGGTGTATCCAGGCACCTCTCTCTCCTCCAGTCCCCTCTCCCTGTCACCCCCCTCCCAGCTGTGGGGCCTCCGAGGCTGCCCCCAGAGGGGGACTCACCTTCTCAGCCTCCTCACGGCTCATGGCCAGGGCCAGCTGCAGCTGTAGCTCCTCTTCTCCAGAAGTCTGGGGCCGGGCCTGCTCTAGGTCTGAGGTGTAGCGGGGAGATGAGGAGGAAGCTGCAATGACCATTATGACTTCTGTAACCACACTGGTCCCCACAGGCTTTCACACCCCTAGCCCCTCCAGTAGGCCAAGGCTCAGAGTGGGAAACTGAGGGGAAGAGAACAACAGGCAGCTGCAGGCCCCAGGGGTCAGGCTGTGTGCTTGGCACTTTCTGTTAGGTTTTCCATTCCACCCCAATAAAGACTCCAATCCCTCCTTTACAGACTCGCAAACAGCTCTGAGGAAGGGGTGCCTAGCCAGAGTCCTACATCAAGACTTGAACCCAGGTCCCCTGACTCCAGCTCCTGCTTCTTCCAGCTGGGACCCCTTCAGCTTGGGGTTAAGTGGGGTGAGGGGGCAAGAGGCTCCAATCAATCAAGGTCACAGCTTTCACAGCCCATAGCACAGTCAAGGGCTTTATGAAAGGAAGACCATTCTGAGCATCCCTCAGATCAGGGAAGCCCTCACCAGGGTGGGGAAGAGAGTCAAGAACTGCTCACCGACTGCCCCCATTTTTAAAGACAGTGCCCTCAAGATGGGGGATTATGGGGAATGCCACTGATGGGGTACCACGTGTCATGTGTCTGGGCGCAGGGCCAAGGACATTCCTGGGCCTGATCGCATTGATTCTCACATCAAACAATCGAGGTAGATAAGATTATCCCTAGTTTATAGATGAGGAAACTGAAGTTCAGAGATGTCATTCTCTGGATCTCACAGTCTGAAAGGGGCAGAGTAAGGAATGCTACTGGACTCCAGAGCCTATGCTTCTACCACCACACCGTCCTACCTGACAGAGGATTTTCAATAATAACAAATGCATAATGATATTACTGTTGATGCTAACTTGTTGAGCACCTACTATGTGCAGGGCATTGTGCCTTTCACTTGACATTCCTTGTCTCACTGAATCCTCGTGACATCCCTCTGAGGTCACATCACAGAGCCAGGATTGGAACTCTGGCTACCTCCCAGTCCCCAGCCACACTCCCAGGGCTCACTCACAGTTGTATGAGGATGGGGAACCCTTCGAACGGCTGTAGTCCTCGCCATGGCGGCGGCTGAAGCCCAGCTGCCCGCTGCCCATGGCCATGCCCTCCAGTGCCATGCGCTCCTTGGTCTTGAGGGCATGGGTCCGCTCCTGCCGGAGTCGCTCCTCATCCTTGAGCAGGGCCATCACCTGCTTGACCTTCTCACGCACGTTGACGCCCTGGTCCTTGCCATCACGGTCGATGTACTGGAAGTCCTTGAGTGTCTGGATGGTGAAGAGGTTCTCGCGGCACTGGTGGGCCACCCGCTCTGAGCCCGTCTTGAGCAGGTAGTCCAGCAGTGTTAGTGCCTTGTACACATGCCTCCAATTCTTGCCGCTGTCATTGAGCCGCCGCCACAGCATGCCCATGACCTCAGCAAAGGCCACCGTGTTGAAGGTCAAGTCGGCAATCTCCGACATGAGAGAGCTGGGCGGGCCCCATGGGTCATTGCTGGTGGCCTCTCGCACCTTGATCTCTGCCTCAGAGTAGTTGTGCACGATGTTTTTCACCTGGCGCCGCAGCGCTGAGGTCGTCATGGCTGGGGACTTGGAGATGGGTGCCCCCCGCCCCAGCCGGAAGTGGAGGGCCGAGGGCCACCGTCTTCGACGCGAGGTCACGGTTTCCAAGGATGGGCCGCCGTGCTCTCAGCAAGGCGGCTGCGTCCTTGGGTTCCACATGGGTCTAAGGAAGAGAGGGTCTGGAACTCAGGGGCCATGGCCCACTTCACTGGCCACTTAGTCACCAACTTAAGGCCTGGCCAGGGTGTCCCCGCTGCCAGGGACAGCCTTCAGCAGGCACTTTATTATTTTTCTTATTTTGCTTATTATTCAGCGGGCACGTCTAGCTTTACTTGCTCATTTATCTTCATCATCACACTACAAAGATGTTATTATTATTATCTCCATTCACAGAGGGGAACGTGAGGTTTAGGGAAGGATTAAATGGTAAGTGGGGAGCCAGGATTAAGTCAGGCAGACAGAGTCCTTGCCTTAGTGAGGGACGTGACAGTGACCCCCAGGAATGCCTGCTTGCCTAGCTCCTGCCTGGCCACCTCCCCCATCTCCGCCAGGATCTAGCTTAAGATCTATCCTTTCCAACTTCTTGGTCCTCACTTTCTTCTCATATTGTTAATTTTGTATCTTGATTCATTCAATACCTGTTTTCTGGGGCTTTCTCTGAGCCAAGCACTATGGCAGCCACACGGCACAAGTCCTGGTACACCCGCGTCCAACTGAGAGGATACAGACAATCATAGCCCAGTGTGGGAGCACAGAGGAGCACAGGAGTACCCAAGCTAGGGAAATCAGGGGAGACTTCCCAGAGGAGGTGACGGCTGAGCTGAGACCAGAGACCTGAAGAGCAGAGAGAGGAGTGAACCAGTAAGCTGAGGAGGGGCAGAGCAGAGGGAAGACTGTGAGCTGAGCCAGGTGAGAGAGGAAAGAGCCCTGGCTCTCAAAGAAATCTAGCCAGCACCACCCTGGTTGCACACACAAGTACACCGAAAATAGAGAGGGGCTGTGGCCTGCCTACAGTCACATAGTGTGTAGGTGGCAGAGCTGGGACTAACACCTAGGTCCCCGGAAGACTAATCCAATACTTACTGTCAGTGTCACCAGTTTTGTAATAAATACATCTGATGGCTTTACTATCTCAGCCCCACCTTCTCAGCCAGAATGGAAGCTCCTTGTGGGCAGGGCCAGTCTGGGCTCCCCAAACCCACAAGGCCCGGGACACATGACAGACCACTGATTCCCCAGCTATGGGGGGGGGGGTTAGGGCCAGCCTGATGTCTTCCCCACAGCTGCAAGACCAGGCCATCTGCTGAAAGCAAACCTAGGTCCCAGACAGAGAAATTGTCTCCCAGGGCTCTACCAGAAACCCAAACTGGAGTCCCACTGCCATCACCATTCCTTTGGAATGGACACACACACACACACACACACACACACACACACACACACACACACGCATGCACGCACACGCACACATGCGCCTACGCTGGCTGGGCCTGTAGAACCTCCACTTCACCAATGAACCCCCACCAACACCAACACCAACAACACCCAGAGGCTGCACCTCTCAGCTCTACCCTGAGAACTCAGCAGGAGTCAGAAGAAATTTGTCCTACCCCCACCCGCCCTACAAATTTGACTCTCCCTGCACCCAGTTCTGTCCACACACAGGACTCAGTTCAAATGGGCTGGCCGTTTACTTTAGGGCCCAGGTGCCTGGGAGAGCTTCGCCCTGGGCTGGGGTCCTGTGAGAGGGATGGAGAGTGCTGGCTGAAAGCGCTGCCTACCTTGTCTGTTGTCTTTCCATCCAGCCAGTGGCAGGTCTTCTGTGGGGATGCCACAGCCAACAGTAGTTTAACTCCTGTCCTCCCCCTCACTAGTGACTCAGACCTGTCTTTACCTCTCTAACCGGTGGGCTGGAAGGTGGCAAGAGTCAAGATGAGAAATAATTGTGCCCCAAAGTCTGCCCCGAGTGCACACCCCTCCCAGTGCTGGCCACTGAAACCAGCAGAACCAGTCAGGCATCGTGACTCCAGCAGGAGCTCTACCTGGCCCTCCAGCCCGGCCTGGGATAGTGGGAGGGGCCCTCGGTGTGGGCCCTGCAGCCCTGCCTGGACTTTTCTCCTGGAAGGTGGGCATGGAAGAGCCTTCTCTGCATACCCCTGCCAGGGATGGGGGGAAGGGAGGGATCAGGAACACCTGAAATCTGAGGGGACAAGGTAGGGAGGAAGAGGGGGTAGGGTGAAGCCCAGGGAGCACAGAGGGGAGGGCGGAGGAAAGGAAGGAACGCAGGAGGGAGCGGCTGGGAGCGCTGCCAGCGGTGTTACAAGCAAAGGGTTTTATCGAACACAATATGCCCAGAAATAAAAGGGAGTGAAACAGAAACCCAGCAGCCGATAAGGCGGCAGTGGTGGCGGCAGCAGCAGCCCAGGCAGCCGGGTATGGAATTACTGCAGTGACCTTGAGCCAGACCCTGTCAGGTGGAGGGAAGGACACTGAGAAGGCAGGGCCCGAGAGGCCAGTTCAGAGATGGGGAGAGAGGGCAGGAGAGGCAGGAGGCTGGAGGGCACAGGGTTAGGGGGTGCAGGAGAATCTGCTGGGGGTGATGGGAGAAGGGCCAGTGGGGTGGGACAGGGGTGGGGAGGGTGGCATCAGCACTCTCCTATACATAGAGTCCCAAGGATAACTTTACAAAGGGGAGGCGGCTGCCCTTCTCAGGGTCCAGAGGACTGGGGGAACTGTAAGGACTAAGGAAGCAGATGGCATCCCCAGAGTGGGGGTTCAGGGAGATAGAAAGAGCCCAGACATGTCCAGTCACATGTATATTTGTCCAAAGTCTGTGCGTACCCCAGAAGCCCACTCCCCCTCCCACCCTCTGCTAAAGCAGCTGGGGGGGCCCTGCCCCCCATCAGGTCCAGCAGGAGCAGTGGGGGTGTGGCAGTGCCCTAACTTGCTGCTGGAGGAACAGGGGCGTGCACTCCGGCTCTAGGCTTCTGTCAGCCCTGAGGAATGGGGACACTGGAGCGGGGCAGGGGGCTGCCCTGAGACTAGAGGTGCGTCAGGGGCTGAGGAGAGGGGTCAGTAGAGATGAGCAGGAGTCTGTGGGGAATGCCACCAAAGATGCTAATCTCAGGATGGGGAGCAGCAGGGAGGGAGGGGCTGCAAGCAAGCGGGCACTGGAGGCAATAAGCCCACTCTACCACCCTGCCCTCCTCACCCCTCTCCCTGGAACCTGGGAAGGAGACTGAACCCCAAGCCTTCCATGCCAGTGTCAGCGCTGCCAGGGAGGGGCCCGCTTACCTCCGGTGCAGGCTCCCTTGGCCCCAGCCCCGGGACCACGAGCAGCCTCTGCAGTGACCCTCCGACCTGCGCGGCACGGGCACGGCACAGCTTCGGGAGCGCCCCCAGAGCCATCCACCACAGACTCTCGACTAGGAGACCCACCTTCCCCCAGGAGGCACAGACCCCTCAGAAGGGTGGCGGCAGGTCCCCAGAATGGGCTGCAGCTCTGCCTCTTGTCCGCCGCTCTCCTGGATGCCCAGCCAGCAGGCAGTACTCAGGAGGAAAGTTGCTCAGCTGGCCGGGCAGGTCTGCCTCAGCAGTAACAGGACACAGGAGGAAGCACAGGGCGTGTTAACCCCTTCCTGCTGGCTGGGCTGTCAGCACCCTCAGAGGTGGGAGGCTCGCTTGCAGGCTGTCCCCAGGAGGTGCAGATCCAGAGCTCGGTCCAAGAGTCTGTGCTGACAGCCCACTCCCACCCTGCAGTGAGTTAACCCTTCCCTTGCCTCCTCAACAGAAAACAGGACCAGAGGGCTCCAACACCCACCCCAACCCTCCCCCCACCTCTGAGCCAAGAGGACCATTCCCAGCGGCTGGCCCTTCTGTGAGCTCCCAGCTCCCCCTTCGCCACCCGGACAGGGGCATCAGGACTCCAGGCACAGCCCCCTCTGCCTCTCCAACACAATATGTTCTGCTCTCAGCAAACCTCCTCTTCCCCTGTCTCAACAGGGGAGGATGCTTGAGGCCCATGAGGTCCTTATCAGAAGCACCAAATGGGTGGGAGACTGTGGCTACTCCCCCAGTCTCCCACCCACATACCTCTGCTCCATCAGCACTTAAGGCAATAAGTCCACCATTGGCAAAGTTGATCTTCAAACTCTGGGAGGCTAGAGCCTACTCCACACAGGAAGCGTAACCCAGGATAATGATTACTGACAGAAAACAATTGTGGTACTGAGTTTGAGCTGACAGTACCTTTCTTTCCAAGATCCATCTTTTCCCCACTTCACATGTCTCTGAGCAAGGCAGGGAGCATAAAGTTGAGGCTGGTTTTAAGGCAGAAAAATGGCTGAAAGAGGTCAGATGGTTTGACATGAGGAGGGGGATGACAGGTAAGAATCCAAAATAATAACCTCTGGCCAAGGGCAAAGGTTTCCAGCCTCTAGGGGTTAACAGTGTGATGAGCATGATCCTCAGATATGGACAGGGCCCTTGGACTCAGCTGCAGTAGGAGGATCTCAGGGAGCCAGGTCCCATGGGGTCTAGTTCCCCTAGTCTCATACTTGGTCGTACTTAGTGATGACACTTGGAGAAGACCTGGCTCCAGGAAGCATGACGCTAAAAATGTGGGCCAAAGAGGGCCAGAGGCAGAAACTATGAGGGATGACGCTGTCTGTCCTGTCATCTGACTCATTCCTTGTCCTGTTACCAACTTGCTCTTCAGTTTATCATCCCACACATCAACTCTCCTCCTCCTGGATGACTTCAGGAACTGGGACAAGGTGTGTGGGGGATCTGAGGGCAGGTGGGACATGGGAGGACCTGAGCCATGAGCTGACCTCATCAAGAGCTGGCATTCAAGACAAAAGGCATGATGGAAATGGTAGGAACCTAAAGGTTCTTTATTGATTTGTTTGCTAACCGGTTGCCCAGAAAGCTTCTTAGGCACAGGAGTCAGGTGCAAAGACGCAAAGGTTCCTCAACATTCTTTATGGGACTGAGCTCATCAGCCAGGGCCATCAGGTCGGTCACCAGAGTGTCCAGCAGCCCATAGACCTGGAAGAAGGAACAAACATGACAGCTCTGTGGAAAGCACCTACACAAGGAAGCACCCACCGTGCTATAAAGGTGGACATCTCTGCACCAGAAAAACCGCTGGAGAAGGGATAAAACCAAAGTGGTGAGTTTCTGTAGAACTTTTGTTTTTGCAAATAGTCTGGGGAGGTAATCCTGCACTGGCCCCCCTAGGACACACGGGGAACATTAGAGCCTACCATGGTTGAAGGGGCAATTCCAGGGAGGCCAGGGAGCAGTGCTCATTTAGCCCCTTGGGGCAGCCAACTTTCCTTCCTGTAAGATCACAGATCCATGTACTGAAATGTCTCCAAGACTGTGACACCCTTTGTGGGGCTGGACCACGCAAGCCTCTGCAAGTTAAGTTTAATTTCAGAAAGCCAAGGAAGAGTCCACCGCATGGGTCCTCAGAGCCCTGTGATTGCTTTCTAGACTCCATTGGCCTTCAGAAATCTGTGATATCACCAGCGGCAAATGGAGCTTCTGATCAAATGAGTTTCAGAGTGTGACCACAATGCATGATGTAATCCCAGCTACCCAGCTGTCCACAACAGAGGAAGACAAAGCCTCCCCATTAGATTGATAAATCGAACGTGGCTTTGTGGACCCCACTCTAAAACAAACAGTGACAACAAAGAACCCAACGCAACACCTGGGTGACTTGCCTTAAGTCGGACCTACCGCTTAAGAATTCATCATTATGAAGTCTCTCCGGTGTTTCAAAGCCCTTACATTTGCTGGAAATCCACTCTAGATGGTGTTCCCCCAAGGGACGCATCTGCCAAGACTCATCTAACACCGACAGGAAGTGGGAGTGGCAGAAAGGGAAGGGCTTCTGCTCTGTTTCCCCACTAGTCTATTTTCAAGGCAGCCAGTGTGATCTTCTAAAGCATAAGTCTACCATGTCACTCCTCTATTCAAAACCCTGTATGACTTCTTGTTTCGCTCAGAAAAACCCTGAGTCCATGTGACTGGCCTACAAAGCCGCACATGAGCTGCTCCCTCTCAGTGGCCTCTCTGCTCTCTGTCCTCCTGGCTCCTCTCCACCCCGATATTAGCTGCTCCCTAGGGCTTGCTTCCTCAGAGGTCGACATGGCCATCCCTCACCTCTCTGCAAGTTTCTGTTTGATGTCACCTTCTTGATGAGGCTCACCTGCCCCCCCTTGGGCTTCCCTGACCCCCTGGCTCTGATCTCTCTCTTTTCCTTAGCGCTCATCACCTAATAAGATCTGTTACTTATTCACAAAGTCTGTCTTACACACTAGATGCCCTTCACAAGGGCAGCTCTGCTTCCATCAATGGATACAGTAAGTGCTTATCCTTTGTGGAATAAACGGAATGAATGAGGGAGAGGAGGAAGGTGCGCAGGGCAGGTGTGAGCCAGGAGAGGGCTGAGCGCCGGGCTCTTGCCTTCACCTCAATGTACAGCCTCTGGGTGTATTTCTCCATGACCAGGGGATCCATGGGTTCCTGAGAAGGGGTGGTGCTCTCAGGGGTAGGGTCTTCCAAGAAAAGCCTGTCCCGACTTAAAGATTTCATAGGTTTCCTGTCATCCTTTGCCTTGTGTTTCTTGCTGTTTAAACGGTCCTGCTTGGAGAGACGAGACAAGCGTAGCCTTCAATAGCTCCTGAGGAAGGTCCAGGACTTTCTTAAGAGCAGCTCACTGGGAGAGCTGGGGCATCGTGCTGGAGTGACCGCCCGCCTTCTGCAGCCACTCCGGCGCCCGAGCCCCACCCCCACCCCCAGCCCTGCCCCAGGCCAGACTATGTCCCAGTATACCTCTTTCCCTGACAGCCTGGCTCCTTTTTTATCTTCTTTGTCTTTGATTCCCAACTGCTTCTTTTCCTGGCTTGCCCCTTTCCGGTCCTCCTTCCCAGCTCTCCCAGAAGTCATCTTCACTTCCACGATAGAAGGTGATTTTCGATCTAAGGGAGGTGCATGGAAGACACTGTGGCCCTGTGGCCTACCTGACCCCACAAGGCAGGAGCTGGGAAAAGGAAAGTGCTTTGAGAGCATTCCCACAGACTGAGAGCAGAGTCCTGGTCCGGGCACATGACTTTGTGGGGCCTGTGGGGCAGGGGTCAGAGGCCTGGCTCTAGTCCTAGCTCGGCCACTCGTCTACATATGGCACAGACATGTCATTTAACCTCTCTGGGACTCCACCTGTAAAAATGAGGGGACCAAACTAAGGTGATCACTAAGGTCACGTCTAGGTCCCAAATCCTGGCAGCAGATAAAAGGAGCAGGGGCCTACTCCGTGGATCAGCCTAACGGAGGTGCCACCAGAATCGTGTGAACGGCTGGGGCGCCACTGCTATCTGGGCACAGGGACGGGGAAGACTGTGCGGAGGCGTGGCCGCACAGTGTCTGACCTTGCCCTTCTGGCATGTCCAAATAGATGGTGTCCTTCTCGGGAAGGCACAGCAGAGCCCTCAGCCACAGGGAATGGCTCACTAGGCTGTCAATCACATCCCGCCACAGCTGCAAACTGGAGGGCAAGACATAACAGAGAAAAGCCATCACCCCTCATTTGCCCTGGAACCTGCAGAGGCTTGGAGCCTTCCCTTCTAAGACACTGATGCCAAGGGCTGCCATGGAAATGCCATGCCCCTGTCCAGCCAGCATCCTCACCAGCACCTATGCAAGTGTTCAGATGAGAATCTGGCTTCCTTCGGGCAGCAGCCAAGAAAAAGTCACCCAGAGCTAGGGTTAAGATCAGTCTAAACTCCAGCTTGAAGCCATGGCTGGACCTTGCAAGAGATTTCCAGCATGAGGCTCCCCGGAATATGTTCTGAGGGCCTTGCCGAAACCTATCCCCCCTAAGCCTATCCAGGCGAGTTCCAAACAGTGATGGGAAGGGAAGGCTGACAACCGAGAAGTGAGGCTTTTCATGGAATATGCCCCTCTTCTCACCGCCCTCTGGTTTCTCTGTTAATTCCTCTGCTCATTGAGAAGGAACAAGGAAAGAGAAAGAGAACAAAAGGTCGAGGTGCTTACTCTGCTGTGACTGCTCCCCAGGGAACAGCAGGCAGCTGTCCGGGATGCTGTGGCAAGTGCCAACCATGGAATGTTTGCTGCATCTTTTAGCAACCCGAGCTCAGGGGGAGCTCAGCCCCCTTGAGTTCTGGGACTGCCTGCTCAGAACCCCTGGACAGATGTCACTAAGGGGAGAAGAGGGGGCCAGCTCTCCTGGTGGGGCACCTACCACATCTGGTACAGGAAGTCGGACTGCAATGGCCTCTGTTCCTGGCACAGCTCCAGCGCTGCTTTGTTGAGCCTGATTAGGGCATCTTCTCTCTGGTTCTCCTCAGGGAGTGTCATCACTGCCTGGATAGGTATCATGGGCAACCCTTCTGCCCAGGATGCCAAGGGTCCCTGTGTCCTCTAGTGATGGGCATGATGTGGTGAGGAGATAAAGCCATGGAGAGCCTGTCTGGGGTGCCTTCTGTGGGAGCCTGGGACCTCCCTCAGAAATGTGTATCCATGAACCCCTTTTCCAAGGTTTGCCATAGTCAGAGAGGGCGCTCCTCCCGCACTATAGAGGTCTAGGTGCCTGAAACAAAAAGAGGTGACCCAAGAGATAACTTTCTCTGGGCCCTCAGGTTTTATTTCTTTGCCCACGGAGGCAAGAGGCACTGCTGGGGCCCTCCCACCGGCTGTGCCAGGGCCATTCTCCCCAACTCCTTCAGGGTTAGAGAAGAACCTTTCTGAAGTCCTCCAAGCAGAGGTTCCACTTGGGCAGGGGACAGCCCTCCAGCTCCCAGGGGCTCTTGGCGTTCTCCAGGTCTGGGCTCCCCTCCACCAGGATCTCCTCCATGATGCTCTTTCCCCGAGAACTCCTGAGCCCCACTCTGGTCTTCTTGGACCTGAAAGAATCTTGGGAGTCCCTGAGGGAGTCCTGCTGGGGCAGCTGGGATTCCACGGCCGAAGACTCGATGTTCATGGACGTGTTCTCTAAATAGGCTGGCTGGGCCATAGCTGCCCGGGCCCAGGGGCTGAGGTGCTCCTCCTCACCTGGCCTAGCCGCCTCGGCCTTCGGGGGTAGGGTCACATACTGGTACCACAGTCTGTGCAGGCCTTGCACCACTTGGTGCTGGTAATGCAGCTGTAGCAGAGGCAAGGGAAACCACGTGATGGGGAGGCCAGGCATGGGGCACCCGGAGCCCGTGAGCCTGCTTAGGTGTCCATGTTCCCTCAAGAGCACTGATGACGGAGGCAGGGAGGGAGCCAGCAGGAGCGCTGTGGTCAGAGGGGATCCCCACTTCCCCTTCAACCTGAGCATCTCCAACTTAAAGCATTTTTTTGCATGTGGGCTGCCAAAGTAAGATTGGGTTTGAATGAAGGAGTTTGTGAAGCTCTGTTCTCACTTATGAGCTAAGTTATCTTGGGCAAATTATTTAACTTCCTGGGCCTCAGTTGCCCCCATGTAAAGTGAGGATATAAACAGTGCCCATTTCACAGAGCTGCTGTGAGGAGAAACTGAGGTACTCCTGGAAGACGCTCAGGACAGGTCCCGGCATTCTGGAGGGTTTGCTATTCCTTTCACCCAGGGCAGCGCAAGGGGCCAGAGCCAGTGCTGGGCCTGTACCTGAGGATTCCTGTGGTGGAACAAGTCCTCCTCCGTGAGATAGGTATCCACAGGTGACTGCACACGCTCTGGGGTCTGGATCCCCCCCAGCAGCTCCTGCAGCACGCTCTGCACAATGGTGACCGCTTCGTGGGAAGCCAGCTTGTTCTGGGAAAGAAAAGGTGGCACAAGACGGCAGCTCAGGCTTCCAAAACCCATGTGGCACCCTGGAGGGCAGCCAGATCCCTTGGGATTTTGTCCCTTTCTAGGGGTTGAGTTCTTGCCATTGACACACACACACACACACACACACACACACACACACACACACACACTCTTATTCCCAGACTCCAAACCTTCTGGGTCTCCCCAAACATCCTTGTTCCCTAAAGAAGCTGAAAGGATCCTGAAGAGGGGCCAGTTCAGTTCTAGAGAAGTTGCTCCCTCATGGGGCCAGGCGGTCACATAGTCAGCGTTTCCCACAGATTAGGAAGAAGGGGCAGGGCCAGGGGCCACACGGTTTGGGCCTTGCTGAGAATGTGATCTGGCCACAGGGTCAGTGTCACAGAAACAGGGGAGGGGCATCTCGAGAGAGAGAGGTTAGTCTTATAGTAGTGAGTAAAGCAGACATGGCATCTGTCAAAATTACCTCTGATCACTGCAAGTTGAGACCCACATAAAGTAGCTGGCTTGTGTTTGCGGACCACAGTGAATAAAAAAAGCACAGTTTTCACAGAATCCTACAAAGCCCAGCACCAGGTGGCTGGACTATGGACCTGTCCAGGGTGACAGATTCCCAGCTCCCGCCTCACACTCACTCCTGGGTGCCACCCCACTGGTGAAACTGTCCTCTCTGGTTCTGCCTGGTTTTGAAGTCTTGCCAGTTAAGTGTAACACTGCTGGATGGTACCAGACAGCAGTGAACAAATACAGTGCCAGGGAGCAGGGTCTTTCGCTGTGTGTACTCAAGTAAGTACTTCCGGGCAGTCTGCAGCTTAAGGCCCAGTCTCATTGCTTGCAGGGCGGTGGGAGCAATGCACGTGGAGCTCAAAGCTGCCCCTCCTCTTGGCCGCCCACCCATCGTTTGCATCACAAAGCCCCGAGGAGTGTTTATGAGCAAGAGTAGCTGGGAGAAATAAGATCCCTGCAGGCAGTGCCAAGAAGCACACCAGGTAACCTATCTGGTGTGTCCACAGGGGCCCAGGTCCTGGGGCTCTTACCTCCAGTAACTTCCTGTCATCCATAAAAATGTCCTGGGCCAAGGAGACTGCGTAGAGATTGACCTGCAGGACAGCACCTCCTAACAGGGTGGGGTGGGTTGCAAACTCCCAACATTCCCTGAAGATCCCAGCATTCAAAGACTTGAAGAAGAAGGTAAAGGTATTTGTTTCTCCAGGCAGGATCACACCTGAGAGGGACAGAGACAGAGGTTGTCACCAAGGAGGGGCTAGCTGAGCCCCAAGCCTGCATGTCAAGAGTTAACTGAGCCCCAGGTAGGGTGACCAGCCACCCTGGTTTGCTCAGGACTGAGGTGTTTCCTGGGATGTGGGACTTTCAGTCCTAAAACTAAGAAAGTCCCAGGCAAACAGGGACAGCTGGCCTCAGGCCTGTGCTTGTAGGTAACTGAACCCTTAGAACGTCTCTGCTCCCTGGTGTCTCACACTTCTCTGTGTTCTCAAGAGTTCCATCCACCCTTTCTCCCACACACATGAATAGTTAGGAGATGACACACATCACAGAAGAAACGGGGTGGGGGGATGAGGCGGGGAAGAGGCGCTCAGACTTGCAGGAGCTGGGCATTAGTGAGACTTAGGCTTCTCAGACATCAAGGACGGAGCCGGTGAGTAGGGCCCCTTCTCCTAGGTACCTGCCCGATTGTTAAAGTAGAACCGCTGCATCCTGTATCTCTTTAGGTCTTGGAAAGAGTCCGGCTGGGACGGCCTCCGCCAGTCATACCAAATGGCTGCAGTGCCGTTATTGACTACCGTCAGTTCTGAAGATGTTTTCTGCCCTTCTAGAGTTTCAAAGGTCAGGCGGACAGCAATTCCAACTTGCTTCTGGGGAGGGAGGCGGTATGAGACATGTCTTTGAGGGAGGCCCTGGCCTCAGGTGACCAACTGATCCTGGTTTACCTGGGACTTTTCCGGGTTTGGGACTGAAAGTCCCGTGTCCCAGGCCTCTCGGGCCTGGCCCCTCTCAGACAGAGTGGTGTCAGACCCCGATAGTGGCTGTCTCGGAGGTGTCATCAACAGTAAGAGGAGGAGATAAAACTGATTTTATATCTGATGAACACTTCTGCTCCTTAGCACCTGAAGGATATTTTAGAACCTTCTTCAAGCCACACCTGTTTGAGAAGGTTTGCTTGATTTACATGATTGGGGTTAGGTACAAACTGGGTGGCTTGTGACCTCTTTTCAGTCTTGTGATTTTATTCTGGCTGAAGTTAGCATTGCTGTTCCCATTTTCAGGCATACTAAATGCATGACCAGATACAAATGCGAGTAGGGGACTGCAGGTTCCCTGTGACCACCGCAGTCACCTTAGGACCGCACCCGAGGGGGGTCCTGTCCAGCAGGTGGGTGAAGGTGAAGGCAGGTTTACCTTGTCCTGTGGGTTACTGCTTCTGATCCAGCAAGCTGGCTTCCCGCAGAATAGAAGAGAAGGGCCGAGCACAGGCATGGGGACCATATCAGGGTAACTGGCCAATAAGTCTCTGCAAGAACAACCAATGACATATTTTCCCTGAGGCTGCCACAGTCTTGCCACATGCAGTCTGCAGAAATGGTTGCCCACAAGTCTGGAGAGGTGCCCGGCTCTGCCCTCCAAAGGAGTATCATCAGCTCCACTTGAGCTCAGCTGTGTCCTGCTCCGTTCCTGTAGGTGGGAGGGTCTTGAACAGACAGGGACTCTTCTTGCTGGCCACTCAGTGTGCACAGCCCTGGGAGAGTCTGGAGGAGCCCCACTTACCAGCAAAGGAATGTCTGGGAAATCCCCGTTAGGAGCTGGTTGTTGGGAGGGAACAGATGGCCATGGAGAAGTTGGCACAGGTGTGGGAGTGGGCTAGAGGAGTGGGTGGCAGCCACTAGCAAGAAGCTGGGATGGGGGCATCCTGATTTCAGGAAGGGAAGCCTGCCCTTCCATACTGTGGGTGCTGGGGGAAGCCGTACTCTCCAACCTCTCTCCTTAGGGCCCAGGCCCAACTCACAAGCTCACTGTGTCTTCAGAGGAACTTTTCTGGCTCTCTTCAATCACTGAAAACTCTTCCACTGAAACAGTCGAGAAAGGCTGCCCGCTGCCCACCACCTCCAGGCCATCAATATCCTCAGAGAAACCAAGAAAGGAAAGATTAGCCTAAGATAGCCGCCACCTGAAGGGGGTTCAGACTGGGCACGGCGGCATTACCAACCTGCTGGCTAAAATCCAGCTCTGCCATGATGCTCTGCAGCTCCTTGCGTCGGTAAATCAGAAACAGACTCCGATCCCAGGTGTAGCGGTACCAAGCATCCTTCTGGGCCAGCAATCCTAGAGCAGCGTCCAAGGACCCTCAGCACAGGCTGCTGCCATGCCCCCTTTCTCACTCACTCTAAATGGCTCTGAACACACCCATCCCAGCACTGTTCCTGGGAAAAGGGAAAACACAGCTTCCCTGTGCAGCTGGGCTCCAGTCCTCACACCCCATACCTACCGCTTCAGCAACGCTATACAGGACTCCTGCAAAATTAGCTTCCAAACGATCAAATCTTTGGATTATAATAAAAATGATAGCAGCTACCTTTTAATGAGAGTTTCATAATGGGCCAGAGACATCATGTCTCATTTAACCCTCTCACAAACCCATCAGTATTTTACAGATGGGGACACTGAGGGCCAGAGAGGTCAATTAACTCGCTCAAGTTCACAAACCCAACAGAGCTGGGATCTAAACCCAGGCAGCCTGGCAGGGTTTAAAGCAGTACTGCCCAATAGAAATATCATGCTAACCACAAATGCCAGGCATGTATGTAATTTAAAATTGTCTAGATGGTTTAAAAAGGTAAAAAGAAACAAGTGGAATTAACTTTAGTAATATAGTTTAACTCACTATATCAAAAATGTTATTTCAACAGGTAATCAATATAAAAATCAGAATACATTTTTTCATATGAATCTTCGAAACCCAGTGTGTGATTTACACCTACAGCACATCTCAATTCAGACTAGCCACGTTCCAGGTGCTCAATAGCCACAGTGGCTCGTAGCTGCCGCACTGAACAGCCCAGCCCTAGAGCCTCCGCTCCCACCTGCTTCTGCCACCTCTTCTATCACTGTCTTACTGAAGAGGGAACTGGACCTCCACAGGGTTATGTGACTTGATCCCAGGTTGGCCTCATACCAGGGCCATGCTGTCCCACCTCCTAGGCCCGTCACAAGCTGCCTTACTCCTCACCCATCTCCGCCTGAACGGAGTGTGGCTTCCTGATGTGTGTGATTGGTTCCAGGAGGCCACGCTGCGCTTTTGTCTTCGTCATTACCAGACCCGTCATTTCATCTCCCAAGTATTCCAGTCGACTCCAGAACCCACTGGTCTCATCACAGCACTAGCAAGGAAGGGCAGATGAGTCAGGTCACCTGGACACCTTGGAGAGAGGCTGGGGGGTGCCTGGGAGACAAGAGCATCCACAGACTACAGATGCTTGCTCTGGGGGATTCACTGCTGCCACGAGAGGAGAGAAGCATCCACCTTGTTTTCAGGATGCCCTGTTGTATAGCCTTTACCTGGCCCCAGACAGACAGTGTGGGTGATACAGGTACTGCACTGACATTCAAGACACAGCATGGTACCCTCGGTCTTCCATAAGCTGGAGCCTCAGCTTTTAGGAGAGAACATTAAGACTATTCTAATAACCCAGTACCTGTGCTATCTTTCTCCTCAAATCGACTACCAGTGACCTCCACAGGCTGGATGACTTAACTGGCCAGTCCCTACACACCCAATAATAGGACCAATAATATAATTTGTAAAGGCCTCGAGGGCTCAACAGTGCTTTGCAATGGATAGATATGTCCCCAGCTGTGCAAACAGGCAGCCATCCCTGTGTCCAGACCCCCGCCTCACAGGGACTTGGGAGCGCGGTCCTTACCTTCCCATCATGCTGCGTTGGAAGCGCTCGGTCAATGAGCTCCCGCTCTTCCTGGGTCTGTCTGTAGGTCTCCCCTATATGCATCAGCAACTCACCAACAGGCTTCTTCAGGCGGTCTAGAGAGGGAGCCAAGAATGCAGCCCCTCCACCAAATCAGAACAAACAGGGGCACAGCACTTGGCACAGCTCAGCCCCATCACTGGGCTGACTTCAGGACCCACTAAGAGCGAGAAGCACTGGGAAATGAAAGGCACAAACGTGCTCAGCCTGAATCTAGGCTCTGGACAGGTGGAGGGAGAGAAAACGCACCGCAGCAGAGCCCAGATGCCAGATGAAGCCAGGTGGGAGGGAGCCCACTCCACTCAGCTCACCACTGAGGGCTTCCTGCTGCCTCTTTCGCAGGGCTACATGGCGCTGCCAGTTTTTCAGAAAGTTGTGCTGGGGAGGTGGGGCCCAGGGATGTGCCTTCTCTTCTTCTGGGGCTGTCTGCTTCTGCTCTTCTGTAGCTGAGATGAGGGTCATCAGACAGGAAGGAGTGTGTATCAGCTCAGCCAGCTGAAAAGTACAACGTGAGTGTGTGCAGGGTGGTGACAAGGCTTAGCTAAACTGGGGCTGAGCAGAAACTTGTCCAGGCCTAAATCCCTGCAGTCCTCCCCCTCTGCTAAGGATCCTTCCTACTCAGGACCCTAAGGTAGCGAATGACAGAAAAATCACAGAACCAGGGGGCCTTGGAAACTGGTCAGTTCCCTCTCTTCCAGAATGGGGACCTCTGTTCTAAGATTGTGGTCAAAATCTTTCCATATCTCTGTCCTCCGGACACAGCTGGATGTTAATTGACACCTTCACTGGCAGGGTAACCGAGGAATTTTTATATGACCCCATGCCTCTTAGCACCTGACCAATCAGAGATTCTTTGCCTGGAATGAGAGAAGCAAAGAACTGAGAGACAGAGAGCAGCACTGCATGATGGGAAAGTTGGTAAGATGGGCCGACCCTACATGTGGCCCTGGAAGCTGTGGGAAGCCAGCTTCCTCCAGCATATGGACCGGGCACGAGAGCAGGCCAGTCTTTGGAGATGGGAACATGTAGCCGGTGCACAGAGGAGCAGACGCCAATGAGGGAGCACGGGCCCGGAGCCCTGATGCCTTTCTCGGTTCAGTCTAACCAAACTAGACACATTCTCGCCTTTGGATTCCTCGAGGCACCTCTCTATCCTTATAGTGACTGCTTGACTTCAGCTGAAGCTAGCTTAAATTGGCTTCACTATTTCCAGGGGAGGGTCCCATATCACTTCAGACTCCGGGGCCCAGAGACTGGACTGTCTTTTTAACCCCAGGCCTGCTTGACTCTGCCAGGTGTGATACCGAAACGACTTCAGTGACTTTTCTTGTCCAGGCAGCTCTGTACAAACAAACCTGGGTGTTCCCTCGAGCAACTGCAATTCTCTTAAAGTCCTGGAGACTCCCCAAGATGTGGTGGGGAAGGATCTGGTCACTGCCATGGAAACTGTCACCTGGACCTGGGGGAAGGGAGGAAGGGGAAAGACAAACTGTAGCTAGCTGGTATAAACAATTCAAGGGGGCTACTTTCTGATGGAGACACGGCTTTCTTTCAAGGCTGACTCATGAATTCAGAGACCAACAATGCCAGGGTCAATGCTGGGCATACCGGAGTAATCCAGGGGCTTTGTGGCTGCATCTGGAATAGCAGGATGGGCTACGAAGTGGCAGACCTTCCTCCTAGGATCCCTGGGTTTGGGTTTACGGATGATAAATTTCTGGGTAATGGCATGCTTATCTTCTGTTTCAATAAAGCGAGGAATGTGTTGCTAAAAAGAAACAAAACAGAGGAGAATTCCACTTGAGATCAGGAAAAATACCACCCATCTCCTCTGTCCTTATTCTTCGTGGAATTCCTAAAGGCTGACAAATCTGTTTCTGCAGCTCTGCCCGTATGTTCTGTGGAGGAAATGCCTGTGCAACAGACAAGAGACTTAATAATGTCCTGGAGGGAAAAAAGAATAGCATCCTAAACCTCCAGACAGTTGATGTGAGAAGTGGCTGACTCTTCCAGGTAAAGCATGGGGTTAGGGTTTATCAGCTTTGTCCACATTTGTAACTTTGCTTCTTAAACTTGTTTTCCCCTCTGTGAAATGGGGAGGATGGCTCTTGCCTCCACGGGAAGCAAGATACCTCATCATCTCATTCCCCTGTGGTTCTACACGAGTCTCAGAAATTTTGAAACAAACAGTAAATTCCTTTAGATGCGAAAGTGAAAAGAATTTGTGTTCCATGGATTTTTCCATGGAATTAGACACTCCCTATGAGTAGGGAAGTGGTAGAGATGGTGGATGCGGTTGATATTCTAGACCATATAAGCTGGTAGGGTAAAGTTCCTGCAGGAAGGGATCCCTGGATTTCATCCTTACCATCTTCAAGTCTTCCTTCTTAATGGCTAATGCAAGAATGTCATCTCCTTGTAGGACATTGCTAACAGGCTCAGGTTCTTCCTGAATGGGGGGTGTGAGCTGTTCAGGTACCTTTGCCCGCTTTTTTTCTGAAAAGAAGCAGAAGATAACAAGTGCTTAAAAATAGATATATATTAGATTCCAAGGTGGGGGGCACAGCTGGCCACATGGACAGACAGCGGCGGTTGCCAAGGTGACCTGGGCGGCCCTTCACTGGGACGACGGGAGTTCTCTCTTGAAGGCCCCCCTACCCATTGCCCTTGGCCTGCCACAGTGACTGAAGCTTCTATAGCTTCATATAGGGTATTGAGATCAGACGTTCCATTCCGGGCTGTGCTACTTCTGAGCTGGACAGCCTTGGGTACATCACTTTACCTCTCTTGGCCGCAGTCTCCCCTTTTGTAAAAAGAGGACGCTGTACTAAATCAGTAGTTCCCAAATATTAGTCAAATGTCTGCCTCGGAATGTTCTGGGCAGTTTTACAAATACAGCTTCTTGGCTCCTGTGTGGAGTCGGGGTCTGGGAAGCTGTATGTTTTAAAACTCCCTAGGCGGTTCTGATGTATCCTGGTTTGGGACAACTGGACTAAGCGCTTTCTCAGCCTCCTATATTGCTTGCACTGATCCATTCTTCTGGGTGAAGGCATCATGCTTTTTAAGACACTGGTTAAAATATAGATGCTCTGAGGGAGGAAGCACAACATTCACAACTGACCATTTGTTTCATGTTCTTTCATTCAATAAATACTGTGCCAGGTACTGTGCTTGGCTCTGGGGATATAAGACCTCTAGAGATTCGGGCTTCAAAGAGATACACCCATGGGAGACAAGGCTGTCAGGCTGAACTAGGGGAACCTTGGGAGCAGCAGGGGGCCCTACGCAGCTCAGTGCATGAGGTAGTCAGGGAAGGCTTCCTAAGGAGGTGATGTTTAAACTGAGAGCTGAAAGAGAACACTGACAAGGGAAAGGGCTTGGGGAATGGGCATTCCGAAGAGACTAGCGTGAAGAGGCCTAGAGGCAACAGAGAATGGCACACTCTCCTGGAACTCAAAGTATGTGCTTTTAAAATAGTTGGGGTGTAGCGAGGTGGGAGGTAGGAAGCACTGCCTGGAGAGGGAAGTAGCAGTCGTATCACGAAGGGCTTAGTGAGCCGCGTAAAGGATTTCGGTCTTCATGCCGTGGGCCATCACACAGCAAAGACTGCATAAGGGCTTGCGAGACTGAGGACAAGAATATTTAGGAGTCGACTGCAGTAATGAAGTGGTTGACAATGATGGTGGCTCATGGGACTGGAGAGAAGTAGAGAGATCTGAGCCTATTTCTCTCATGTGCCATACCAGAGCATGGCATCGAGAACTCATGGGGCAGAAGCGAGTTCTTCTCCAATGAGGACACACTCCCTGCCTTCCTTCCAGAGATGGGTTAACAGTTTTAAATGCATCTCATTTCTCTGGCTGGTATCCTCCTGCCTGCTGCCCTCTGGTTTAGAATGGTTTGATGTAAGGCCCTACAGAAAATAATCAAAAGAAAACCTGAGTCCTGACTTCAAGGACTTTAAAACAGGACTTGGTTTTGTCCACTGCTTCTCATAGGACTCTAATTTTTCAGAAGTAATATCACCAAAATATCAAAGCAGGTGTTTTGGTTACTAAAATCAAACTTTTTTTTTTTTAGGAAATGCCCACATAGTTGGTGGCAAAAAAAACCCCAAAAACCCAAGCCAGAATCATTCCAAACATAACTCTAAATTCCGCCTATGGGCCAGAGTCCATCTACTCAGCAGTGGGGTCAGCTAAGCGGCATGGCTCTGGTCCCATCCACTGCCATGCATGACCACGCAGCCTTAGGTTTTGATTTCTACTTCCCCTCTCCCTTCTACAGTCGCCAAAGCTGGTGGCAGCCCAAGAGAGAATTGGTACCAGCTGAAGTTGTGCTTTTATAAATATTTTTTGTATTTCTATTTTCCAGGACATCTGTTTCCTCTGTCCATCACCTTGGCTGCCTCTACATCTTCCCTATGCTTTTTACTGGTGGGCGTATAATTACCATGTGTGAATTCATAAACCTTCAACATTGTTCAAGATTTCTAAAACAGTCAGTGAAACTCTGGCTTGAGGTTTTTCTGAGGTTATCGTAATATACAGTCAGGGAATGGTGTATTCTAGTGAATAAGATATTCACAAAAATGATATGTACATTTTAAACTTCAATTCACCCTGCAGAATATTTACCAAGCACTTTGTGTGTGTTATAAAACTACAGAGGTTAAGATATGACTCCTTAACCTATAAAAGGCTAAGATATGGCGCCTTCTGAAGAAATGAAAAATGCAGCGGATAGTGACACACACCGATCCTAACATAAAGGCCTAAAATTAATGGCACAGGCAATAGGTTTGGTTACACATCAAGGCAGGAACAGATGGCGGTAGATCATACAGTTTAAGGCTCTAACCAAAGGTTCAGAAGAGCAGCTGCAGGGGTCAGAGGCAGCTTCACTGGCTAAGTTAGGCCTTGAAGTACAGGGAGGCTTAGCACAGGAGGAGCCACAGAGGTGTTTCAGGTGGGTTCACAGTCGGAACAAAGGTGGAGGCAGGACTGAGCGTGGCATACGTGAGGCATGGCTTGTTGGGGGAGGTGGGGGTGATACTGGAGATGAGACGAAAACCAAGGCTTTGTAAAGCTGAAGCATCTGATCTTCCTTTGTCAGCAGGAAGGAGGTTTGGCCCAGGAGAGTGAAATGAAAGCAGTATTTTAGAGTGATTTATCCAGTGAGGGTGAGTCAGGTAGACTGGAGGGGCAGAGGCAAGTTGGGGAGACCGGGGAGGAAGGATAATCCCACAGGGGTCACTTCAGGACCTGTGGGAAGACTCTGCTGGGTCAGGGTGTCTCACAACTGAACCTGTAGAGGCTCAGTTACTTCCTGTTCATTGGTCTGGAAACTCAAGCTAAGTGGGGCTCCTGGTGAGCCACACAGCTGGCATTTCTCCCTTGACCCTGACAGCTTTGAGGGGGGTCAGAGGTCAGCCCTCTTGTACTGTGACACCTCTGCTGGAGCTAGGCCAGGTGGCCAGAGGCAAGGTGTTCAAACAGGGTGGGGGAGAGGGTACAGCTATAGAGGAAGAAGAAGCCTGGACTCTATAGTTTTCTGTTTCTTGGTTTATCTAAATGTTATTCTTTTTCGGGTTGATTAAAGTCTTCAGAAAATTCTGACCTCAGGGTTGCTGTTGGGGGAACCCAGGGAGGGGCTGTCTCTACCAGGGCTGAGTTTTACTTGATGGGGGAAGGGCATCTGGTACCGCTGGGAGTCCCCCGCACCCCATTTTCTTAGCAACAAGACCTGGGAATCAAAAGGGCTAGGATCTCTAAACAGGTTAGTCACAATATTTGCTTGCCTTTTTGTTTATAATTCAGAGACCTTGGAGAAACACAGCACAAGATTACAAGATTAGTTGATTAGCTGTATTACAGTGGGGAGGGGGAAGTTGTACCCTACTACATTAGAGACTTCCCCTGAGATACTTAGGGGGGTATCCTGCATGCTAAACTAAACACTATGGTTTTTTCCTCCTCACCCTGATGCACATTACCTCAAGGGCTATTTAATAAACTCAATTTCCTCTTATTAATCATAAATATGCAGTGAAAAAAATTTTTTCCTGAATTTATTAAAACCTGATAAGATCTACAGAAACTAGGCAAGCAATGGCTAGGAAAGCCCTTGACTGCCCTTGGGAAAAGAAACCAGCTATTCTTCTCTCTTAACTGTTTAAAACTGTATCATGAAACAGCATCTCAATGCAGCCTAAATCTGACTTCCCTACCATAAAGAAGCATTAAAGAAAGCCATACTGAAAAGAGGCTAAGCTCCTGTTAGTTTAGCTCCAGGCCCCTCTCCTCACACTGCTGGGTCTCCACAGGGCCTGCAAGGGCCCGCCCAGACTATCTGACCTCTCAGGAAAGCCCTTTCCTGGAAAGCCCCCGTCCACCTATGCAGGTCCCTCTGGCTCCCTTCCCTCTCCTCCACCCCCACCACCTCTGTCACCAAGGTCATACTCGGTCACAGTTACAGGCCTCAGCTCATGCTGCTCCCTGGACCTGGAAAAGCAAACCGCTCCCCCAAACCACCACAATTTTTTTCTGACAGGCCACAGATGTCACCTTCTTCAGAAAACCCTCCCCCTTAAATTTGCCATCCAAGGCCTGGGTCAGGTGCTCTGA
>NW_017731390.1:890442-893722 GCF_001890085.2 Hipposideros armiger
CATTTTGTTTATGCATTCATCTGTGCATTTGATTTTTCAAATGATTTTTAATTCAATTCCAGGGATTCTCTGAAGTTCATTCGTGTGCCCCAGGGGTGGGGCTGAGGTCAGTATGACTTAGACACAGAGCTGGGCCATCTGAAAGTGGGTTTCCACCCCTAATGTATGTGCTCAGGGGCTAGCGATTTATCACAACTTGGGAAAGGCAGAGTGGATATTAAGGGAGCCTTCTTAGAGGAGGAGAATTTGAGGTGGGCCACTAAAGAGTTCAACAGGCAGGTCGGCACAGCAGGCACTCCATATGAAGGCATAATAGGAACCAAGGCCCGGAGGGGATAAAGCACAAGTTCGGGGAACAGCATCGTTTAGCCAGCAGCAGTCTTCCCTCAGTTCAGCAACTCTGAGCAACCTCCTCCAGCCTGGGGAAGAGGAGGTGACCAGGTTGACAGAGGACAAGACATCAATTATTGCTTCATGTCTCTGTTTATTTCCACCCAGCCAGATGCCGGGCATGTCGTCAGCTCCTCTTTTCAGAGGCTAAACAATCTCCCTAAATAGAAAGTATGTTTCCTGTACAGCCTGCATCCTCCCCTTCCAGGGACAGCCACCCTCCAAAGCCTGAGGCTGGGGCAGTCTGTTCTTAAGCCCCTCACAGCTAGCTCACCCCTTCATGCCTGGCTCCCTCCTCCCAGTTCATCCTGCCACTTGTGTCTCACCTCCGCATACACACTCAGACCTCTCCCCTATTATCTGCATTGACCTCCCTTCCACTGACCATCCCCCCTACACACCTGGCTCACTCTCCACATCTGGGTCATTCCCCTCAAATCCAGCTGCTGCCCCCCTTTAACAATGCATCACATCACTATCCTCCTTATTAGACCCTTGCTCCGCTAACACACAGCAGGAATCATCCATTCTCTTCCCAGAATGACCTGACTTCAGCCTCATGGGTGATGTGCACGCAGACTCTGGGCACCACCCCTAGGCTTTCAAACTGCTCTTATGCTCTTCTGGAGAAGGGCACACGGGGAGATGTTTTGGAGGCCACAGAGAATTGGGGTTAGGAGCAAGGGAGGCTTTGAAGCAAAATGTGGTTTTGCCTCTCAGTGTTGCCCCTTCCTAGGCCATCTCCCTTCTCTTTAGAGTGGGGACAGTATCAGTCTCACAGAGTTGCCATCACCCTCCATTATTTCATCCTGGTTTGCTATGCTCAGAATCCTTTTCCCATATTTGTGTACAGTCTGTCTGTCTGCCCTTACTAAAGCATGAGGTCCAGGGCAGCAGGGGCCTTGCCTGTCAGGGTCACGGCTGTATCCCAGTTCCTGGAATAGTGTCTGGCACATGTGGGTCATCAATAATGGATAGGGATGGGGGAAGCCTGGAGAAGTGTCAATGGAGGTAGCTGCCTTCCAATATCTAGAGGGCAGGGGAANCCCCAACAATTGATCCCTGAGGTGCCTGTCAGTTCCCCACTTCCTATGTCAAGGTCCCAGTGCGCTATGCCTCCTTCCTTTGGGGTTCTCTGCCTTGTCCATCATCCCTAAGGCATGGGGTACGCCTTGCCCCGTGTCCCATTCCCCCGTGATCTTTACCTCCACCTGGTGTTACCCCCATCCTCCAGGCCCCATGTCATGAACCCCATCCAAGAACCCCTGTCCCTGTCGGGTTCTCCTGAGCTCCCAAGGCAGCCAGCGCCAACCTTTTAGGCTCTCTGCGGCCTCCAAGAATCTGTTTGGAGGTATTCTGAGGCGGGATTCCTTCTTTAGAGGCTTCATGGTACCGTCCGGGCCGAGAGCGTGGCCCTGCTCCGCCGGGACCTGGGATAACTAAGCCGTGGGGCACACCCCCGCGACCCCGCCCGCCAGCGGGCGCAGCTGCGTCCATAGCAACCAGCGGCCCTTGCGGGGGCGCGCCCCCACCGAAGCACCTGGGCGGAGAGTGCTTGGAAGTCACTTTTTTCATCGGGTCGCCCCCGCGCGGGTGCTAAGGGCCGCTCCTCCCTCGCGCAGACCTTGAAAACGCCCTGGGGCCCGACCGTGACGTCACCAGCGGCGCCGGCGAGCGCCATGAAGTTACCAGCCGTGCAGCAGGGTGGGGCAGGGCCTCGCGGGAGCTGCAGGAGGTGGGGGAGGGGCTGCATGCACACGCCCGCCCCTCCCCGCACTAAGCCAGGGGGTGTCCCAGCTGCAGCCCTCTCCCCGGATTGCCCAGATTCCCGCCTGCCCTCCCTTTGTCCTTCCATACAGCCGCCACGGGATTGTTCAGTCTCCCCACTACACACACCCCTGCCCCCCCCCAGCCCCCGTGCCGAAAACCCCTGGAGGGCTTCCAGTGGATTTCATTCACCAGGGGTCCCTGCCTGTCTCCTACAAGCGCCTGGTGACCTCCCCTGCCCACGCTCCCTGCAGCCACTTTCGCCTTCCATCACTTCCCAAGACAGCCAAGCTTCCCTCCCCCCACTTGGAGCTTTCTCATACTGCTTCTCATACTCCAAGGTGTTTTCAGTCCTTGGAGATGCTGACCTTGACTCCTAATTTAAAATAGCCTCTCTGTTATCGCAACTTTATAATTACACCTGGTTTATTCCCCACCACCACCACACCCCCAGCCCTAACGCATTCTGGAATTATTTTGTTTATGTGGTTGCCTGTTGTCAAGCTTGCTGTGAGAATGTAAACTCCATAAGAGCAGAGAGGCCTGTCCCTTGTCCCTACCCCAACCCAAAATTTAGCCCATAGTGGTCACTTTGTGGAATAATGAAGGGGCTCTAGAGCCAGACAGAGCTGGGTTCCAATCCCAGTTCTGCCTGCTTGCCAGCTGTGTGTTCTTAGGCCAGTCCTTTGACCTCTCTGAGCTACAGTTTTCTCATAAGATGGGGGTCATAATGGGCCGCTGTAAAGGTTACACAGGGCCATCTTAAGAATTAACTGAGAGTTTGCATTTAAACTACCCAACACAGTGCCCTCCATACACTGTAGTGTTTTCTCAGTCAATTCTCAAAAATCATGCTGGAGTTGGGGAGAGCAGATGCACTCTGTACCCATTTTACAAATGGAAAAACTGAGCTTCAGAGAGTAGAAGGATGTAAAGTCATCAGACTAGCAAGAAACACAATTTGAACCTGATTCTCCCAAGGCCAAGGCCAGGGCTCTTTGTACCCTGTCCCTTAGGTCATTTCTGAACTTTGCTGCAGTCTGCCCCCAACCAAGGGAAGAACTAGGGAGGATGTAAGGAGGGCTGGTCAATCCCAGTACTCCTAGTGTGTTCTCCACTACTG
>NW_017731390.1:896522-929215 GCF_001890085.2 Hipposideros armiger
GGGTCATTCCCCTCAAATCCAGCTGCTGCCCCCCTTTAACAATGCATCACATCACTATCCTCCTTATTAGACCCTTGCTCCGCTAACACACAGCAGGAATCATCCATTCTCTTCCCAGAATGACCTGACTTCAGCCTCATGGGTGATGTGCACGCAGACTCTGGGCACCACCCCTAGGCTTTCAAACTGCTCTTATGCTCTTCTGGAGAAGGGCACACGGGGAGATGTTTTGGAGGCCACAGAGAATTGGGGTTAGGAGCAAGGGAGGCTTTGAAGCAAAATGTGGTTTTGCCTCTCAGTGTTGCCCCTTCCTAGGCCATCTCCCTTCTCTTTAGAGTGGGGACAGTATCAGTCTCACAGAGTTGCCATCACCCTCCATTATTTCATCCTGGTTTGCTATGCTCAGAATCCTTTTCCCATATTTCTGTACAGTCTGTCTGTCTGTCCCTACTAAAGCATGAGGTCCAGGGCAGCAGGGGCCTTGCCTGTCAGGGTCACGGCTGTATCCCAGTTCCTGGAATAGTGTCTGGCACATGTGGGTCATCAATAATGGATAGGGATGGGGGAAGCCTGGAGAAGTGTCAATGGAGGTAGCTGCCTTCCAATATCTAGAGGGCAGGGGAAGAGTCTGGCTCTTTCTGGGCAGCACCCAAGGGAAAAATTATGCACCAGCTGGAAGATTTGCTATAAGACTTTTCTAAGAATCAGACCACCCTCTGATTCTCCTGTACCTCTTGGTACTGGAGTTCCAGTCCAGGCCCTGGGCCCATCGGCCTGAGCTGCTGGTTGAGGACATGCAGAGATGGATGGACACTGAGTTCTGGGTCTCTGTGCTGAGGTTTTCCACTAAAAGGAAGGCTCTCTGCTCATGCCCATCCCTTCCTCCTTGTCCTGGTTGGGAGAAGACTCCTTGCTGAGGGTATACTGAGGGCTGAGGGAGCTGGCTTACCTTGGGGCTTCTTCCTCTAGATTGTGGAGGGTACCTGAGGAATTGCCCCGTCCCACCGGTGAGAACATTGTTCTAGTGGCGCAGAGCTTGGAACTGGGGGTGGTGAGGGATGAGATGGGAAAATGCTGAATTAAAAGCCCTGGGCCCTAGTCTCTGTCTAGCTGTGTGGCCCAGGCATTGTGCCCCTCCCCCCGCCAAAAAAAATAAATAAATAAACTGTCTCATCTACTTCCCTTAGAGAATGGCCTCAATACAGCCTTTATCGACTTCCCAGGATCAATGCAAACGGGAAAAAAACACACAAAAAAACAAGTTGTGTAAGTACTCTGAAAACTCTACAAGATGAAAGGGATTATAGTCAAGGCCCAGAACACTCAAATCCACTAGATATTATAATTTCTCTCTTAGTGTGGTAGGCAGAACAATGGCTCCCCCCAAAAGGTCCACATCACCGGAAGCTGTGAACTTGTTACCTTACATGGCAAAAAAGACTTTGCAGATGTGATTAAGGATTCTGAGATGGGGAGATTATCCTAGATCATCTAGATGGGCCCAATGTAATCACAAGGGTCCTTATTAGAGGGAGGCAGGAAGGTCAGAGTCAGAGAAGGAGCTGTGATGATGGAAGCAGAGGTCAGAGTGATGAGGCCGTGGGCCAAGAAATGCCGCAAGATGTTAGTAGCTGGAAAAGGCAAGGAATGGATTCTTTCCTAGAGCCCCCAGGAGGAAGACAGCTCTGTGGACACCTTGATTTTAGCCAGTTCAGACTTTTGGCCTCCAGAACTGTAAGATAATAAATTTGTGTTGTTTTAAGCCACTGAGTTTGTGGTAACGTGTTATGGCAACAATAGGAAATCAATATAGATAGAGTCATATAAACACAGTTTCAAATCTGACTCTCCGACTCTCTTTTTCAATATTCCCTCTCAGTTGATGAAATCTTCTGCCCTTACCAGGTGAGCGCAGGACTCCTATGTTATCATTAAGTAGATCACTGCTTATCTGTCTTGAGTTCCATTTTAGCAGAGCATGCCAAACTTGACACACCTTGGTCACACAACCTCTCTGAGTCAGTCTCTTCCATGGCAAAAATAGGGAGTCATGAGCATTAAATATGATTCCACTCAAAAACTCCTTTCACAGAAATTAAGGGTTGTCAGATACAACACAGAATGCCCAGTTAAATTTGAATTTCAGATAAAACAAACATATACGTACTTTTCATATAAGTATGTCCCATGCAATATTTGGGACATACATTAAATACTTATTGGTTTATCTGAAATACAAATGTAACTGGGTGTCTATATTTTTGTTTGCTAAATCTAGCAACCTCAGTCTTGTCCCAGGTCACATAGCTTATAAGCCAAAGGGCTAAGCCTCAATCTCAGATCTTTAAACCCCAAGGTAAGTGAGCATCCTGCTCCATCACAGGCCTGACCTTGAGCAGATAAGCTGAGAGCCACATGGCTCACAACCCTGGATTCACAACCCAACTGAGGCTTCAAAGGCAGATGCAATTTGAGCCTCGGAAACCAATTTCATACCTTACAAATATCTAAAGTGATCATGAAAATAAAATTTGAAAACCACACAAATAAATGCTCAAAAATTATATATGTATACATGTGTATAAAGTATGTAAAATCAAAACTGAGTATGAAAGTGAAAGAAGAAACAACATGCAAAAAATGCTTTAATATATATAAAGTATGTGAATTCAATCTCTAAAGGCCATGTGCCTTTTAGGGTTTTTTTTCTTCTGTCTGATCCAAACAACACAAGTCCAGTGGAGTTTATAAACTCAATGGCAACTGACTTTACTGTGTGCTTATCATGGACTAGATAGCCTTGTAAGCACTTTAGGTGTCCTGACTTTTTTTTCTAAATTGAAATATAATTCACATACAATAAAATTTTATATAACATAAAAGGTACCATTTAAAGTATACAACTCAGTGTTTTTTACTATATTCACAAGGTTATACAGCCATCACCTAGTTCCAGAACTCACCCCAAAAGAAACCTTGTATCCATTAGCAGTCACTCCCCGTCTCCCTCTCTCTTCTGCCCTTAGCAAACAATAATCTACTTTGTCTCTATGGATTTGCCTATTCTGGACATTTCATATATACGAAATCATATAATATGTGGCCTTTTGTGCCCAGTTTCTTTCACTTAGCAAAATGCTTTCAAGGTTCATCCGTGTAACATGTATCAGTACTTCATTGCTTTTTATTGCCAAATAATATTTCATTGTATGAATATACCACATTTTACTTATCCATTCATCAGTTGATGGACATTTTGGTTGTTCCCACTTTGTGGCTATTGTGAAGAATGCTACTAGGGAACATTCATGTACAAGTTTTTGTGTGAACATATGTTTTCAGTTCTCTTGGTTCTATACTTAGGAGTGGAATTGCTGGGTCATCGGGTAACTCTATGTTTAACTTTTTGAGGAACTGCCAGACTGTTTTCCACAGTGGCTGCACCTTTTTACATTTCCACCAGCAATGTATGAGGGTTCTCATTTCTCCACATACTGGCCAACACTTGTTATTTTCATTTTTTTTAAAAAGTTAAAGTATCCCAGTGGGTGCGGAATGGTTTTGATTTGCATTTCCTTAATGGCTTAATGGATTAAGCAGCTTTTCTTGTGTTGTCTATTTGTAAATCTTTGGAGAAATGTTTATTCAGATCCTTTGCCCATTTTTAAATTGGGTTGTTTACCTTTTTTGTTGTTACATTGTAGGCATTTTTACATATGCTGGATATGAAACCCTTATCAGATGTAAGATTTGCAAATATTTTCTCCCATTCTGCGGGGTTTCCTTGCACTTTCCTGTGTTCTTTGATGCACAAAAGTTTTGAATTTTTTTTTAAAGATTTTTTTATTGGGGAGTTGGGGGGATGGGAACAGTGCTGGGGAATTGGGGGAAGGGGAACAGACAAGTTGCTGTTGTTTTGTTCTTCAGTCTAGTTGTGGAGGACGTTGCTTCACTGGCCCAAGTTGGCACCATCATTGTGCTCTTCCCGGGCGAGGCAGATCAGTCGCCGGCTTCTGGACGGCCGCTCACTGCGGCTGCTGGCCGCTCACGCTGGCTGCTGGCCGCTCACGCTGGCTGCTGGCTACACACGGTAGCCCATGGCAACCCACTGCCACAGGGGCTGCAGCCTACGCCGTCGCCGGCGACTCACGGCAGCCCAGCTCCAGGTTGAGCTGTTATTCAGCATCTCAGCTGTGGAGGGCAGTGTCACTGGCCCTCATATGTGGGATCCGAACCGGGGCCCTCTGGCATCCCAAGCCAGTTCTTAACCATCGCGCCACTCGGCCGGCCCCAAAAGTTTTAAATTTTGATGAAATCTAATTTATATACTTTTCTTTGTTTTTTTTAGTTGTATGTGCTAACTTCTTGAAAGTTTACAACAACCACATGAGACAGAAAATATCAATAGCATCCCCATTTTACAGATGAGGAAACTGAGGCATAGAAATGTTAAGTACTTTGCCTGAGATTAAACAGCTAACAAGAGGTAGAGCTGGGATCTAAATAAAAACACTCACACTCCAGGGCCCAGGTGGGAACCATTCACAGCTCCTGTGCTCAACCTGATGTGCATGAGTAGGGTTCTTAAATTCTCCCTGAACCTTCAGGCCTTGTTCAAGCAGGATTGCCTGCTCGACAGTTTTCGTAGTTCATTTTATATTGTTCCTAAATTAATCTGTAAGGTCAGTTTGGGGTGGGGACTGGGAGGAGAGGGCGTTTCCACAGCAACTTCCTCAGTGATCTAAAGCAGCTCCCTTGAGCTGAGGCCCTGTCCATTTTGTCCCTCATCGGTGCTGCCAAGACTCTCAGGGGCTCTGGCCTCTCACTGTGGTCTTAATCACTGTAAGAAAGGTCAACAAAGCAAGTGAGGCCTGTGTAAGTTGGTCAGGTTCAAGGGCAGGGGGGAGCCCCAGGCTGAGTCAGGGACAGCAGGAATGAAGGTAAGAAGGCCCAAGGTCTAGAGGAGGATGAGAGACCTAATCGGGAGGTGAGGGCAAAGGAAAGATACACGCTGGGTGTGTGTCCCATGTGTCAGGGGTCTGGGAGGCAGGTGGGGTGGTCCCTGCTTGCAGAGGTCAGCCACCAGAGGAATGGTGCCGTTCCTGTCCGACCTGATGAGCAAGAGTAAGGAGTGCTGGTATGAGGAATCACCTAGTGAGGAGCCCTTCCTTCCACTGTGGGTGCTGCTGCCTGGAGGCTGTCAGTCTGCCCTGTGGCACCCACCCTCCCAGCTACCCGAGAGGTGGCAAGTTCTATACTGGGCCGGCGGGAAATTCTTCCAGAAGCCCAGGGTTACCTACTGACAAGTTTCAGTATCACAGCGAAAGAACAGGTTTCTCTGTCTTGTCAGGCATTAGGAATTCCTGTTTGGGACCTGCCTTCTTTAGGGCTAGCATGCCCAGGGCACTGTAAATCACAATAAAAACACTAATAGTAATAACTACCACATTTGTCAAATGTGCATTTGTCAGTGCCAGGAACTGCACTAGGCTCTTCCCATCCATCCATCTATCCACCCATCATTACCAACCTTATAATAACCTTGAAGAAGGCATGGCCCCTGCTTTCAGAAGTAAGGAAATGCAGCGGGGGGGATTTCAGGAAGTGCTTTAGAGATGGCTGATTCGGCTGGGAAAAACACACTGATGCCCCTCTAGCCTTTCCCCTTCTTATTGCTTGGAATGCAGACATGATGGCTGGAGCTCCAGGGACCATATTAAACCAGGTGGAGACCTTAGGGATGGAAGCTATGAACTGAGGATGCAGAGCATAAAGACAGAAGCCTGAGTTCTTCATGACCCACGAGAATGGGTCCACCACGCTAGCCCTGAAATACTTTGTCCAGACTTCTTTTATGGGGAAGAAAAATAAAGAAATTTAAGCTTACGTTACTTTGATTTTCTGTCCTATGCAGTTAAACCTAAACTTAATTGATACACACATCAAACCTCTGTGGAAGTATAAAGGGAACTTTCACACTTTACTTTCTATGCTATGGTATTGCTTGCATTTATTATTAGTTTTACCATAAGAACATATTCATATATTGTTTGTATAAGCATTTGTTTTGGAGCCCCAGAGAACTCAAGTTGAGTGCCAGCCCCACTATATCCTACCTACGTAACCTTGGGCAGTCAATTTCTCTGAGCCTGTTTACTCATCTGCAAAATGTGCATGATAATAATAGGACTTATTGGGTTGTTGTGGCGCTTAAAGGAACTAAGGCAGATAACATTGGTGGCACGTGCCTGGCTTACAGCTATTACTGTACTACGTTATGCTACCACATAGGCACTGGTGGTCGCAGAGCCAACTAGAAAAGTTCAGGAAATGTTGAGTAAAAAAGACGTGCCAGGTTGTAAACTGGCACGTGAGTATGATCACTTTTGTGAAAAAATTACTTTTATTTCTACATCTATATGTATATCTATGCATCAAGAGACGTCTGAAGGGATGGTTATCCAAATGTTAGTAATGATAATTTCTGGGTAGAATTTTTCTTTCTTCTATATGGTAGAAAAAGAGAAAAAATTATTTTTGAGCAGGAAAATTAAAAAAAAAAGAAAAACCCTTTGGTGTGTCACAATTCACACCAAGAATTATTAAAGCATTGATACCCTTTGACCTAGCTATCTCTTGGGAACCAACTTAAGGAAATAACTCAAATGAAGAAAGAAGCTATATCCATAAAAATATGCACTGCAGCATTATTTATAATAGAGGAAAATGGGGAACCATTTAAAGTGACTTACATTAGGGTAATAGTTATTAAATCAATCACTGATTGGAACATTGTGCAACAATTAAAATGAAAATGATGATGACCATGTAACAATATGGAAAAATGTTTATGGCAGAACGAGAAGCAAAAAGGGCAGAATGCAAGATTAGATCTGTGCCAGGAGCACAGCTGGGCAAAAATCCTGCATACATTTGGACGAGGACTAGAAGGGAACATGGACAAATAAAACGAGTTTAGTTTGTTGGGGCTGCTAGTTATGGGTGATTTATTTCTTTTTCATTTAGAATTCTATTTCTAAACTGTTGTTTGTGTGATTAAAAAAAATTGGCTCTAAAAATCCCTGCAGGGGAAGACAGAAGGAAGATCTGGGATTCTCCCAGAAGGGGGGTCGGGGGGAGGGGTCTGGATAAGAGAACTTCAGAGGCAACACAGCTGGCAACCACTTCCAGTTTGGTCTTCTAGCTGGGTGGCCCCAGAGGTTGTGTCCTTTTTGCTCTCTGGCTGGAGTGCTCAGATGGACAAAGTGGTTGCCAGAGTTAGGGAGGCAGTTGATTAGTTGATGGTAAAACTAGGGTTACGAGTGCTCTTTAGATTGGAATCATTTGGAAAAATGGATCATGCTTGCTACTGTCAAGGTTATAGAGAAATGAGCACTAGCAAGCTGGCAAGAGCCTCGAGGCAGGCTTCCTGGAGGGTAGCTAGGCGTCGTGTATCCAAATAAAGGATGTGAGTATCCTCAGTCAGCAATCCCATTCCTTGGGATTTATTCTAAACCCAAGGAAATGGTCAAGCCAGTGCATAAAAATATTTATAAAAGATGATCACCACAGAGTTTATAAAAATCAAAATTAAACCCTCAGTTTCACCAAAAAGGAATTGATAAACTAATATTTTGGCATAACCATGCAGTGGTGTATTATGAAGCGCCACTAAAAAAACAGGATGTAGATATAAATTTGACATGAAAGGATGCCCACCATATAGTAGCTAGGACAGGAAGGCTCCAAAGAAAGATGTCTATTATCTCATTTTTTGTTAAGATTGTGTATCTAAATATGTTCCTCTGCATCTAAGAACTTTTGCTAAGATACACACCAGAATCGTAACAGTGACTGATCTTTGAGTGGTGGGATTACAAGTTGTATCGGTCAATTTAGTTTCAATTATGCTGCAGTAATAAACAACCCGAAAATTTACTGGTTTACAACAGTAAGCATGAATTTCTCACTCCTGCTCACGTCGCTGTGGTTGGCTGCTCCTATGCCCAACATCTTCTTCACTCTAGGACCCAAGCTGATGACACAATCTTTATGTGAACACTGCAGGTCTCTTTGGCAGAGAGAGAAGACGGTGGACTACCCACTGGCTCCTACAGTCAGTGTGAGCAAGTCTCATGGTCCTTCTTGGGTTTAAGAGGGCAAGGATATGTGGGATATAAAACTGAAAACAACAAAGGAACAAGACAAACAAATGAAGAAACAAAAACTCACAGACACAGACAACAGTTTAGTGGTTACCAGAGGGTAAGAGGGGTGGGTGGTGGTAGAAGAGGGTAAAGGGGGTCAAACATATGGTGATGGAAGGAGAACTGACTCCGGGTGGTGGGCACACAATGTGATATAATGATATATCACAGAATTGTACACCTGAAACCTATGTAACTTTACTAACAATTGTCACCCCAGTAAACTTTAAAAAAAAAGAGGGCTGGGATAGATCAATCCCCAACAGGACCTCAGGGGAGGGCACTCAAGGAAGGGTGGTAAACATTCTGAGCAATAATACAATCAACCACACCAGTGATTTCATCCTTGTCTTAGTCTGTTCAGGCTGCTATAACAAAAATACCATAGACTGGGTGGCTTAAACAACGAACATTTATTTCTCACAGCTCTGAAGGCTGGGAAGTCCAAGATCAAGGTGTCAGCAGGATTCGGTATCTAGTGCGAACCTGCTTCCTGGTTTATAGATGTTTGTCTTCTCTCCAAGTCCTCACGTGGTGGAAAGACAGAGGGAGCTCCCTGAGGTCTCCTTTATAAGGGCACGAATCCCATTCATGAGGGCTCCATCCTCATGACCTAATCACCCCCAAAGGCCCCACCTTGGGGATGAGATTTCCGCATGTGAATTCTGGGGGGCACAAACATTCAGTCTGTGGCAATCTTATTATTTAAAGGCCTTTTCCTTGCAGAATGCAGGTCTGTCCCAGGAAGTGGGTGGTCTCACGGAGATGGGACACATGGGTTCTCACTGTCGAGTCTCTTCTGGAGGGAAAAGACAGACACCAAATCCAAGCTACCCAACACCAGGCCAAAATGGCAGCTTCAAGCCTGAGGCAGAGGAGTGAGAGAGAGGTCAGGATTCTGCCTAATTTAAGAGATAGGTCAATTGACCTGGACCCACTGTAAGTATAATATGATGATATAACAGACAATTCTGGATGTTCATAAGCGTTGTACCAGGTCAGCTACTTACTTATATGACTAGAGCCCAGTTAGAGGGCTTCTTTGAATATCCCCATATGTAATATGGAAATTATAATAGCTGCCCTGCCTACTTCATACTACTTGGTGCGGAGGGGCGGGGGGAGGGTGCCCTCAATTATAGGGCTTTATAATTTAGTGGTCTCGCATACAGAAGGTTGGTCCTTCGTGCTGTAACCACACACCCACACATGTTACATTTCCCTCAACTCCTCTCATCACCAAAGTAGCTTGTTCACCCCTTTTAATTGTGTTCATGTGCTTTTTAGTAGGGCAGGTAAAAAGTGACAATAAAAGTCTCACTATGAAGGAGAAGCCCTTTGATGGATGGGCCATGGAAGGCCTAGATGCAGAGCGAAGGACCCCCCTTCATTGGGTCATGTCTGCAAGTAGCTGTGTCCCCGTCATTCCTCCTGACCCCAGCCTCCCAGGATGGAAGGCAGGAGATGACAGGGCTTCCCAAACTGGCCTGATTATTAGAGCCATTTAGGAAGCACTTAAAAACTAGATTCCTGGGCTCCGCCTCCAGGAGATTCTGATTCACCTGAGGAGGGTGGGACCAGGCTGAGTCACAGAAACTGATCCATGCCACCCCCACTTGGCCCTGGCTTCTATCCAGGCTGTCTGCATAGGCCTCGTGAGGTGCCCCAGCAGGGAGGGCCTGGGCATCTCAGGTGGCACGAGCCCTGGCTGCTGGGAGAAACCTGAGTGGGCCCAGGTTATCTGATGGTGCACCGGCTCCGGCCCCGTGCTCACTTCTTGAATATCAAGATCAGGGGAAGGCACAGGAAGAGGCTCTCCCAGGCAGCACAGGTCACCCTACAAACTGCCCTAGGGCCACAGGAGGTAGTAAGAAAAACATATTCCCCTTTCTGCTCCCAGCCCCAGAATCAAACGCGCCGCAGGCTTCCACAGTCTGCCTGCATACCCTCACTGATAACCCTGACATTTATCTCTTTACACATCTATCAACATGGCGGTGAGTTCCTCGAGGGCTGGAACAGGTCTTATTCCTCTCTGTGTGCCCGGCACAGTGCCTGGCACATCAGTAGTGCTTGCTAAATATTTCATGAATAAATGAGAGGTAGTAACACTTACCACGTTACCACAGGGTCACAGAAGGACTGACATTCACACCCACTAGGCACACGGGAAATGCACGTGCTCACCTCTGAGGGGTGAAAAGCCCCATCGTTAATCACCCAGCTAGCTAGAGGCTGAGCTTGGCATGCCCCGATTTGCAGCAGCACTAAATTACTTTTGGCATCACAGTACCCTTTGATCTGAAAATTTATGAAGCCTCCTCACAGGAAGATGCCTTTTTCTCACACACATACACATGCACCCTGCATATAATTTCTGGATTAAGAGTATCGGCCCTTCAAAAAGGGAAACTTATTTTTAGACAGATATTCAGTTAATGAATATAGATGGAAAAATAAAGTCAGAAATGAACATTTTGCAAAAACCCCAATCTAATCACTGATTTAGGCAAGGAGCATTGATGGATGCTCAATCATCGGGTAAATAATTGTCAGGGAACAGGAAGAAATCTCAGCTTAGACTTAGCCTCTAGTCCCCAAATCCACAATTTAAGAAGGAGCCTGGACAAAGGAAAGGACCACAGTCAAGGCAGGCTCCAGATGGTCTTATTAGGCTATTTAAATAAAACCAGGTGACCATTACGGCAAGTAAAAGGCCAGTGGAGAGTTAACCAGACTCGGGGTCTCTTCTGAATTCTTCTCCTCTCCCCTTTCCCTGCTTGCTCCCCCCACCCACCCTTCACTCTCTCAAGGAAAAGGCTGCAGGGGACAGGGGACTGGGAGAGAGGACTCAGGAGGGTCTGTGAGGTTCCTGACACCCCAACCATATCCTGGTTGCCAAAAGGGAAGGGACAAGGCTTGCTTTGAGCTTTCCCGCTGATTTCAGGGTCCAGCAGGCCACTGTACTGGATATACGCATGGGTCCATCAGCATACCGCAGTTCCTTCTATGTCCCGTCCTGTATTATAGGGGCTGGCGGCCTGAGAGGGACATTCCTCAGAATCTCTTGCCAGCCAGGATTTGCTTTAGAGGCCACTCGTGAGAAGCACTCACAGGAACCACCATTCCTTCTCTGGCAGTGGTGGGTGCACTTGATGCCAGTTCCCAGACCAGAAAGACCACTCACTTCACTAGCTGGTCTCCTGGGGATGCTACAATGACCAGGGCTGAGATGCCTCCTGCCAGGGGAAATGTCTGCAGTGTCAGCCCAGCCCCCAAGCCCACCTGGTATAGTGTCCTCAGGTACAGGAACACCTGGTCATCCTCCTGGCACAGAGGAGAGGGCTCTCTGCTGCCAGGCCTCTTGGAGTAGAAGCAGCAGGGTCAGCAACAGTGAGTCCAGCACAGCCAGGCCCTCCCAGGAACACCGAAGACCCCTGGAAAACCGAGAGGCCTGGATGTGACTGCCTCATCTCACCAATTTCAATCCCTACCCTCTACCAGTGTTACCCAGAACCCACAGGCCCCTCCTCCTCGGTCTTTCTCGCTTCTCCCGGGTATGCGATCTGTAGTCAGGGATCTCTAAGATTCCTAACCACCCTCCGACCCCCAACACACCCGTGATCCAGCTGCAAAAGGCCCTGCTCCAACAACGTGTTCACCTCCTTGTTTGTTCCAAACACGTCCCAAAGGGTCAACTGGGGCTCAAACTGCTGCCAGTGCTGGGGAGACAGGAAGGTTCAGAGGTGCAGGGACCATGGGTGGATAGTTGGTGGGGCTCTTCTGGGCCATGTGTCTGGGGGTGTGGTGAGCGAGGGTAGAGTCCAGCAAAGGATCTCAGCAACGAGGCCCAGGCCAATGGGCCAGCAGGGAGGTGAGGACCTTCACTCCTAGTCCATGTTCAAGTCGAACTCCAGCTCCCAGCCAAGCCAAGTCTCCCTCCAACCCTTACCCCAACCCCACCCAGCCCCAGCCAGGGCTTTATGGCCCTGACTTCATCCAGAGCAATTTTAAGTTTGATCGATCCTCTATTACATTTCCTATCTGAGCTTTCAGCGCTGCTTAAAAACATTTGAAAACACTTAATCTAGTCTATTCCCTATTGCTGAGAAAATTGAAGTTCAGAGAGGTGAAAGGATGTGTGCCCAAGGTTGTAGTAGAACAGGGGCTGGAGCCCAGGTTTCTGCAGTCCGAGTCTAGGGTTCTCACCCTTACACCACACTGCCCATGAGGCCTTGGCTGGACCAAAGCCCAGCCTCCAGCTGCCAGTCCCAGAGGAATGGGAGGGATGTGTGTGTGCGTATGTGTGTGAAGGAGGAGGAGCGCGTGAGATAGGAAATGATTCAGCACAGCTTAGGAGTAGAAAGCAGTGTGCCAGGGCCTCTTGACCCCTTACCTGGTGAGTGATCCCCACGTCTGTGCGTAGCCCCATGGCCAAAACTTCCTCCAGCCTGAAAGGAAAACCCTCAGAGGGTCTTGGAAAGGAGACCTGTGCTTCCCCCAGTCTTCAAACCCTATGCTGGGATGTGTGTATGGGGAGCTAATGAGGAACATGCAGTATGGGGCAGAACAGGGCAGGAAATAAAGACGTAAACATGGAGGTGTTTCTGGGGGTGCGAGGAAACCCGGGGTGAAGAGCCCTGTGCCCTCCGATGCTCACAGCTCCAGCTTGCCCAGGGGGATGCGCTTCCGGGTGCCATGACCATGCAGCATCACCTCCTTCATCCAGATGTCAGGCTCCAGGGTCTGGATTCGAGCCTCCCGAACGTGGCTCCCGGCCTCCTGGGGCACAAATCGCCCATGGGCCCCTGACGACAACAACCACCCCCACTTTAATAGCAGCTAACATTGAGTGCTTGCCAGACGTTAAGTCAGTGGTTCTCAAAGTGTGGTCCCTGGACCAACAGCATCTAATATGCTACTGGGTTGTCGGAAAAGTCATGATGCATTTTTGCAACGAAAAACATACAAAAAATATGTCATGACTTTTCCAACAACCCAATGGAAATGTAATTTCTCAGGCCCTACACCCACCTGTCCAATCAGAAATTCTGGAGGTGGGGCCCAGGAATCTGAGTTTTAATAAGCCCTCCAGGTAATTCTGATGTACGCTAAAGACAGAACCACAGTGCCAGGCAGTGTATCAAGCACCTTAAAATACACACTCAATGGCTCTATGGCATCCTTTTTTTTGCCCCACTTTAATATATGAGGAAATAGATAGAGGTTTGGAGGTTAATAAGTGGCCCAGGATCACACAGCCATGACATTCCATTCCTGAGTCATCTATTCTATGGTTTACAGGGGACTCACCAGGCCCAATGCCAAGGTACTGACCGCATTGCCAGTAAGTCCAATTGTGGGTACTGAGCGCCCCCTGTGGGGAGGGAGGGAACAGTCAGTGCAGAGCAAAGAGAGTAGCCCCATTTCTGTTCAGGTAAGAGGCACCTGGTTAGAATGTCCCACCTCCTCAGGCCTCAAGGCACCTAGCAGAGACCCTTCTCCCCAAAGAATCACATTTCCCAGGTCACGCCCCAGCCTGCCCACTCCACACCTTCTGCCACCAGCCCCAGGACTTACATTCCGGGCGAAGTTGGAGACCTCATACTGGCGGAAGCCAGCCTCCCTAAGCACTGCTCGTCCCTCCTGGTACATCTCAGCAGCGAGATCGGGGTCAGGGGCAGGAAGGGCACCCTGTTGCACTTGGGTGAAGAGGGTAGTGCCCCGCTCCAGGGTCAACTGGTAGAGGGAGACGTGGTCGTCACAGTGGTGCAGCAGTTCCTTCAGCTGCCGGAGCCACGGCCCCACCTGCTGTGTCGGCAGCCCCAGCATCAGGTCCACAGATACGCGCCCAGGAAAAAGGCGCCGAGCCTCTGCCAGTGTCTGCAGAGCATCACTGGCTGAGTGTGTCCGCCCCAGCAGCTGGAGCTCAGTGTCATTCAGGGACTGGGGAGAGAGGGTCCAGAGTTAAGTGCACAGCCCAGCTCAGAGGGAAACAAAAACACTTGACATTCCTGTAGATGCAGATACGGGCAAAAATACAGAACAAGGCAGGGAGCTGGAAGGCAGATGGTCAACCCAGTACCAAGGGTATCATTCACTGAAGGGTTACGATGTGCCAAGCATTTTTATCTAATTCATTCTTATAAACCTCCAACATTGGCTCCATTTTACAGATGAGAAAACTGATGTTCAGAGATGCTAAGTGACTTGCCCAAGGTCATGCAATGGCAAAGTCAGACCTGGAATTTAGGACGGTCTGACTCCAAAGTCAAGAATCTTTTTACACTTCACTTTTTATATTGAAGTACTTCAAACCTATAGAAGAAGTGAAAAAAAAATTCAATCATCACCTTCATCTAGATTGACCAATTAACATTTTGCCACATTTTCTCGGTCTCTCCATAAATATACTCACATATTATTATTATGTTTAATCATTTGAGGGTAAGTTAAAACCAGCCCTGTCCAAAAAAACTTTCTGTGAGGATGGAAATGTTCTATATCTGCACTGTCCACTACAGTGCAGGTACTAACCACATGTGGCTATTTACATTTTAAAACAATTAAATTTAAATAATCACATTCCAACTGTTTAATGGCGTGTGGTCAGTGTAGATATAGAACAATTTTAGTAGAATATGATAGCCACTGGCTGCATGCTAGTGAGTACTTGCAAAGTGGTTATTTAAATTTAATTAACTTAAAGATTGCACCCTTTTACCCCTAAATATCTAACTGTGTATTTCCTAACAATAAGGACATTCTCTTATATAACCACAATCCAGTTACAGAGTTCAGGAAATGTAACACTGATATAATGCCATTGTCTAATACACAGTCATATTCAAATTTGGCCAACTGTCCCAATAATGTCTACGTAGTAATTTCCTCTTCCTGCTTCAATCCAGAATCCAATCAGGGTTCACACATTGCACTCAGCTGTCACTGTCTCTTCAGTCTCCTTTAGACTAGATCCTTTGTCTTTGTCTTTCATGATACTGACATTTTTGAGGAGTACAAGCCAGCTGTTTTTCAAAATGCGTCGTAATGAATAAGGTCTAGAGATCTGCTGTACATCATTGTGCTTATAATTAACAATACTGTACACTGAAAAATTTGTTAAGATAGATCTCATGTTATCTGTTTTTACTACACACACACAGTCTCTTAGTTGAGGTTTTCCTGAGGTTTCCTCACAATTAGATTCAAGACACATATGCATCTGGGGCCAGAATATCTCAAAAATGATGTGCCTTTTTCAGTATGTCCCATCAAGGCAAGGCCCCGACCCCAAACTCTATGGTAAAGTGGTACCTGTATTAGAAGAGGGGAAAATACTGGATATGCAAACACTAGGGGTCAACCTGAGAGGAATATGTTTCTCCCTACTTAAAAACCTTTAACAGCTTCCGTCACCACTAGGCAAAACCCCAAACTCCCTAGTATGGTGCTGAAGGCTTCCTTGTCTCCAACCTCTCCAGTCACAAGGAATGACTGACAGCTTCCCTAAAACATGCAAGGCTCTTCCACATCCTGTGTCTTTTCCCTATCACATCCTCTCCCCTGGTGATCTCCTCCTCCTCCTCATTCAAACATCACCTCTCCAGGAAGAAATCCATGATTTCATCAGACTGAGATGCCCTTCAGCCTATACTCTGAAAGCCTTTTGTAGAGACCCCCTTCACCATGCTGCAATGATCTGACCACCCGTTTGCCTCTTCCTGTGTCTCCAATCATGCAACACATCTTTTTTGAGCATCTATGTGCCAGGCCCTAAGGTGGGTGCTTGGAATAATGTGATGAACAAAAAAGGCATGCGTGATCCCTGCCCCACAGAGCTTGTGGTCCAGCACAGAAGCAAACAATGACATAGTTACCGAAGTGTCACCATACACTTTTCAGTACCTACTGGGCCCTGGCACCCTGAAGGAACTCAATAAATGTTTGCCCAATAAATGAATGTGACTAGAGGAGAGACAGCACTGAAGGGCTGGGTGTTCTGGGATGGGGTGGGTAAGGTGGGTTACCTGGAGGCCAATGGACAACCTGTTGACTCCTGCTGCCCCGAATGCTGACAGCCTGGAGCCTGGGGCAGAAGTGGGATTGGCCTCCAATGTGACTTCACAGTCTGCAGGCAGGTGGGTTGCTTGGGCCACTGCCTCTAGGATAGCAGCCACAGTGTGGGGGCTGGCTAGGCTGGGGGTGCCCCCACCAAAGAACACAGACTCCACCCTGGCAAAAGAAGATGGAGAAGATGAGACCTGGGGGAGCACTCTGGGATATCTGCACCTGTCCTATCCACTCCCCAAAGATCCACTTCCAGTTTCCAGTACCCACCGCTGCACCCCGCTGAGCCGCAGCAAAGTCTGAGCCTCAGTCACCAGGCAGCTCCGCATAGCAGCCTCCTCCACACCGCGGGGGATGTACTTGTTGAAGTTGCAGTAACTGCAGCGCTTCTCGCAGTAGGGCCACTGGGGGCGGGGGGTGTACAAACAGGGCGAGAGGTAACCCTGGGCTGCCCTGACCAGTTCCAGGGTACAGTCGTACACATCCCCCTCCCCATCCCCACTCCAGTTCCATCTACAGTGGCTACGCCATCGAGCCACACAACTCCCCAAGGCAGATCGGACTGGGGTTATTATGTCCACTTCACTAAGACAAAACTGAGATTCAGAAGGCAAATAACATGGTCAAGGTCACCGAGCTGGTGAGCACCAGAGACTTCAGGTCCCCAGACCCGGACACTACCCTGCCAGGGCACCGGGTCCCAATCAAGACCTCGTCCAGGGACTGGGAACATCAGCAGGCGGGCTCACGCGTGACCAGTCAGTCGTAAATGAGTTCCGGCCGGCGCGGCCAAGCCTCCCGAGCTCCGCCTCCCTCTTCCCACTCACGTGGACGTAAAGGGCAGCGCGCTGGCTCCCGGACTCCGGACTCCGGGATCTTTCTGCACCCTCCGCCCGGCGTTGCCTCTGGGCTATTTTGGCCGCTGCCGCCCAGGCGCGGGCCCGGACCCCCGCGAGTGCCATGGCGCATACTGCGGCTGGTCGCCTCGTGCGTGGGGCAGGATCGGAGGTCGAGATGCGCCCACGGCGCACAGTGTGCGCGGGGTGGGACCGGTGGGCTGTTCGGGCGGAAGGAAGACGGGCTGCGTGACCGAACGCCGCGTCCGACGACGCGCGGGCAGAACCGGAGGCTTTGGGCCTGCGGCGCCACCTGCCGGGCACCGATGCGCTCACCGCAGGCACCTGCCCTTCCTTTCCCTCGTAGCGGGAAGAAGGTTGTGCGGTGAGCTGCCCACCTTTTGGCACCCTGTCCGGGGGAGAGCCCCCTGACCCATCCAGGAATTGTTAATTCGTTCAATGAATTCCTTCACATTTTATGTGCCTGGCACAGAGCTGGGCGCTGGGGAAACCCAGATGCATCAGACCAGGTCACAGTACAAGGTGTATAAGATAGGAGAGAGGCAAACCAACAAAAGAAAACAGCCAACAGATATTAATTCAGCACCTGCTGGATACCAGGCCAGTCTGCTCTGTGATGTGGAGCGATCTGTTACAAGGGCGGTGGAATCAGTAGGGAGGAGAGGGCACTTGGGCTGGACGTTGAAGCAGCAGAAAACCCCAGACTGGAGACTAGGCTGTCATCTCCTGGATCAGGCCAACAACACGCCCCCCACCCCCCCAACACACACACACACACACACACACACACACACACACACACACACACACACACACACACCCTGCTGGGAGGAGAGTCAGGGATGGTGTCTGTGATACAGGCAGGATGCAGGTAAAGGGCTAGGAGAGCAGGCACCTAAACAGTCCCATGAAGTGGAAAGATCATGGGCTTTGGAGTCAGACAGCTGGGTTCTAATTCCAGCTGTATGACTCTTGGGCAAAACACCAAACCTCCCTGAGTTTCATTTCATCATTTGTGAAATGGGGCTAATGTCTCCTTGACAGCGTTGTTGGGAAGATTTCAAGAGAACGTGTACATGAAAGCACCTAGCATAGTGTCTGGCACTCAGAATATCCTAATCTTATGTTCATTTTCTAAAAAGTAAAGAGGAGGCCACTGCTGCTGGGGGCAGACACATTGAGAGGTAAGGATGGCAAGCAGGAGGAGCTGTTTTTATTTCTTGGGTTCAGCTATAGCCTAATTTATCTGGCTCTGCCCCTCAGGGAAGTCCATGTTCATCAATGAAAACATATATACTATATAAAAATTGGGTTGGTTGGGGAGGGGATGAGGGAAGTAGGGAGATGAGGGATGATAGCTATAGGGTATGGAGTTTCTGTTTAAGGAGATGAAAATGTTTTAAGTTGACTATGATGGTGGCATATATCTGTGAATATACTAAAATCCAATGAATCGTACACTTTAAATGGGTGAATTAGATGACATGTGAGCTATATCTTAATAAAGCTGTTATAAAAAAGAATACTTCTTGCTGGACTAATCTGGTGACAATGTAAAAAAATTAGTGTAGTCTTTAAAAAGTCTGGTGACAATGTGAAAAACAAATGAATATAGTCTTAAAACTCCTCACTCAATCCCTTTGAGATACCAAAGGGATTGAGTGAGGAGTAAATTAATTTGATAATGCACACCAAAGTGCTTAGCACCATTGTTGACAAGGAATAGGAGGTCTGAAAGTGCGAGTTTCCCTTTAGTCTCTTCCCTTCTCCTTCCCATAGTAGTTGCCAAGACAGCATGCCAGCAAGGGACCAGCCAAAGAAAACAGAGAAGATCTTTATGCCAAATCACAAAGACAGACTAGGGGAATGTGGGGGAAGGGCAGGGAGGGTATGGGAGGGTCCCCCTCCTCTTTAGTCACAGGTTTAGGTGTCGTTCCATCTGTTCTCGAAGTTTGAATTTCTGGATCTAGAGGAAAGAGAAAGGAATGAGAGTGAGGCTTGGGGCCTTTTTCAGCTAGGGTGACCAACTTGGTTTGTCTTGGTTTGCCTGGGACTGGGGAGTTTCTTAGGATAAAGCTGGGAAAGTTTGGGGCAGGATGAACTGACTAGTTGGTCACCCTACTGCCAGATTCTTACCCATGGCTAAGGGCGGCATAGGTGGGGCCACCTGGCCTTCTGCACTTGGGTCCCAAGCTACCCTGCCCTTCCCTAGTCTCCTCCACCTTACATACCTTTCCTGAGACAGTGAGGGGGTAGTTGGTGACAAACACGACGTATCGGGGAATCTTGAAGTGGGAGATCTGCGGGCCAGAGGGAGATACAGCATGAGGCTGGGTGGGAGTCATAGGGTTGTGGGAGGGGACAGTGGGCTGAGTGGTTGGCTGGGAGACGGGTTTGAAAAACTGAGCACCATCAGTTTGGGGTGAGTTGAGGCTCTCACCTTCCCTTTGCAGAAAGCCTTGATGTCTTCAGGTGTAGTCTCCTCCCCCTTCTTCAGCCGAATGCAGGCACAAATTTCCTCTCCCATTCGGTCGTCCTTCACTCCTACCACCTTCCAGAATCACAGATAGATATCAGACATCACCATCCCCATCCATGTTTCCTGTTCACTTGGGCTTACCCGGATTGGGTGCCTCACCTGCACTTCCTGCACCTGCGGGTGTGTGTGAAAGAAGTCCTCGAGTTCTGCGGGGTAGATGTTCTCTCCACCCCGGATGATCATATCCTTGGAGCGGCCCACAACTTTGCAGAAGCCCTGCTCATCCATCATGGTGATGTCTCTGCAAGGAAAGGCCAGGAATGGCCTCTCACTTCTGCCTCAGCCGGCCCGCTCACTCACTCATTCATCAAACATTTATTGAGCATCTACTATGTGTCTTGCACTGCTCTAAACTCTGGAGGATACAGCATGAATAAGATAGTTCCTGGAACTTACAGTCTCGTGTGGGAGGCAGACACACACAAACCAATACCTACAACATTCTCTCTCAACATATCTATACATATGCTTTCCATGGCTGGCTTCTTTTCTATCATTCAGGTCTCAGCTCAAATGTTTCCACCTTAAGGAGGCCTCTGACCACCCAGTCTAAGAAAAGATCCCCTCCCTATGACAGTCACTTCCTCTCCTCTGATCCTATTTTATTTTCTTCATTTTGATCAATGTCTGAAATGATCCTGTTTATATTTGTCTCCGTCTACCAGACATGTGGGAAATAAGAGCAGTATCCTTCTCATCTTGCTTTCCACTGGACCATCGGTGTCTAAAATAGTGGCACATTGCAGGTGCATGAGAATTTGTTGAATTAACAAATCAGTGATGGAATCTTGGCTTCAATTCTGCAGATACTGGTGTAGTGCACCATCCTAGGCACTCTCATCAGTACCGCGTTTGATCCTTCCATGAGCCCTATGCATTGACTATGATCATCCCCATTTGACACATTGTGGAGATGAAGTCTCTATGATGTGAAGGGGCCATCCTGACACACATGTTCTCCCTCTTCTAGTTTAATGTTCCCTGCTCAACCTCAGGACCCCCAGCCTCCCCTCAGCAACCAAAACCTCTACCCCACCCTGTCCTCTCACCCTGTCCGATACCACTTGTCCTGTCCAATTGCTTCCTCAGTCTTCTGGGGCTCATTCCAGTAGCCCAGCATGACACAGTACCCTCGGATCCACAGTTCTCCGGCTGTATTCAGCTCTGCCAGTTTCCCCGTCTCCATGTTTATGATCTGGGCCTGAGACAGGGTAGCTTCAGGCTGGTGCTTCCCACCCTCTCACTTCAGGATGGGGGCCCTGAGAAATGGGGAGAACTTTGCCTTTTCTCCCCCCAATCATGAGGCCCCCCTGGCTCTGCCCATTCTGATTTAGGGAAGGGAGACAAAGGCCAGAGTGGCCCCATCACCAATCAGACACCTGAGCTGGGCATGCAAAAACACGTGAGGCCCAGGCCAGGGGTGCTGAGGTGGAGTGCACAGGAGCTACCACAGAGAAGGAGGCCTGTGGAAGGCCAGGCCGGCTGAAGAACTGTAAACTGTGCAGAAGAAAAGGGAGTGTCTTCTTACTTCCCATTAAGCAGCAAATAGAGAAGCCAAAGAGGGTGGCGTGGCAGGGCCATGTGAACAGGAGAGGCAGCAGAGAGGAAGAGTCTGAAAGCCTAATGGAGAAATGAGCCACAACAAATGTGCAAGGAAGGCTTAGCTTCTATGTGCCTCAGTGTCTGCACCTGTGAAATGGGGAGAACTGCACTGGCCCCTGTCTACCTCACAGGTGGGCATCCCACAGAGAGTGGCAGTGAGGCTGTCTGACACATGAGAGGGGGCTAACATCACTACACACTCACTCCAGGGAGGAAGGCAGGATGGCAGTTGGCCCCAAGGGAAGCAGCTGCTTGGGCACATTGGCCCCGATCCCAGAGGGGCAAGGATACAAAGGGGCAGAGGAAACCAGGTGAGGGCTGGCATAAAGCACCAGTGTTGGAGCAGGAAAGGAGGGAGAGACGATCTGGGTCAGCCATGAAGTGCAAGGAACCCCTAAAGAGACAGGCTGCTTGACAAACTCAGTGTTTATACTAAGCAAAAAGAGGAACTCTGCTGAAGTGAGGGTGGGGGGCCTATGGGAGAGAAAGAGCTGTGTAGGAAAAATCTCTGTGCTCTGACTCCTTTTTGAGGCTGTCCTGGCTGCCCTGAAACAGACAGTGGGGCTTGGCAAAAACACACCTCAGACAGGAAGGGAGGCTGCGGAGAAGTTCAGCTGGCGACTGCTCATGGCTGCTGCTCAGCTCTTCCTCTCAGCCCACAGAGAAAGCCACAGGCCAGGCCCAGGGAAGACCCTTCTGTGGGGAAGGGTGGGGTTCTCTGTAGGAGATGAGGTCTGGGAGTCCTGGTGTGGGGCTCACCTCTGTGTGAGGCATGATTCTGCCCACACTTTCTGCCTTCTGCTCCACAGTGTCCTCAGGAAAGGTCATGAAGGTCACAGGGCTGTTCTCTGTGGTTCCATAAGCAACCTAGAGGGTCCAGAAAGGACGTTTGGAGGGAGCTGGGGGACTGCAGAGGGATGGCGTGAGCTACCCTGAGGGGTTGGGAGGAACTCAGGGGAAAGTGGAGGGCAACTGAATGGTGGGGAGAGAGGCACAGGTGTTAGAGATCAGAGGTCAGGAGGCAGAGGAGCTGGGACATTGAGCCGATTAACTCAACTAACAAGGGCCCCAGATGTGAAATACAATTGAGAGCAGAGAAGCCATTCTTTTCTAGCCAGGACTCTCTCAGTCTCTGTTTCCCTGGGGCAGCCACATCCCTCAGCCTGTGGCTCCCAGTGTTACCCACACTCAGCCTTCTCTCTCCCGTCCCCAAGCTGCCTTAGCCCCTCCACTTCCTGATTTCAGGCCACAACATCCCCCGCCCCTCCCTTCCAAGCCCAAGGTCCCATAAACTTGATGAGAAAGCCAGCCTGCCTTGGCCCAGCTGGGAGCCACACAGACACAACCCCCCATCCCCATCCCTACCCTGCCCCATCCACCAAAACTCGGGACAAGTGCCTAGCCTTGGGATGGGTGCCCCTCAAGTTTTGGAAAGTTTCCTGTGAATTTTATTCCATCAAAATAAAAATACAGCCAAAGCAAGGATTTTAAAAGCCAGTGGCACCTCCTCTCCCCCCTCCCCAATTCCAGTGGTTGGAACATCCTGAGCAACAGAAAACCAGAAACCAGTCTTAGAGGAGCCTAAGTGCCATGAGGGAACTTCTAGGCCGAGTATGATCCTCATCTAGAGGCAATGGGGTGGAAGGGGCTTAGGAGAGGGGCAGGACTCCACATCTGAGCACTGAGTGAAAAGATAGGGACTAGCCACTCCGTATTCTAGGTCCCCTCCAGTCAGCAATGATACCAGACCTTTGTCTGTCCCCCTCTCCCCCTGCCACCAATTTCCTCTGTATCAGCGGGCATAGCTCAGGCTCAACTGGGGTCTGGCAAGACCAGGGGTCCAGTTCATCTCCTAACCCCAACGCAGGCAACACTCCCTGCCAGGTAGCCCAGAGCTGAGACCCTGACTGCCCACCATCCTCTTTCCACAGGAATTCGGACACGGTAGCTGGCAAGTGGACACAGAGACCTGGTGGGCTGGAGCAGGGCTGCCCATAGGACCTGAGCTATCCAGGACTGGTCCCTTGTAGCCAGGACCTGGGCCCCCTCATCTGCCCTCCCAGTCCTGGGGCCACTGCCCAGGTGTGGCCTGTGCCAAGTACATCTTGGCGCCACTCTGGCCACCACCCTGAGAGACCCCTCAAGGGCAGGTCGTGACCACTGGGGGTAGGAATGAGGGGATGGGATATTTTAGGGAGATTAAGGGCGGGTGTGTGGGGGAGGGGCTGTGCTTGTTCAGTTGCCCCGACTCTGTGCTTGTGGTCTTCAGGTGTGTTTGCAAGTCCTGTGGGTCACTCCCCACAATCCACCACCCCCTCCCACACACACACACACACAGACTTTTTTGGTTAGTCTTCAGCCATGGAAAAATGGGAGAGTGGATACAGGGCAACTCAAGTTTCGGGTTGGGAGACGGGCCGAAGGCAAGTCCAAAGGTGGGGTAGGAGCTCCCATCTCCTTGGGGCTGGCTGAGTGTCTAGCCAGAAGGGGGAGCCCGACGCCAGGGCGGCTCGCACGCTCCGCCGGCGCCGCACAAGAGCCCCATTAAAGCGCCGCCGGCTGGCCGACCGCGGCGAGACTCGCGTCCGGCTGTCCGGCCCGGCTTCCTCCCTCCCCGGGTCCAGGGCACCCGGCCCAGTGTATATGGGGGGGCGGCATGGAGGCTCGAACTTGAGCAAACAAATATGTTCATGGAACGCCTCCCTCTCTGCGGCGTAATCTCAGGGCGCTAGACACCCCCCTTCTTAAAAAAAAAAAAGCATGGAGAAAGGAGCTAGGGGTCTGGAAAGAAGCAAGATCTGAGAGCAGGGGACGAGGTCGAGGGCCACCCTTTCAGCCCCGCACGGTGACCAGCTGGGGGAGAGGCCCCCTCCCCTCTCCATGGAGGGCGGGGGCGCATCTCCGGGCGGGAGGGAGTTAAGCCCGGTGGCCTCGATGCTCCACGTAGGAGCTGGCTTTGGCTGCCAGTTGTGGTCAGGGCCACCGTATAAATAGGGCGGGAGACCCGAGCGGCCGAGGACTTCCCGCTGCCCTCACCCTGCCATCGTCGTCGCTGCCGCTGCCCCCAGCCCAGCCCCAGGCATCCTGGCCATGGCCCGCCAGATGCTCTTGCTCAGCCTCGGCCTCCTGGCCGGCCTGCTGCCGATGCTGGCCGCCTGCCCCCAGAACTGCCACTGCCACGGCGACCTGCAGCACGTCATCTGCGACAAGGTGGGGCTGCAGAAGATCCCCAAGGTGTCAGAGAAGACCAAACTGCTCAACCTACAGCGCAACAATTTCCCGGTGCTGGCTGCCAACTCATTTCGGGCCATGCCGAACCTCGTGTCGCTGCACCTGCAACACTGCCAGATCCGCGAGGTGGCTTCTGGCGCCTTCCGCGGCCTCAAGCAGCTCATCTACCTGTACCTGTCCCACAACGACATCCGCGTGCTGCGCACCGGCGCCTTCGACGACCTGACTGAGCTCACCTACCTCTACCTGGACCACAATAAGGTGACTGAGCTGCCCCGGGGGCTGCTCTCCCCACTGGTCAACCTCTTCATCCTGCAGCTCAACAACAACAAGATCCGTGAGCTGCGCGCAGGCGCCTTCCAAGGCGCCAAGGACCTGCGCTGGCTCTACCTGTCGGAGAACGCGCTCAGCTCCTTGCAGCCCGGTGCTCTGGACGATGTGGAGAACCTCGCCAAGTTCCACCTGGACAGGAACCAGCTGTCCAGCTACCCCTCGGCTGCTCTGAGCAAGCTGCGGGTCGTGGAGGAGCTGAAGCTGTCCCACAACCCCCTGAAGAGCATTCCCGACAATGCCTTCCAGTCTTTCGGCAGATACCTGGAGACCCTCTGGCTGGACAACACCAACCTGGAGAAGGTGAGCTCCTGGCTGCAGAGCTCTATCCTGGCTCCTTCTTCTCAGCCTGGAGGTGCAGGGATCCAGGGGCACAGCTGGGAAACATTTCCTCTCCCCTAAAATTGCCTCTGTCCCTCTGGCTAGCTCCAAGGTGATGAGCTCTGTCCATCTTGTCACATCCCCACTCTCATTCCTGACCTTCTGCCCCTGTCTCTAGTCTCAGCCACAGCCCTCCAAGCGTTCCTACCTATAAACAGAGTTGGGGCTGCCCAGGCCCCACCAATGGCCCCTAGGAGGCATGTCCAGTGCTCCCAAACCCCCTGCTGTGGGCAGCAGCCACCTCTTCCTGTTGGGCCTCTGCCCCTCCTCTGCTGTTTTTTCCCCGTGTCTCCAGTAAACTTACCACCCCATAAAGGAAGGTTTGTTTATTGAAGAGCGTTCCAGAGGAGCTGGGTGAATCAGGCCCACAAAGAGACCCTGTTCCTGGAGGGGGGCGTGCATGTGTGCTCTGGTGGGGTTGGGGGCTGGGGAGTGCGGGGGGAGCAAATACCTGAGGAAGATCTCCTCCATGCCCCCTCCTCAGTCCACACACACATTCCACTGCATTCTTAGGTCCGTTTCAACTGAGTAGGGACCGGGGACCAGAGGCTCCCCCAGGTTGCAGGCATGGTACCCATGAGCTCTGGGAAGGGGCAAAGGCAAGAGCCACACACTCCTGACAACCTTTGGCATAGGTCCCAGGTGTCTCCCCACAGGGAAGACTGGCTGTGCCTCACCGTCCGTCAGACCACTGACTGCCCTTTGCCCACCCCAGTTACCAGACCCATCTCCTGGGTGCAACCTCTTTCAGTCCTTCCTCCCCTATGATGCCTGCACCTGGCCAGGTGGGGCTGCCTTGGGTCCGGGTGGAATCCCTACTTGGGGATGGAAAAATCTCTCTGGTATGGGGACTTCAGCCAGGAGGTTTGGGCAGAGACCAGGCCAAGGTGGGGGAGACAGTCATCAGAATAGTCTGGTTACCAGAGAACTTCACACCCCTCCCTGGCCACAGGCATGGAGATGAGGGCAGAATCATACCTGGAAGGCAGCCCACCTTTGTCTGCATGGATGGAGCCTGCCCAAGCCTGCCCTTCTTCAGTCCGGCCCCTCGCCAGCTTAAGTCAGAATCCCCTGTGGCCCACCAGTGCCAGAGCAGCCTTTCAGTGGGCAGCAGAGCAGGACAGCAGGGGCCGATCTGGGGCAAGGGAGGCCAGGCAGGATCTGTGACGCCTGAGCTAAGATGTGGGCACCAATAGAACGTTTCCTCTGGAGCCATCCAACCTGGAGGCTCCACCAAGGAGGCTCCACAAATAGTTTCTGGCACGCAGTGAGGGAGCAGTAAGGACAGAGCTGGGGGATGTCCCAGGACCATGGGGTTGTGGGGAGCCTGGGCCCACTGCCCATCCCACCAAACACTAACCAGCTTCACCATGTGCCAGCTTGGGCCTCTGGGGCCAAACTCTGGCTGCCTCCCCAGTCACAGTGTTTGTGCAGGGAGTGTGGTGCCAGGGGCAGAGGAGCTGGGTGTGGTCCTGCAGCTACTGTTTACTCCCTAGTATGACCCTGGGTAAGGGACTTAACGTCCCTCCCCAATCTGTATATTGGAAATAACACCAGCTATCTCGAAAGGTGGTTGTATGGATTAAATCATTGGCGACAACTTAGTCATGTTGTGACACTCCTCAAGGTACCACTGCTTATGTCCAGGAAAGAACGGGAAGAACCCTGCCCCTCTGGGGCCATAGAACTGGGAAAGGCTGGACACTGGGGTTGGGGTGCTCACTCGTGCCCATCCTTGCCCCCCAGTTCTCCGATGATGCCTTCCTGGGTGTGACCACGCTGAAACATGTCCATCTGGAGAACAACCGCCTGACCCAGCTGCCCTCCAACTTCCCCTTTGACAACCTGGAGACCCTCACTCTCACCAACAACCCCTGGAAGTGTACCTGCCAGCTCCGGGGCCTCCGGAGGTGAGAGTACCCCCATGCCACCTCCCAAGCCTACCCTCCTGTGATGCAGTGAAGACACTGCCCTGCACTAAGACATCCTGGGCATATGTCCTAGATCTGCTACCTAATAGGTGTAGGACTTTGTGAGTTCCCACATTTGTGAAATGAAGATGACAATTTCAGACTATCCTGGAGCCAAGTCAATCCTGGCCTCATGGCTCACTGTCCCTTCTCCCAGCTTTCCCACATCTCTTCCCCAACCCCGGCATCTCTCTATCTCTCCAGGTGGCTGGAAGCCAAGACTTCCCGCCCTGATGCAACTTGTGCCTCACCCGCCAAGTTCAAAGGCCAGCACATCCGTGACACAGATGCCCTCCGCAGCTGCAAGTTCCCCACTAAGAGATCCAAGAAAGCCGGCCGCCATTAAACAGGTGGGTGCAGGACAGGAAGGTCCCCATTCTCCTCTCTGGAGATTCTGGCAAGTGAGGAGGGTGTCCCAGGGTACTCCTAGCATGTAGATCCTCTAGTTTTGCAGGAAGAGAAAGGGAGGACTGGGGCTCCCTTCTAAAGGGGAAAATGACACTGACTAGGACTCCCACCATTCTCTCTAAGCATCATTTGGGTTTTTGGAGTCCTGACACCGATTCTTGCCTCACCACAGGTCCTGACCCAGCTGGTCCTGGTGACTGGCCTCTGCCTTCTGCCGGAGAAACTACTGACCTTCCCACCTCTGACCCCCGCCTTCTTTCACAGCCTCTGCTGATGCACAGAGCTGTCCACACCTAGACACGTCCTGGCAGGGAGACTCGGGCACTCCAGCACCAACCCAGGTCCACAACAAGGGGCCATCACACTTGGCCCCTCTGCCTGGCTCCTCTCAGAGAAGCTGTTGCCGAGACCCCCAAGTCCTTCAGAACCAGAACTGGTTGGTCATCAGGATGGCCACCCTTCCAGAATCCCCCTTCCCTCTGCTTCTCTTTCCCTGCCATTTGGAAACAAACATCAGATCCTTGCCCCACCCTTGTTTCAAGAAAAGGTCTTAAGTTCATACCCCAACTCTGTCCGCTTCCGCCTGCCAGGGCGCTCTAACAGGACACTGGTGCTTTGCCGCATATCCCCCCATCTGCATTTCCTTCCCAGATTTCTATAAAGTTATGTATGTGTAATATTTACTCCCCGTTCCTTATCTCCATGACTTGCCAGCTGCTGCTGAGGTCAGATTGCATTTTCTCACATCTGCTTTCTGAAAGGAGGGTGGGCCTCGAGGGTCATCCCTGGTGATCTGGCCTGGGCTCACTCCTGTTCCCATCCATCTGTTCTCAACCCAAGGCCTGGCATGCCCCCGACCCACAGCCCCAGCCCCAGCCCCAGCCACCACTCACCACCAGTTCCTTCATGTTCAGCTTGTTGATGATGGCTCGGATCAGCTCTGGGGGTGCAGAGGACCCAGCAATCACACCTGAATCAGAGAGAGGGCTGACACAATTCCCCTTCTCCAGGCCCAGTGGACCCCTTTTGCCTGCAGCTCTTTCTAGGGAAGAACATTCATTTCTCTCACCTGATCCTGGACTGCTTCCTACACCTGGCAGCTGACCTTGGGCTGGTGTCCAGGAATGTTCAGGATTTGCCTCCCTCCCACTCATGTTTCTACAGTGACCTTCTTGCCCCCTAAGTAAAGGATTGGGTGTATACCTAGCTTACCCAGGCCAGTCCTGGCCTGGCCACCCTTGGCCCCATCCTACCTCCACATATGGTTGAGAGGTCATAACTGGAGAAGTCTGGCTGGTTCAAAATGTCCACGTACATTGTGGGGGTGCCATACAGGAAGGAGCCTCTGTATAAGCGGGGGTAGCATCTCAAAATCAGGCTTGGAAATAGAAGGGAACTCCCTTGTGTCACCCACCCCACCTTGAGCCTGCAGTAAGGGTCAAGGCTGCAACTGCGGGGCACAGGCAGGAGAAACTCTTTGGAGGAGGAACTAGTGCTCTCCTTGGGTGCCCCACTACCCTGTTTCCATTTCTCTTGGCTGGAGAGAGGAGACATCTTGGAGAGGGATCAGGGCCCAGGAGTGAGGACTAGGAGGGTCTCATGAGCCTGCGGGTAGCTGCCCACTGATGCCCACCTCTCTCTGCTGATGGCCTCCAGCGCCTTCTTGCCATCAAAGACCGGAGAGGACACGATGAGGGTGGCACCGTGCATCATGCTTACTATTGTTCCCGCCACAGAACCCAGGCAGTGGTACAGGGGGGTAGGCAGGATTATCCGCAATTTTTCTGGTGTCTAGAGATGGAGGCAGGAGGCTGGGTCTATCCTGGAGCCAGGAGCCCCAGAAGCTAGTTCCTCTAGCCAGCAGGGAAAGCCCAGCAAGCCCACCTCCCCACACCTGCAGGGTGCCAGTCAGCCTGGGCCAGCATCCCCTTACCTTCAGGTGCATGTTCAGGTGCTCCCCTATGTAATTGGCATTGTTGACAATGTTGTAGTGGGAAAGGGTGGCCCCCTTGGGCCTGCCTGTCGTCCCCTAATAAGACAAGCAGGTGACACTTGGCCTCTTTTTTCCCATCTGCTTCCCAGCCTGGGCCTCTGCATGGAAGAGCACTGGACTGGGAGTTAGGAGACTGGGACTGTGGCCCCAGATCCATTCATTCAATATGTATCCACAAAGGTTTACCACATGCCTGCACAGTGCCATGTGTTAGGATCCAGAAATGTGGAAGATAAGATCTCAGCCTTCATTCCACTCCTAAAGTGGCTGAGCGAACTCTGTGGTCCAACAGCAGATTCCCCGTCTGGGCCTCAATTTCCTTATCTGCTATATGAGGCGGGGGGCAGGCTCTACTAGCTCTGACCAGTGGTGACACAGTACATCTGCCCCTGTGCTGGGGACCAGAGGGCTGGGGGAGGGGAGGCATGTGACAAGGACACCAGTTGCTAATGTTTACCAGGGCAGAGAGGATATCTAGGGCCATCCCTCCAGGAGAAGAGTGTTTGCACTCCTGACCTCCTGTGTTCTCATTCTCAGGGAAGGGTCACAGGGGCAGGCAGGGATTAGCATGCTAGCCTGGGCTTGGGGCCTGGAGAACTCTGCCCTACCGAGGTGAACTGGATGTTGACAGGGTCATGGCAGGACAGGAACTGCTGGGTGTACTGGAGCTGGGCCAGATGCTGCTCTCTGCTGCCAGCTGCCACCACCTCATCAAGGAGCAGTGTTCCCGGCAGAGGGGTATCCACCGAGATGACTGTGGTCAGATCTGGGAGCCTGGGGGTAGAGACAATGGTGCGAGTCAGGGGCTGAGGTAGAGCCCAAGGAGACACCATCTTTCTCCCTGGAGGTGGGTAGGGGATGAGGGGGCCAGGATGCCACACGATGTGCCCTTCCCAACCCAGGACATCCCCACCTCTGACTCTTCAATGCCCCCGGCTGGGCCTTCTCCACTTCTGGACAGATCTGCTTCAGGATGTTGTAGTATTGCTGGGTCTTGAATTGCTTGGGGAACACGAGGGCTTTGCAGCCCACCTGTGGAAGGGGACCCCCTCCCACAGTCAGCAGGAAACCCCAGACTGCGTATCTTGTGGAGCCCACACTAACAGCTGCTCTCTCTTATACACATGCACCACTACTCTGACATGCACATGCACCACCCTCTAACACACACACGTACCAGCTTACTCACACACTATCTCTGTGATGAATGCATGCATCACCCCCAATACATATACCAGCCTTGTATCTGCCCAACCACCCCCTCCTCCTACCCACCCACAGCCTAAAGAATGACAGACTATACATGCCCTCCCCACCCCATCAGCCCTCTCTGACAACCAGAAGTCCCTTGTGCCAGGTACCCACATGGCCCCACCCCCTGGAATGGGTCCTACCTTCTGGAGGACATACTCCAGCTCCATAGCCTGGTAGGCTGGGTTCACAGACACCTGGTAGAGACAGCAAGGGTATGTCAGTGTCCTGGGCAGTCCCTGTCCTTACTGCCCCTCCACCCGCAGGAGGCACAGAAACACAGTGTAGACAGAGGCAGCACCCTGCCCCTCCAGACCTCCTTGGTGGCCTCAGGAGAAAACACTACCTGGTCTGAAACCAGCCAGACATAGGTTTCATTCTGGGACCAAGGAGCCAGGGGGCTTCCCCAGAATGTCCCCCCTCCGCGCCTCCTCCCACATACGCAACTGTGCCAGGCAAGCCCCTCCTCTCCTCACCAGAATGATGCCCGCTTGGGCTGTGGCCAGCTGCATGAGCACCCACGCATAGGAGTTGGGACCCCACATGCCCAGCCGGTCACCCCTGCAGAGGCCAATACTCAGGAGCCCAGAAGCAGCTTTGTCCACCTGGTATAAACATACAGGACACAAGGGGTAAGATGTGGGCAAGCAGGAAGGGGTTATGACTTCTATGTCAGCCCTTGGTCCAGGGGTTCACGTTAGAACCACCTGGGAACAAGGGACAGGCCTCAGTGGCTCTGGAATGGGGCTTGGAATATGCAGAGTTAACAAGTGCCCCGGGAGCGACTGATGTAGGAGGCATCTGGGCCACCTCTGCCTCAGCCCTATCCCCATCCCTGACATCCCTTGGGGTTCTCTGGAAGCCCCAGCACCCTGCTCCACAGTCAGGTGCTGCTCTTGTGGGTCCACCCAGCCAGGACAGCCTGGGGGCTAGCACCTGCCCACTTTGAGGAGTCAAGGTCAGGACCCACCTCCTCCTTGAGCTGGGCAAATGTCAACCTGATATTTTCATGGAAGATGACCAAGGCCTCTCGGTCCGGGAACCTCTGTGCTGTGGCATTCAGGCAATGCCCCACGGTCTTGTTGATAAGACGCGATTTGGTGCAGCCGTGGACATAGCTGAGGCCTCCGATGGGCAGGGTGGCGGTGTGATCTGAACTGTAGAGAGAGGCGCCGTGGGCTCGACTGCACCAGGGCAGGCCTCCCTGGCACACCCAGCTAGGGGGTAGGCTGTTAGCAATGTGTTAGGGACCACTCCAAAAACTGTCGGACCTGCCCCATCCCCAGGAACCATCACCATTGAATTTAGGGGCTGCTTCACCCTTGGGAAATCCAAACCCAGAAGCTGACTTCTTGTCCTCAGAGAGAAGGTTCTTTTCCCCAGCCTACTCCTCAGTTTCCCCTCCGTGCCACCGGCCTGGAGCCCTGGTGATTTTTCCAAAAACACTGGAATGGGAAACTGAAGCAAATCATGGTGCTTTGACTAAGCAGAGAGGTGGCCTAGGCGGGCTAGAAACAGCCTCATCCTACACTGCACCATCCTGATAAACAAACAAACAAACAAAACAAAAACAAAACAACAAAATCCTGGGTATTTGTCAAAATACCCAGAATAGTCCAACACAAAAACGAAACCTTAATATACACTATGGACTATTGTCAATAATAACGTATCCCGACCAGTGCACTAATTGTAACCAATGTACCAACACTAATGCAAGATGTTTGGGGTGATATGGATATATGGAACTCTACATAGCACCGGCTCAGTTATTCTGTAGCCCTGCGGTTATTCTGTAACTCTAAAACTAGACCATAAAAGTTAAGCCTATTAATTATTTAAAAAAGGAAAACC